>NC_092044.1:65141035-65741035 GCF_003086295.3 Arachis hypogaea | reverse complement strand
GTACCCTTTCATTTACACAATCAGAGAGAGAAGTTAGAGAGAGAAGCTCTAAGAGTTCCCTTGTAAGCTCTCTAGCTCTTCTTCCTTCTCCTTCTTCTTTTCAAGTTTTCTTCAATCCAATTCAATTAATAATTTTCTAGTTCTTCATTTTTGTGTTTAATATTGTTGCATCTGCATATGTGTGCAGACTACTGCCACATCAAACTTCATACTAACTTGCATATGCATGCGGACTACCGCCGCATCTAACTTCATATTTACTTTCTTGTCTCTGCATCTGCATCATAAATACATATTCTTTTGTTCCTTCTTCCCCTTTTCCTCCTTGATCCGCTTCGGGCCATCTGGTATCAGAGCCTGCTGGGAAAGTAGGAATATTTTTATTATCGTTAGACTATCTTTGAAATTCATGGATCTAGAAATAATGTTTACTGTTCATGTTACATTTACTGTTTATGTTCTTATTTCCTATTTAAAAGAAGCCGGACACTTTGAAAAGCTATAACTATTTCTGTGATTATCGGAATTGTGTGAGACTAAGTCCGGATTGAGCTTGGGAATATAGGGAACTGGACTGCTGAATTTGAGGCTTTTTCACTAAGTTTATGATTTATGGTGAATTTTTGAATCATGGATGTCAAATCTGGTTTTTCTGCTGAGCATTTAACACAGCAGCAACTTGATTTCTTTAATGGAAATTCTGCATTTTGAATTTTGAAATGGAACCAATTTTAAATGAAACTTTGGTCCTAATACTTTAATTTCATAAAAATTTAGAATTGTTAGAGTTGTGGTTTTAAAGTTTTGGATTTTCAAAGAAAGATGTTTTATGCAGTAAAAGTCAGGTTTTGTTTTCTAAGTCAGTAACTTTGAGGCTTTATAATTTTTAAATCTGGATTGATATTGAGATGCAACCAATTGGAGGTGAAAGTTGAGTATGTTTAGTATATATGATTCAAATTTCAGGGTTTTCCATTTTTTAATAAGTGAGTTATGGAACTTGGAAGAGGTTGTGTTCAATGATTTGTAAAACAGAATTCTGCAGAAAATTACCTAACTTCCAAGCTACGTAACTCCTTCATTAAAAATGGTATGACCCTGGAACCAATTGAGAAAGAAATTTGGATGAGTTATGTTTAACCACAGTAATTTTGAAGGTAGTTGGATTTAATTTGGATTTTATATGAAATTTCGAATGTTGTATGCTGCTGCTGTTTTCTGGTTTTGAAACACTGCAGAGCAGTCACGGTTTTGCTTATATTCTTGAAGCTAGAGTCAGCAAAAAATTATGAATTTTGATTTAATAGAAAGCTTAATTCGAGACGGTCGCATGGATATAAAGTTTGCGTGATTCCGAATTCATTTGATATTTTAAAAACAAAATGGAACTCAGGCTGCCAAGTTGTGTTGGAATTTAAGAAATAGATTTTCTATACTATTATCAAATGTTGTTGAGAATATATATTATTGTGGCAACTGCTGAAAAAGGGCTGTGATTTGTTGAGAAAGAGGGAACCCATAAGGGTGGCTAAGCCCGAGTTTTAGGGGAGGTGCTGCCGGAATTTTGTAAAATCTGAGGTTTTACTTGAAAAAGTTATTTTAAAAGGTTTGAATTTGGAAAGTTATGTTATTTAAGTTTTATCTATTGATTAAAGTATTATGTATGGGCTGAATTTATTATGAAAACAATTTTATTTAGGTAAGAAAAGAATTATACTATTTTGAATTTGAATTACCAAGGTTTATGTTCAAGTTTGAATTATTTATAAAAGAAGTTATGTTTTGAGATTTATTCAATATGAAGAGAGTTATGCTTGGGGTTTGAAATAAAGGATTACTTTTTAGAAGTTTAATGAATATATATAATATTTGAATTTGAATGGTAAAGAGAGACGGTTTTTGAGTCTTTGGGAAGTTAGTAAACTTGAAAAAGAGTTTTATATGGTTACTTTTAGTAAGAGGGTGATGTTTTGAAAAGTATTTAGCGAATCTAAAATAAATGATTTTCTTGAGTCCTTTGAAAGAAAATTAAACTAGAAAGTGGTTTTAAAATTGGTTTGAGTTAAGAGGTTGTAAAAGTGGAAGTCGTAAGGTTTGTACAACATGATTGAATAAAGAAAGAGAGAGATATTGTGTAAGAATATGTAACTAGAAATGAATAATGAGAATGATAACTTATGATGATAATTACACTGATTCTTTTGAGGAAAGATATTCAATTTATGAAATTATTGGCAAGGGCGTGGGTTTTGTCCCGCTTGCGTATTTATGATTATAAAAGAGAATAAAAAGCAGAGGACCTGTTGAAAGGTCATTTGTTGCTTGAGGTGACCCAAGAGATGTGTTTATTCATTTGTTGCGCTAAGGCAACGTCGGATATACTTGTATGATGATCTACTGCGTGAAGGCAGTCAGATAGATAGTGGTGCGACTACAGAGAACGCTTTACTGCGGTACAGATCCATATTTTATTTCTGTAAGGCAGAGGGGTTATTTCCTGCTACAGAGTACCGTGACCACCTGTTCCATTTCTGTAGTGGCAAAGGGGTTATTTCCTGTATACAGAAGGTGGTTCGGCATACATTCCTGCAGTGGCAGATGTGTTATTTCCTGCGTGCAGTGGACCCTGTGGTGGCAGAGGGGTTATTTCCTGTACATAGGGGTATAGCCAACAGGAAAGCCATATCCGGCTGGTAATGCTGGGTTACGTCGGGAGCGGGTAGAAACCGACAGATGAGCTCATTACCTGCACTAGGGCTAGACATGCATCATACTTGGTTGCGCATTTACTCTGTTATGGTTGTTGTTTGAATGCATGCTTTCTTTGTTTGTATTCTATTCACTGTGTCTGTGTTTTATTTTCTTGTATTCTCTTGTTTGTGTTTTGCTTTCTACTTTCTCTGTTTTCTCTAGTTATCTGCTTCTTCTGTCCACTGCTTCTCGATATTCTGCTATTTATCTGCTAAACAACATGGAATTAATGAACTTAACTAATAACCCCGACCCTACTAAGAACTCCCCAGTTCTTACCCCTTCTCTCTCCGTTCCCCCTTCAGATGGAAGTAAGAGTACCTTACCGTAGTTCGTTGATGATGGTTCTGCAAAGAGGATTCTAAGTCTAAGGTGAATCTCATTCTCTGATTATATGTATATACTGTGAGACCAGCAAACGTCTGCACCCTGTTCGTATGCGCACTTTAACCTAAATCTTGTGTACGAGATTCCTATTGTGTGGCTACTTCATGAGGTACCAGAGAGGCGTCCTGTGGAAAAGTCTGATCGTGCAGAGGAGTAGCAGATGATGTTCTATCTTCTAATGACGTTCCACCTGACTTGAGTTTTGAAGACCTAGAACGTACTTTCCCTCGCTCTAGTAGTTTAGAGGGACTAGGAGAGTATAGAGTTTAGGCTAGCCTGGGTGCCAGCTTAGAGACCTCTTGAACAGGTCAGGACCTGGGATGTTATATGTATGTATATGTATATAGTTATTATCTAGCTATATCTAGGGGTGTTCTAACTAAAGGTCTATACTCTAACAAAGGCTGGATAAATGAATGTTGCTAGCTACTCGTGATGTATTTATGTGTGGTTGTTTATAATTGATTTATCTGTTATTACTTGTGAATTGATTATGAGTGATTCCATCTATTAATTCAAACATTTCAAAAAAAAATATACCTCGCAATTTTACTACGCTTTTAACAACGATTCAGGCTCATATGATAAATAATAGATAATAATTAGGAGGACAAATTGGTAGCGCCCAGTTTCCGGTATGAGCTAGACATATTGAAAATTGGGTCGTTACAATTTGGTATCAGAGCAGTTCGTTCCCAATAGAGCCTGGGGAGTGGACTGACTATGCTTCATTGCATACTATGCTTGTGTGTCTCATGCTGTTAGGGTATCTTTAAGATACATTTGGCATGAATGTCTATGAGTGCTCATTTTGGAAATGTTCGTGCCTTACTTGAGATATTAAGACTGATCACCTTAATGTTGATTGTTTGGTGCGGATAGGACCTTAATGACTGCGAATAGGCATAGTTTAATCGAGTTTCGAACGATGAATCGATGCGAGGCACAGCTATCCTCATAGCTGTTATGATCTCCATGGCCATAGCTATGTTAGATTTGGATGCTGTAAGGAACGAATGCTTGTTTCACTTGTGGGGAAGTTGGACACTTGGCGAGGAATTGCCCAAAAGAATTTGCTCGGAATCCAGTGTGAACCCAGCAACAAGGCCGAGTGTTTGCCATGACTTCTGATGATGCTATGCAACCAGACGCCCTGATCCAAGGTCAGTGTTATGTCAAAAATCGATTTCTAACTGTACTGTATGACTCGGGTGTATCACATTCCTTTATTTCTTTAACTGTTGCTCGTGAGTTGGGACTAGATTTTTCTGAGTTGAACTTTGATCTAATTGTTCATATGCCTGCATCTCAAAATGTTTTGACTGGTTTAGTGTGCCTGCAAGTACCGTTCACTATTAGGAACAGAACTTTTATACATGATCTAATCTGTTTGCCTCTATGTGGTTTAGAAGTTATTCTAGGATTAGATTTGTTGTCCAAGTATCATATTTTCCTTGATTTCTTTGAAAGAACTGTTGTTATTCCGTCTGATAGTTTAGATATTAAACCATTTCTGTCTCATACTTTATATCTGAATTCTATAAGAGTTACCTTAGATGGGAGTGATTGTGAGGGGTACGTTCTGTTAGTGGCTAGCTCGAATGACAGTGAATTCAGCTTAGAACGAATCCGAGTGGTGAAGGAATTTCCTGATGTTTTTCCAGATGACATACATGAATTTCCTCCTCAGACAGTATTGAACTAGTACCTGGAACCGGACCAATTTCCATAGCACCGTACCGGATGTCACCACTGGAACGTGCAGAGTTGAGGAAGCAGTTGGATGAGCTACTTGGAACTAAATTTATTTGTCCCAGTGCATCACCTTGGGGAGCTCCAGTATTGCTAGTAACGAAGAAGGATGGTGGAATGAGACTTTGCATAGATTACCGACAGTTAAATAAAGTCACTATCAAGAACAAGTATCCACTTCCATGGATAGATGATTTGATGGATCAGTTGAAAGGTGCAACTGTGTTCTCGAAGATTGATTTGCGATCGGGCTATCACCAGATTCGAGTAAAAGAATCAGATATACCGAAGACTGCATTTAGAACTCGATATGGTCACTATGAGTATACGGTTATGTCGTTTGGACTAACTAATGCTCCTGCGATTTTCATGGATTACATGAATCGTATTTTTCGTCCGTACCTTGATCAGTTCGTAGTAGTTTTCATAGACGATATTCTCATCTATTCGAAGACAGAAAGAGGGCATGAAGAGTATCTAACGACTGTATTGCAGAATTTGAGGACCTTAAGTTGGCTATGACTGAGACGTCAAGTGGAGTTTGTCTGGCCCAGTTGCATATAACACCAGATTTTAAGATTAGTATTCAGCAAGCACAAACACAGGATCCAGAAATGGTGAAGATGCTGAGACGGATGAAAGTAGAGGAACCAGAAGCTAAAAAACAAGATCGTAGCAGTCTCTGGAGGTACAAGAATAGGATTTGTGTGCCTAGCTCTAGGGATTTGCGACGGAGGATTCTTGTAGAAGCTCATCAAAGTAGATTCTCCATGCATCCTGGAGTGACGAAGATGTATCGAGATTTGAAACAAATGTTCTGGTCGTCGGACTTAAAGAAAGAAGTAGCTGATTATGTCTCAAAATGTTTAACCTGCCAGAAGGTGAAGGTGGAACATCAAAAGCCGTCAGGAACCCTGCAACCCTTAGAAATACCACAATGGAAATGGGAGCAGAATTCTATGGATTTTGTCACGGAATTGCCAAGGACCTCAACTGGACACGATGCCATCTGGGTAATTGTGGACATGTTGACAAAGTCAGCGCACTTCCTTCCGATTCAAGTTTACTATACTTTAGAAAGGCTGGAACGAATATATATTCAAGGAATTGTACGACTACATGGGATACCTTTGTAAATTGTCTCAGATCGAGTTTCGAGGTTTACTACTAGATTTTGGAGAGCTTTTCAGAAAGCGTTGGAAACAGAATTGCACACGAGTATAGCATACCATCCTCAGATAGACGGACAATCAGAGCAGATAATCCAGACGTTAGAAGACATGTTATGATCATGTATGATAGACAACCAAAGCAGCTGGGATAAGTATTTGCGGTTGGTCAAATTTGTCTATAACAACAGTTGCCAATAAAGTATCGGGATGGCACCATATGAAGCTCTCTATGAAAGAAGATGTCGGACACCATTGTGTTGGAATGACAATGGAGAAGCTAGTGTCTTAGGTCCAAACTTAGTGTAAGAAACTACTAAGAAGATAAAGGAGATTCGTCAGAAGATCCAGACAGCACAAAGCCGTCAAAAGAGCAATGCCGATAATAGACGTAGACCCTTAGAATTTAGTGACGGAAATCGTGTCTTTCTAGAAGTAACCTCAATTGCTGAAATAGGTAGAGCCCTTAAGACTAAAAAGCTTAACCCTCGATACATAGGACCTTTCCAAATACTTAAAAGAGTCGGTCTAGTAGTGTATCAAATAGCCCTTCCTCCATATCTGTCAAACCTTCATGATGTTTTTCGTGTCTCGCAAACTTAAGAAATATATTCCTGACAAGAGTCACGTTTTACAACCAGAGACAATACAGTTACGAAATGATTTGACATATCAAGCATCACCAGTTCAGATAGTAGAAATAAGTGATAAGCAGCTAAGAGGCAAAGTCGTTCGCTTAGTCATAGTAGCTTGGGAACCAAGAGGAGAGGAAGAGCACACTTGGGAACTGGAAGATAAGATGAAAGCTGATTACCCGCATCTATTCTCAGGTAACTGAAATTTTGAGGGAAAATTTTCTTTTAGGAGGGTAGAATGTAACAACCCTGATTTTCGTGTACGCGAGATATTTTCTAAAGGCACAGAATCCTCCGGAAGATCAGTAAAGGGAACACCTCTGTTATATCATCAAGCATCTCAATCCTCATTATCATTATGTCATACTTAATCTAGAACCTCTTTTGAGGCAAACTTGACAACACAATCACGAGGAACCTAGTTTTTGAACCGTATTGGTTAGGAGTTTTGATTCTAGTTTCATAAATAGTCTCAGTTTGACGAACCGGACTCGATTAATGATAGAAGAGAGATAATAGTATAATATTAGTATTATATTAGTATTAGAAGATGATTGAACGATATTATAAGGTTACCTGGTCTGTTTTAGTTAAAAACAGATTATCGGTTTAACCGGGTTTACGGTTTACTGGTGCAGCTTAGCACCAACACTCTCTGATGACTTTAGCAATGCTAAGGCCTCATTATACATGTTTTACTCTCATAATAAATATGTTACTAGTGTCTTTTATGCTAGTAGCTCAGAAAATAATTTTTAGAGATGTTTTTACAAGTGTTCCGATACATCTAGTTTTAGTAGTTATACACCTGAGATATTTTAATATTATTTTAATCCACCTCCAAGCCAACCAATCACAACTCTTCCTACGCCCTCAAGACATCCAAGGCTGTCTCATTTCATCATTTTGGCCGAAAATAACAAGAGAGAAAAGAGAGAAACTTTCATGAACACTTAATCTTCAAAGCTTGATTTCTTCTGAACTAAAACTCAAATCAAAACTCCGATTTCACCAAAATGATCCTCTCTTCTTCCTCTACATAAACATGTGACTTATCAAGGCTGGAAATAAGGTGAGATGGCTGTCTCCCTCCCTCTTCAATTCGGTTTTCAAGGAAAACCATGCAAAACATGTGTTTTCTTGATGTTTTTCCTTAGGAATCATGCTTAACTTGACTTGAGGGCCAAGAAACGTTAATTTCCAGCAAGTCTAAGGTGAGATATCTCTTCCTAACGTGCTGAGGGAGATTTGGTCAGTTGAGAGTTTGTGGATTTAAAGTTGTTCTTGATGTGATTTAGGAGGAAAAAGTGCTTAAGGACCACCTGAAAGAGTAACCGGATTTGAAGCAGCAAATCAAGGTAGGGTGTCATGAAATTAATCTTGAATATTTGTGTTTGAGTTGTGTGAATGTTGTATGATTTGGCTGTGCTAAAAAGTGGTTGCATATATGATTGATTCTTGGTGAAAATTTGGTGAAATTTTGATGAAATTTGATGAAATTCAAGCTATGAATGTGTGTTCTTGTGGCTGCTGGAAAACGAAACCCTAGGCCCAAAATTGGGGTTCAATTTGTGTTAAAATCATGTAGAAAATATGGGGTTTTAGTGGCTGGGAATTTATTTTGAATTTTGGTAAAAATCGGTTGCTGAAAAGACTGAAAAACGGGTAAAAACAGAGAAAGAATTTGAAGAATTTACGAAGAACACGAAGAACACTTTGAGTGTGGTGAAGAACAATGAAGAACACCTTTTTGATTCATAAAAGGGCAAGGAAGTAATTAATTTGGTGTTTGGGGGTTATTTGGTAATTTCTGAAAGTTAGGGTGGTTAAAGTAGAAATATTAAAAGTTACCGGGGTAAAAAGTTAATTTTAAAGGTTAAAAGGTAAAGGCAAGGTAATTTTCGAAAATTTATTAATAAAATAATAAATAATAATAAAATATTAAATAATAATATTTAATTAAAAATAATATTTTAATAAAAATAATAAAATAATGCGAAAAAGGCAGTTTTCTGTAAAAGCTTTAGAAAGACAACTTTAAGTGCAGAATCTCATAATTACTTTCATAAAACACTTAGGGAGTGGTAAGAACATATTAGTGAGGAAAAGATAAAAGAAAGATAAAAAGTTGAAGAAAAGATAAAACTAAAGAAAAGTATGTAAGGTTTTAATAACAGAAAAACAGACAGAAATTAGTGAACGAACTAGGGCAACATAGTTAGTCCTTGAGTTGCGACTAGGGTTAGGTATTGTATGAAAAGTTAAACTGTTTCAGTATAGACTTAATGAACCTATACTTGGAACAGGCAAACTATTCATACCGAGATTTACATAAGCTTTAAATACATACGTTAAGCAGAGAAAAGAGTAACCAGAGCAGAGTAAAGAGATACAGAGAACAGAGTAACCAGAATAGAGAAAAGAGATCAAGAGAAAAGAGTAATTTGATAAAGAGAAATGGTTTGAGTTAAGATGTTGTAAAAGTAAAAACTGTAAAGTTTGTACAAGATGATTGAACAAAGAAAGAGAGAGGTATTGTATATGAATATGTAACTAGAGATGAATAACGAGAATGATAACTTATGATGATAATTACACTTATTCTTTTGAGGAAAGGTATTTAGTTTATGAAATTGTTGGCAAGGACATGGGTTTTGTCCCGCTTGCGTATTTATGATTATAAAAGAGAATAAAAAGTAGAGGACCTGTTGAAGGGTCATTTGTTGTTTGAGGCAACCCAAGAGAGGTGTTTATTCATTTGTTGCGCTAAGGCAACGCCGGATATACTTGTATGATGATCTACTACGTGAAGGCAGTCAGATAGATAGTGGTGCGACTACAGAGAACGCTTTCCTGCGGTACAGATCCATATTTTATTTCTGTAAGGCAGAGGGGTTATTTCCTGCTACAGAGTACCGTGACCACCTGTTCCATTTCTGTAGTGGCAGAGGGGTTATTTCCTGTATACAGAAGGTGGTTCGGCATACATTCCTGCAGTGGCAGATGTGTTATTTCCTGCGTGCAGTGGACCCTGTGGTGGCAGAGGTGTTATTTCCTGTACACAGGGGTATAGCCAATAGGAAAGCCATATCCGGCTGGTAATGCTGGGTTACGTCGGGAGCGGGTAGAAACCGACAGATGAGCTCATTACCTGCACTAGGGCTAGACATGCATCATACTTGGTTGCGCATTTACTCCTGTGTACAGGAAATAACCCCTCTGCCACCACAGGGTCCACTGCACGCAGGAAATAGCACATCTGCCACTGCAGGGATGTACGCTGACACACCTTCTGTATACAGGAAATAACTCCTCTGCCACTACAGAAATGGAACAGGTGGTCACGGTACTTCTGTAGCAGGAAATAACCCCTCTGCCTTACAGAATTAAAATATGGATCTGTACCGCAGGTAAACATTCTCAGTGGTCGCACCACCATCTATCTGACTGCCCTCACGCAGCAGATCATCACACAAATATCTCAGGAGTTGCCATAATGCAACAAATGAATAAACACATCTCTTGGGTCGCCTCAAGCAACAAATGACCTTTCAACAGGTCCTCTGCTTTTTATTCTCTTTTATAATCATAAATACGCAAGCGGGACAAAACCCACGCCCTTGCCAATAATTTTATAAACTGAATATCTTTCCTCAAAAGAATCAGTGTAATTATCATCATAAGTTATCATTCTCATTATTCATTTCTAGTTACATATTCTTACACAATATCTCTCTCTTTCTTTATTCAATCATGTTGTACAAACCTTACGACTTCCACTTTTCCAACCTCTTAACTCAAACCAATTTTAAAACCACTTTCTAGTTTAATTTTCTTTCAAAAGACTCAAGGAAATCGTTTATTTTAGATTCGCTAAATACTTTTCAAAACATCACCCTCTTACTAAAAGTAACCATATAAAACTCTTTTTTAAGTTTACTAACTTCCCAAAGACTCAAAAACTGTCTCTCTTTACCATTCAAATTCAAATATTATATATATTCATTAAACTTCTAAAAAGTAATCCTTTATTTCAAACCCCAAGCATAACTCTCTTCATATTGAATAAATCTCAAAACATAACTTCTTTTATAAATAATTCAAACTTGAACATAAACGTTGGTAATTCAAATTCAAAATAGTATAATTCTTTTCTTACCTAAATAAAATTGTTTTCATAATAAATTCAGCCCATACATAATACTTTAATCAATATATAAAACTTAAATAACATAACTTTCCAAATTCAAACCTTCTAAAATAACTTTTTCAAGTAAAACCTCAGATTTTACAAAATTTCGGCAGCACCTCCCCTAAAACTCGGGCTTAGCCACCCTTACGGGTTCCCTCTTTCTCAACAAATCACAGCCCTTTTTCAGCAGTTGCCACAATAATATATATTCTCAACAACATTTGATAATAGTATAGAAAATCTATTTCTTAAATTCCAACACAACTTGGCAGCCTGATTTTCATTTTGTTTTTAAAATATCAAATGAATTCGGAATCACGCAAACTTTATATTCATGCGACCGTCTCGAATTAAGCTTTCTATTAAATCAAAATTCATAATTTTTCGCTGACTCTAGCTTCAAGAATATAAGCAAAACCGTGATTGCTCTGCAGTGTTTCAAAACCAGAAAACAGCAGCAGCATACAACATTCAAAATTTCATATAAAATCCAAATTAAATCCAACTACCTTCAAAATTAATGTGGTTAAACATAACTCATCCAAATTTCTTTCTCAAATTGTTCCAGGGTCATACCATTTTTAATGAAGGAGTTACGTAGCTTGGAAGTTAGGTAATTTTCTGCAGAATTCTGTTTTACAAATTATTGAACACAACCTCTTCCAAGTTCCATAACTCACTTATTAAAACATGGAAAACCCTGAAATTTGAATCATATATACTAAACATACTTAACTTTCACCTCCAATTGGTTGCATCTCAATATCAATCCAGATTTAAAAATTATAAAGCCTCAAAGATACTGACTTAGAAAACAAAACCTGACTTTTACTGCATAAAACATCTTTCTTTGAAAATCCAAAACATTAAAACCACAACTCTAACAATTCTAAATTTTTATGAAATTAAAGTATTAGGACCAAAGTTTCATTTAAAATTGGTTCCATTTCAAAATTCAAAATGCAGAATTTCCATTAAAGAAATCAAGTTGCTGCTGTGTTAAATGCTCAGCAGAAAAACTAGATTTGACATCCATGATTCAAAAATTCACCATAAATCATAAACTTAGTGAAAAAGCCTCAAATTCAGCAGTCCAGTTCCCTATATTCCCAAGCTCAATCCGGACTTGGTCTCACACAATTCCGATAATCACAGAAATAGTTATAGCTTTTCAAAGTGTCCGGCTTCTTTTAAACATAATGCAGAAAATCAAGTTTTACACTTTAACTTTGAAAAATCATAACTAGTTCTATAATTAATTCAAACTTCTCAAAATTGAGTCTCAACAACAACTTTTATTATACTTTACTCAGCATTTACTCTATTACCCTTTCGATTATCGTTGAATAACTGATTCACTTCCAAAGTCACTTTTAATTTCAAAAATCAGATTTTCAACAACTAGTTCAACATTTTAAGATTCAATCTTCCAATTATTCCTTAAGCCCAACTTCAATTAATCACTAACTAAACCCATTACAATAAACCAACTCAACAGCAATAGTTTCAATTTGACCCATTAAAATACCAAAATCACAATAATCTCTCATCAAACAATTTATAATTCAATCTCACAAAATCAACAAAATTCAACCAAAGTTCCAATAAAAAATCTCAATCATTTCCAATCATAATTTCAGCCACACAACTCAACTAATTCAGTATAATCACGTAGAGTCAGAACTTTTCAACAATTCCATCCATATCATAGAAAATAATATCAATTACAACCTCAAACACTCACAACGAAGCCCAAAGACATTCACAGCCTTAACCTGAGTTCAATAATCCAAATTTCACAATCTCAAACTAAGCTTATTTCTATCAATTAGTCTCTCATAACAACAAAACCAATTACATTCGCAGCAGCAATCCAAACTAAATTCATTATCTATTCAACAGCTGTTCACTAAGCCGCCGCTGGAGGAGGAAGGCCCGCCAATTCTGCCTCTGCTTCTAGTTTCTGGAATCTGAGAAAAAGCCACTGCCACTGCTGGAACCGTTGGTTTTGTTGCTCTGTCCTTGCTTTAGATCCACTCTGAAGCGTTACCATCGCTGTTTGGCTGACACTGAGGCTTTTCACTGCCACCGGAGCTGCCCAGGACCACCGCTGTGGCTGCTATGGGAACAAAGCGGGTGCCAAAACCTAACAGAGTGCCGTTATTGTCGATTAGAGATGCCAAAACCACTACTGCTGCTGTTTGGCTGAAGCTGAGACCTTTCACCATCACTGGAGCTGCCCAGAATCATCATGGTAGCTGCTAAGAGAGCAGAACGGATGTTAGAACTGCCAACGGAGCTGCTGGGTTTCGTGATTTCCGTGAGTTTCGACTTTGAGGTAGGGGATTTAACGTTTTTAATTTAGAATGCCTAGAAAGTTATTGGATAAGTGCAAATGGTTAACAATGGTTAAGAATTTCTTAATTAACATGAATGACCTGAAATGCATTTGAAATTTGTTAGTTGTTGTGAAAATTTTGAGCTGTGATTGGAAATAAATGTGGTTGTGAATAATGATTAGTTTAGTGTAATTTATCAAATTGATATATGCTAGGTTAACTATTGAAAAGTTGTCGTAATGATAATTGATGAACTGAGTTAGATTTGTGTTTGGTTTGGGATTATTGTGATGATGGTTGAGGTTGTGAAATTTGGAGTAAGTTTAATGATGTTTTAGTGTTTCAATTGGATTGTTGAATTCAGGTTAAGGCTGTGAATGTCTTTGGGCTTCGTTGTGAGTGTTTGAAGTTGTAATTGATATTGTTTTCTCTGATATGGATGGAATTGTTGAAAAGTTCTGACTCTATGTGATTATACTGAATTAGTTGAGTTGTGTGGCTGAAATTATGATTGGAAATGATTGAGATTTTTGATTGGAACTTTGGTTGAATTTTGTTGATTTTGTGAGATTGAATTATAAATTGTTTGATGAGAGATTATTGTGATTTTGGTATTTTGATGGGTCAAATTGAAACTATTGCTGTTGAGTTGGTTTATTGTAATGGGTTTAGTTAGTAATTAATTGAAGTTGGGCTTAAGGAATAATTGGAAGATTGAATCTTAAAATGTTGAACTAGTTACTGAAAATCTGATTTTTGAAATTGAAAGTGACTTTGGAAGTGAATCAGTTATTCAACGATAATCGAAATGGTAATAGAGTAAATGCTGAGTAAAGTATAATAAAAGTTGATGTTGAGACTCAATTTTGAGAAGTTTGAATTAATTATAGAACTAGTTATGATTTTTCAAAGTTAAAATGTAAAACTTGATTTTCTGCATTATGTTTAAAAGAAGCCGGAAACTTTGAAAAGCTATAACTATTTCTGTGATTATCGGAATTGTGTGGGACCAAGTCCGGATTGAGCTTGGGAATATAGGAAACTGGACTGCTGAATTTGAGACTTTTTCACTAAGTTTATGATTTATGGTGAATTTTTGAATCATGGATGTCAAATCTGGTTTTTCTGCTGAGCATTTAACACAGCAGCAACTTGATTTCTTTAATGGAAATTCTGCATTTTGAATTTTGAAATGGAACCAATTTTAAATGAAACTTTGGTCCTAATACTTTATTTTCATAAAAATTTAGAATTGTTAGAGTTGTGGTTTTAATGTTTTGGATTTTCAAAGAAAGATGTTTTATGCAATAAAAGTCAGGCTTTGTTTTCGAAGTCAGTAATTTTGAGGTTTTATAATTTTTAAATCTGGAATGGTATTGAGATGCGACCAATTGGATGTGAAAATTAAGTATGTTTAGCATATGTGACTTAAATTTCAGGGCTATCCATGTTTTAATGAGTAAGTTATGGGACTTGGAAGAAGATAAGTTCATTAACTTTTAAAGCAGAATTCTGCAGAAAATTAGTCAGTTTCTAGGTTATATAACTTCATCAAAAATGATATTGACCTGAAACCAATTGGAAAAGACACTTGGATGAGTGTAGTTGAACTGTATTAATTTTCAAAGTCATTGGATTTAACTTGGATTTTATATTGAATTTTGAATATTACATGCTGCTGCTGTTTTTCTGGTTTTACGCACTGCAGAGCAGTCTCGATTTTTCCTTTATTCCTAAGGTTAGAGAAACCAGAAAATTACGATCTTTGGTTTGTTAGAAAGCTTATTTCAAGATGGACGCTTGGACATAAAGTTTGCGTAATTCCGAGTTCATTTGCTATATTAAAAACAGAAAAGAAGATAGGGTGTTGAGAATGCTTGAGTGATAGTTATGAGTTCATAAAATTAAAGATGAACCTTAGTATTATATGGCTGATTCAATGTTGGAATTTGCTTGTTTCTAAATTGAATTGATATTGGAAAGGTTGAAAAGAGTTTGGTAGATTGTTTGGTTGGGACCCGTAAGGGTGGCTAAGTCCTATACACGACACTCCCAGGGCCTGGCCCATACAAAAAGCCGCTAAACTGTCACCCAGGCTAGCCTAACCACTATATAGCTCCTAGCTCTCGGGTGTACTAACACAAGTGAGAGAGTATCTATCCAATAATGTTAGACTAGAGTGTCATCAAAAGAATGCCCCTTCCGCAGTCAAACTATATCTACTCGTGGCCGTTCGGAGAATCGCCGTGAGGCTCGTCCATCTCCTCATCCTGCTCTATCTCTATCTCAGGATCCTCCGCAATTCCTCCCTGCGATATAACATGTCCCAAAAATGCCACCTTCTTTGTCCAGAACTCGCACTTTGATAGTTTAGCATATAACTTTCGAGTCCTTAGTATCTGCAATACCGTCCTTAGATGCTCTTCATGCTCTCTTTCTGTCTTCGAATAGATGAGAATGTCGTCTATGAAGACTACTACGAACTGATCAAGGTACGGACGGAAAATACGATTCATGTAATCCATGAAAATCGCAGGAGCATTAGTTAGTCCAAACGACATAACCGTATACTCATAGTGACCATATCGAGTTCTAAATGCAGTGTTCGGTATATCTGATTCTTTCACTCGAATCTGGTGATAGCCCGATCGCAAATCAATCTTCGAAAACACAGTTGCACCTTTTAACTGGTCCATCAAATCATCTAATTTCGATATGATTAGTTAGCCTGCCCCAAGTATAGATTCATTAAGTCTATACTGAAACAGTTTAACTTTTCATATAATACCTAACCCTATTCGCAAATCAAGAACTAACTATGTTGCCCTAGTTTATTCACTAGTCTCTGTCTGTTTTTCTGTTGTTAAAATTTTACAGACTTTTTCTTCGATTTTTATCTTTTCTTCAACTTTTTATCTTTTCTTTATCTTTGCCTCACTAATATGTTCTTACCACACCCTAAGTGATTTATGAAGGTAATTATAAGATTCTGCACTTAAAGTTGTCTTTCTAAAGCTTTTACAGAAAACTGCCTGTTCCGCATTATTTTATTATTTTTATTAAAATATTATTTTTAATTAAATATTATTATTTAATATTTTATTATTATTTATTATTTTATTATTAATTTTCGAAAATTAACTTACCTTTTACCTTTAACCTTTAAAATTCACTTTTTACTACCCGTAACTTTTAATATTTCTACTTTAACCACCCTAACTTTCAGAAATTACTAAACAACCCCTTAAACACCAAAAATTTTACTTCCTTGCCCTTTTTAAGATCTAAGGCCTATTCTTCATTGTTCTTCATCACACTCAAAGTGTTCTTCATGTTCTTCATAAATTCTTCAAATTCTTTCTCTGTTTTTACCTGTTTTTCAGTCTTTTCAGCAACTGATTTTTACTATAATTCATAATAAATTAGCAGCAACTAAAATCCCATCTTTTCTACATGATTTCAACACAAATTGAACCTCAATTGAAGCTTAGGGTTTCGTTTTTCCAGCTGCCCAAGAACATGAACTTTAAAGCTTGAATTTCATCAAATTTCATCAAAATTTCACCAAATTTTCACCAAGAATCAATCACATATGCAACTAATTTTTAGCACAGTCAAATAATACAACCTTCACACATCTCAAACACAAATAATCAAGATTAATTTCGTGACACCCTACCTGATTTTGCTGCTCCTAATTCAATCAAACTTTCAGGTGGTCCTTAAGCACTTTTTCCTCCTAAATCACATCAAGAAAACACATATTTAACCATGTTTCCTTGAAACCGAATCAAAAGAGAGATGGTGCAGCCAACTCACCTTGATCCCAGCCTTGATAAGTCATATGATCATGTAGAGAAAGAAGAGAGGATCATTTTGGTCGGATTGGAATTTTGATTTGAGTTTTAGTTCAGCAGAAATCAAGCTTTGAAGATTTGGAACTAAGAACTTTTCTCTCTTTTTCTCTCTACCTATTTTCGGCCACAAAGTGAAAATGAGCCAGCCTTGGGGGTTTTGGGGGTGTAGGGTGAGTTGTGATTGGTTGGCTTGGAGGTGGATTAAAATAATATTAAAATATCTCAGGTGTATAACTACTAAAACTAGGTGTATCGGAACACTTGCAAAAACATCTCTAAAAATGATTTTCTGAGCTACTAGCATAAATGACACTAGTAACATATTTATTATATTAATAATAATATATGTCATACAAAAGATTTCAAATAAAACTCACATACAAATCCTATCCCTTTGTATAAAATAAAAATGTTAAGCAATAAGAGCGAGGGAACTTCTATGGAAGTAACTTAACTCATAAGTAAATTCTATAATATCTCGCAGCTTCAAACGGAGTCTTCGAACCTGTGTCACTGAAAGGGTGGAAGATTTTGGGGTGAGAACAAACCACACGTTCTCAGTAGGAAATGGGATTGCCGTAAAAGTAATGTTTAACATGCAAATAATTAACATACTCAAGGAAACTATATTTTTAACAAACCTTTTTGAAGATACTTTTGGTTTTACTTTAGCTAATTAATTACCTCCTTCAAAAATATAAGCTTAGAACAAATTCCAAAATATAAAACTAGTCATATAAAGTCTTTCTCAACCACACGATTAATTTTCAATCACAACGTCAATTCTTACTCATCATCATACATTCACCAACTAATAGCACAAGCAAGAGATTCAATTCAACACACAAACAAGTCACAGCAAGGCAAACAGCACAATCACAGGGAAGTACAACGAGCAAGCCCAATCAAATGCAAATGCACAAACAAGGATGATGCATCTCTAGCCCTAGTGCAGGTAATGAGCTCATCTGTCGGTTACTAACCCGCTCCCGACATTATCCAGCAACCTCTGTCTGGATAAGGCTTTCCTATTGGCTATACCCCTGTGTACAGGAAATAACCCTTCTGCCACCACAGGGTCCACTGCACGCAGGAAATAACACATCTGCCACTGCAGGGATGTACGCCGACACACCTTCTGTATACAGGAAATAACTCCTCTGCCACTACAGAAATAGAACAGGTGGTCACGGTACTTCTGTAGCAGGAAATAACCCCTCTGCCTTACAGAATTAAAATATGGATCTGTACCGCAGGAAAGCGTTCTCAGTGGTCGCACCACCATCTATCTGACTGCCCTCACGCAGCAGATCATCACACAAATATCTCAGGAGTTGCCATAATGCAACAAATGAATAAACACATCTCTTGGGTCGCCTCAAGCAACAAATGACCTTTCAACAGGTCCTCTGCTTTTTATTCTCTTTTATAATCATAAATACGCAAGCGGGACAAAACCTACGCCCTTGCCAATAATTTCATAAACTGAATATCTTTCCTCAAAAGAATCAGTGTAATTATCATCATAAGTTATCATTCTCATTATTCATTTCTAGTTACATATTCTTACACAATATCTCTCTCTTTCTTTATTCAATCATGTTGTACAAACCTTACGACTTCCACTTTTCCAACCTCTTAACTCAAACCAATTTTAAAACCACTTTCTAGTTTAATTTTCTTTCAAAAGACTCAAGGAAATCGTTTATTTTAGATTCGCTAAATACTTTTCAAAACATCACCCTCTTACTAAAAGTAACCATATAAAACTCTTTTTCAAGTTTACTAACTTCCCAAAGACTCAAAAACTGTCTCTCTTTACCATTCAAATTCAAATATTATATATATTCATTAAACTTCTAAAAAGTAATCCTTTATTTCAAACCCCAAGCATAACTCTCTTCATATTGAATAAATCTCAAAACATAACTTCTTTTATAAATAATTCAAACTTGAACATAAACCTTGGTAATTCAAATTCAAAATAGTATAATTCTTTTCTTACCTAAATAAAATTGTTTTCATAATAAATTCAGCCCATACATAATACTTTAATCAATAGATAAAACTTAAATAACATAACTTTCCAAATTCAAACCTTCTAAAATAACTTTTTCAAGTAAAACCTCAGATTCTTGTCTGCGCATTACTCTCTGTTGCATTCCTACTTGTGTTTGATCAATTTCTTTATGTTTGTTTGCTTGAGTGCTATGTCTATGCTTTATTTTCTTGCACTCTTCTGTTTGTGTTCTGTTTTCTGTTTTCCCTATCTATTTTAACTACTGTTTACTACTTTACTGTATTCTAATATCCATCTGCTAATCGAAAACGAATAAATGAATGTAACTAACAACCCCGACCCTACTAAGAACTCCCCAGTTCTTACCCTTTCTCTCCCTTCCTCCCCCTCAGATGGAGACGGGCGTGATCTTCTATGAGTTCGAGGACCCTTACGTCTACGAGGATCTGGTACATCACAGTTACTTCATCATGGGATTGGAGCCTCGTATTAGACGATATGCGTTACCTAATCGAGCCTTTCAACATCCTCTGTCTAGCCCGCATTTTGACCCTGATGCTCCTTACGACTTTTCCCTTATCCTGGTTACATCCTGACGCACCTGTACATCCTTTTCCTGATGATCCCGAGCACCCTATACCAGCTCAACCTTTGAATGAGGTGGAACCTGAGCCTATCATTCCTGATGAGCCCGAGTTAGCTGGTGACTACGTACCTGTGATACCACCAGAGTGGGACTTTCCTCCTGAGCTGATCCCTGACTTTCCACAGCCTGATGAGCCGGCACTACCAGACGGTGGGGTAGCTCCTATATACGCGAACGGACCTGTGCTCGCGAATGGTTTTGTACATAGTGACAGCAGTGTTTCTGGTGGATCTAAGGGTATAGTTGTAGCTGCGGATGATGAGGAGGAGCAGGATCCTGAGATAGAGATAGAGCAGGATGAGGAGATAGACGAGCCTCACGGCGATTCTCCGAACGGCCACGAGTAGATATAGTTTGACTGCGGAAGGGGCATTCTTTTGATGACACTCTAGTCTAACATTATCGGATAGATAGTCTCTCATTTGTGTTAGTACACCCGAGAGCTAGGAGATATATAGTGGTTAGGCTAGCCTGGGTGCCAGTTTAGCGGCTTTTTGTATGGGCCAGGCCCTGGGAGTGTCGTGTAAATATTAGCTACGTATGATGACGAGGATGTAAACTGACTTGATCTTGTGTAAACGCTACATGTTTTGTTATTGTGTACATGATGTATATTATCTGTTGTGTTTCTATGTTTCTTAGGTAACTGAAATTTTGACGGCAAAATTTTCTTTTAGGAGGGTAGAATGTAACAACCCTGATTTTCGTGTACGCGAGATATTTTCTAAAGGCACGGAATCCTCCGGAAGATCAGTAAAGGGAACACCTCTGTTATATCATCAAGCATCTCAATCCTCATTATCATTATGTCATACTTAATTTAGAACCTCTTTTGAGGCAAACTTGACAACACAATCACGAGAAACCTAGTTTTTGAACCGTATCGGTTAGGAGTTTTGATTCTAGTTTTCGTAAATAGTCTTAGTTTGACGAACCGGACTCGATTAATGATAGAAGAGAGATAATAGTATAATATTAGTATTATATTATTATTAGAAAATGCTTGAATGATATTATAAGGTTACCTGGTCTGTTTTAGTTAAAAACAGAAAATCGGTTTAACCGGGTTTACGGTTTACTGGTGCAGCTTAGCACCAGCACTCTCTGATGACTTTAGCAATGCTAAGGCCTCATTATACATGTTCTATTCTCATAATAAATATGTTACTAGTGTCATTTTTTCTAGTAGCTCATAAAATAATTTTTAGAGATGTTTTTGCAAGTGTTCCGATACATCTAGTTTTAGTAGTTATACACCTGAGATATTTTAATATTATTTTAATCCACCTTCAAGCCAACCAATCACAACTCACCCTACACCCCCAAAACCCCCAAGGCTGTCTCATTTGCTCATTGTGGCCGAAAATCACCAAGAGAAAAAGGAGAGAGAGTTCTTGGTTCATAAATCTTCAAAGCTTGATTTCTTTTGAACTAAAACTCAAATCAAAACTCCGATTTCACCAAAATGATCCTCTCTTCTTCCTCTACATAACCATATAACATATCAAGGCTGGAAATAAGGTGAGATGGATGTCTCCCTCCCTCTTCAATTCGATTTTCAAGGAAAAACATGCAAAACATGTGTTTTCTTGATGTTTTTCCTTAGGAATCATGCTTAACTTGACTTGAGGGCCAAGAAACGTTAATTTCCAGCAAGTCTAAGGTAAGATATCTCTTCCTAACGTGCTGAGGGAGATTTGGTCAGTTGAGAGTTTGTGGATTTAAAGTTGTTCTTGATGTGATTTAGGAGGAAAAAGTGCTTAAGGACCACCTGAAAGAGTAACCGGATTTGAAGCAGCAAATCAAGGTAGGGTGTCACGAAATTAATCTTGAATATTTGTGTTTGAGTTGTGTGAATGTTGTATGATTTGGCTGTGCTAAAAAGTGGTTGCATATATGATTGATTCTTGGTGAAAATTTGGTGAAATTTTGATGAAATTTGATGAAATTCAAGCTATGAATGTGTTTTCTTGTGGCTGCTGGAAAACGAAATCCTAGGCCCTAAATTGGGGTTCAATTTGTGTTAAAATCATGTAGAAAATATGGGGTTTTATTGGCTGGGAATTTATTTTGAATTTTGGTAAAAATCGGTTGCTGAAAAGACTGAAAAACGGGTAAAAACAAAGAAAGAATTTGAAGAATTTACGAAGAACACGAAGAAAACTTTGAGTGTGGTGAAGAACAATGAAGAACACCTTTTTGATTCATAAAAGGGCAAAGAAGTAATTAATTTGGTGTTTGGGGGTTATTTGGTAATTTCTGAACGTTAGGGTGGTTAAAGTAGAAATATTAAAAGTTATCGGGGTAAAAAGTTAATTTTAAAGGTTAAAAGGTAAAGGCAAGGTAATTTTTGAAAATTTATTAATAAAATAATAAATAATAATAAAATATTAAATAATAATATTTAATTAAAAATAATATTTTAATAAAAATAATAAAATAATGCGAAAAAGGCAGTTTTCTGTAAAAGCTTTAGAAAGACAACTTTAAGTGCAGAATCTCATAATTACTTTCATAAAACACTTAGGGAGTGGTAAGAACATATTAGTGAGGCAAAGATAAAAGAAAGATAAAAGGTTGAAGAAAAGATAAAACTAAAGAAAAGTCTGTAAGGTTTTAATAACAGAAAAACAGACAGAAATTAGTGAACGAACTAGGGCAACATAGTTATCCTTGAGTTGCGACTAGGGTTAGGTATTGTATGAAAAGTTAAACTATTTCAGTATAGACTTAATGAACCTATACTTGGGACAGGCGACCTATTCATACCGAGATTTACATAAGCTTTAAATACATATGTTAAGCAGAGAAAAGAGTAACCAGAGCAGAGTAAAGAGATACAGAGAACAGAGTAACCAGAATAGAGAAAAGAGATCAAGAGAAAAAAGTAATTTGATAAAGAGAAATGGTTTGAGTTAAGATGTTGTAAAAGTAAAAACTGTAAAGTTTGTACAAGATGAATGAACAAAGAAAGAGAGAGGTATTGTATATGAATATGTAACTAGAGATGAATAACGAGAATGATAACTTATGATGATAATTACACTGATTCTTTTGAGGAAAGGTATGAAATTGAGTCCCTCTAAACTACTAGAGCGAGGGAAAGTACGGTCTAAGTCTTCAAAACTCAAGTCAGGTGGAACGTCATCAGAAGATTGAACATTATCTGCTACTCCTCTGCACGATCAGACTTTTCCACAGGATGCCTCTCTGGTACCTCATGAAGTAGCCACACAATAGGAATCTGGTACACAGGATTTAGGTTAAAGTGCGCATACGAACACGGTGCAGACGTTTGCTGGTCTCACAGTATATACATATAATCAGAGAATGAGATTCACCCTAGACTTAGAATCCTCTTTGCAGAACCATCATCAACAAACTACGGTAAGGTACTCTTACTTCCATCTGAAGGGGGAACGGAGAGAGAAGGGGTAAGAACTGGGGAGTTCTTAGTAGGGTCGGGGTTATTAGTTAAGTTCATTAATTCCATGTTGTTTAGCAGATAAATAGCAGAATATCGAGAAGCAGTGGACAGAAGAAGCAGATAACTAGAGAAAACAGAGAAAATAGAAAGCAAAACACAAACAAGAGAATACAAGAAAATAAAACACAGACACAGTGAATAGAATACAAACAAAGAAAGCATGTATTCAAACAACAACCATAACAGAGTAAATGCGCAACCAAGTATGATGCATGTCTAGCCCTAGTGCAGGTAATGAGCTCATCTGTCGGTTTCTACCCGCTCCCGACGTAACCCAGCATTACCAGCCGGATATGGCTTTCCTGTTGGCTATACCCCTGTGTACAGGAAATAACCCCTCTGCCACCACAGGGTCCACTGCACGCAGGAAATAACACATCTGCCACTGCAGGAATGTATGCCGAACCACCTTCTGTATACAGGAAATAACCCCTCTGCCACTACAGAAATGGAACAGGTGGTCACGGTACTCTGTAGCAGGAAATAACCCCTCTGCCTTACAGAAATAAAATATGGATATGTACTGCAGGAAAGCGTTCTCTGTAGTCGCACCACTATCTATCTGACTGCCTTCACGCAGTAGATCATCATACAAGTATATCCGGCGTTGCCTTAGCGCAACAAATGAATAAACACATCTCTTGGGTTGCCTCAAACAACAAATGACCCTTCAACAGGTCCTCTACTTTTTATTCTCTTTTATAATCATAAATACGCAAGCGGGACAAAACCCACGTCCTTGCCAACAATTTCACAAACTAAATACCTTTCCTCAAAAGAATCAGTGTAATTATCATCATAAGTTATCATTCTCGTTATTCATCTCTAGTTACATATTCATATACAATACCTCTCTCTTTCTTTGTTCAATCATCTTGTACAAACTTTACAGTTTTTACTTTTACAACATCTTAACTCAAACCATTTCTCTTTATCAAATTACTCTTTTCTCTTGATCTCTTTTCTCTATTCTGGTTACTCTGTTCTCTGTATCTCTTTACTCTGCTCTGGTTACTCTTTTCTCTGCTTAACGTATGTATTTAAAGCTTATGTAAATCTCGGTATGAATAGGTCGCCTGTCCCAAGTATAGGTTCATTAAGTCTATACTGAAACAGTTTAACTTTTCATACAATACCTAACCCTAGTCGCAACTCAAGGACTAATATCAAACAAAGCCATTCTTTAAATCTGGAAGTACGCGCCGTTTAATCTTATCACTTACGGGAACTGTAGCAGTAAGACCCTTGTTGTTGTGCAGTAAGGCTAATTTAACGATGTTCTTGAAGGTGATAAGATCCAAATGTAAGAACTCCGGGTGGCTATGGATTTAAAGATTGTTAAAAAAAAGAGTTATAACCTCCAAATTCAAAAATTTGAGTGATAGTTTAGTGATAATATACATGTTCTGTCTGAACCAAAGGAGGGCGATGATATCAAATTTCTGTTCAATATGTCTAACTTCTTTCGTTCACTCTCTAGACGTCTCTCCATTAGGGGATCTTCACCGTCTTCTTCTTCCACTTCTATACCCCATTCTTCTTCCAATCCTCTTATTGAGAAAGTAACTCGGCCTGAGGAACTTTCTCCCAAACACAACATCTTCGAAGAAGAAGTCTGCTTCGAAGACATCAATCAAGCCATAGACAATTAGGAAATACCCAATATCCCTCAAGATGAGTTATATGTCCCTGATAAAAACGAAAGAAAATCGGATTACATTATCAAAACCACTGAAAACAATATTCCTCTAGGACCTGACTTCGGTGAAGAATTCCATCTTTTAACCAAGCAATATGTCAGAGAACATGCCCGTCACTACGAATATCTTCATATCGGGTGTGTCCAAGTAGCTGTCAAACCTCTCATCAGAGAAGGTCTTAATGCCTCCATCCTTATGTGCCTTAGAGACATTAGGCACAATGATTTCCAAGATTCCTTAATCGGAACAGTTGAAACAAGCCTTGGACACGGTCCGGTTTACTTCAACTGTTTCCCAAACAAAACAGTCAGTTTGTTAGATGTCAACATCCTTGACTCCCTTTTCCTAAACATCTGAATTCATGGTCTTAACATGAAGGAAGAATCTATCCCAGCTGCTTTAATATATAAGATTTAATACAAAGTCATGAACACTTGTAATTCCAGAGTCCTTCTTAAATCTCAAGATTGTGAAATCACTTTGTTTGTCACAGACATGACAAAGTCCAACGTCACGGTCCCAAGGCTCATAAAGTGGGATGAAATTGACCTACCCCAGTCATGGTCAATTAATCGAGCCATTCCAACGCAACCTAGACAAGCGCCTCTCTTACGAGAAATAAAACAGGATGAATCAGGAAAAGTAGAAATTTTCTTTGATAGACGAAACTCTTTTTCCTCCAGATCTGAAGCAGGAACATCTAATGATTTTGCTTCAGCAAGAAGATCTTTTCTGTGACTTCACAATCTCAGTTTTCAAGTAAAATTCCCAGATCTGTAGATTCTGGAATTAATGTTTCAGGTGTACAAAACAATTCAAATATTTTTCAACCATTTTATCAAACTGATAATGATGTTGAATTACAATCTGTTCAATCTCCAACATACTCTTCTTTGAATGATGATGCCCATGAATAGCACAGATTTTGTTATAAACAAAGAAGCTTTATGTAAAAACATTTACTCTAAGGAGTATGATCTCCATAGAGAATGGTATTTACGTACATATACAGCTTCTCAAATCTCATCATTTAAAGAAAACTATTACAATTTTCTCAATGAGGTCAGAATGCATATTCCTTTCTTTGAATGATTTCATGCTTATTCCATAAAAAATAATATCATTTATCCTTTTAAAAATAAAAAACTTTCGTCATCGGCAAATGTTATTTCAACCTGAAAAGTTAAAGATGGAAATTTAATCAGATCTGAGTTTTCTCCAAAAGGATCTTTTGTTATTTCAAATACAGAAGAACATAACCCAGTTATGGCCTCTCCATTTAAAACAAAAAATGTAGATGAAGCTGTTGCCCCAAATGATATTAAAAATTTCATTAAACAATCAAATTATACTAATAGGTTTTTACAATGTTTGGGTGACAACCTTTCATCTTTAGGATCTCTTTTGTCTTTAAAAAATGTCCCTGAAGCCTCTACTTCTAAAACTATTGAAAAATCCCTTTTTAAACCTTTCAAAATAAGTAGCAAGGCTAAACAGAGTCTTAAAACTTCTATTTTAAAACAAGAATCTAGTGATTCTGAAGTCATGCAAAAGATCGATCAACTTTTAAATTGTCTTAGTACTATCCCTGAAACTCCTACAAACTCTGGTGAATCTACATCTCGGATACAAACTCACACATCCAAAACTATTAATAACCTTAACCAAGACTCTAATGAGTCATCTTCGGACCAAAGTGATGATTCTGACAAATCATTCCTCAAAGTTAGCCCAATCATGACCAATTCTATGACTAAGTTGAAGGGTTTAACCAAACCCTCTGCGTATAGTTACAATCGCGTATCTGCCCCTGATCTAGCTCTCGAAGAAAGGGAACTAGGTTTTGTCAGCTTCAATGCCAAAAATGTCTATGAATAGAATATAGATGGCAAAACTGAATACAACATCATGAGCATGCTTCAGCATATGACCATGGTAGGCACAACCTTTCAAGCTACTCACGAAACCTCTGAAGAAGCAATAGCCAATGTTATTGTTTCTGGATTCTCTGGTCAACTCAAAGGTTGGTGAGATAATTACCTTTCCGATGACCAAAAATAATCAATCTTTTCTGCTATAAAGGTTAATGATCAAAATGAACCTATCATTGGAGATGACAGGGAACTTTTCCCTGATGCAGTTAACACCTTAATCTTTACGATAGCAAGCCATTTTATCGGTTATCCATCTCTTTGGAAAGATCGTTCTGCTGAACTACTTTCCAATCTCATATGCAAAACTTTGTCTGAATTCAGATGGTACAAGGACATCTTTCTTACTAAGGTCTATACCAGAGAAGACAGTCAACAACCTTTCTAGAAAGAAAAATTTTTAGCCGGACTTCCCAAATCCCTGGGAGATAAAGTAAGGGAAAAAATTCTCAGCTTAATTCCAGATGGGATAATTTTCTATGATGCGTTAAGTTATGGTCAAATTATTTCTTTCATACAAAAAGTTGCTCTAAAGATCTGTCAAGATGATAAAATCTAACGGCAACTTGCTCGTGAGAAAGCACAAAATCGTATCGATTTGGAAACTTTTTGCGAACTATTTGGTCTTCCTGCTTGTCATCCAAGGAAATCTAGAAGCTCATCCAATCGAAAAGTTTTTAAACCTAATCCTAAAAAGAATTTTAGAAGACCTAGAAAACATTTTCAAAAACCCAAAAATGAAAAAAGTTTTCAAAAGAATTTCCAAAAGATCCCCAGAAAATTCCCATTATTTGCTATACATGTAAAAAACCCAAACATGTTAGTAAATATTGTAGGTTAAAAGGAAAGATTAATAAATATGAACCTTGATCCTCAGATTGAGGAACAGATTAACAATCTTTTAATTGAAAGTTCAGATGATGATTCTGGACCGAAATCCTCGGATGATATTAATAATATCCAAGTTGATGATATTGGATCATCCACAGATTCTGATGTCAAGGAGATTTATGTTTTATCCAAAGATCATGATGCAATAGAGGCTATTGGTGATCCAGAGAAAAAGAAAGACTTTCTTTTTAAATTAAAAAGATATTTACAAAAAGAAAAAAAGCCAAAAATTCTTGTCGTTAGCAATAAATATGACGTCAAACCCATTTTCAAAAAATTAGAAAAATAATTTATTCGTCCTATAACCATTCATGATCTCCAGACTGAGGTTAACAACCTTAAGAAGGAAATCCAAGGAATCAAAAGAAATCAAGAAGATCATCAACTTATTCTCTCGCAATTAATTCAAGGTGAAGAGTCTGATGATGAAGAACTTGACTCTCTTAAAAAACAACCTGAGTTTTTTGAAAAATAGGAAAATGAAATTTCTAACGACAATAATGGAAAAGAAATCATGAGAATAATAAATATGTTCTCTATTATGAAACATCGCGTTAATATCCGAATTGTCGTTAAAGATTTTGTTCTCGAAACCATCACACTCTTTGACTCAGGTGCAGATTCAAATTGTATTAAAGAAGGTCTGATCCCCACAAAGTATTTTGAAAAAAGTACTGAACGTCTTAGCTCGATAACGGGTGAAAGACTAAAAATCAATTTCAAATTAACCAATGCTTTTGTTGAAAAAGGTAATCTTAGGATTCCAACTAATTTTATCATAGCAAAAGATATCAAAAATGATGTGGTCATGGGGACACCTTTTATAATCCTCTTGTTTCCATACCTAGCAGATTTTTCTGGACTTACCTCTTTTTTGGGAGGACATGTAACTTTCTTTGAATTCCTTGACTCACCAACCTAGAAAGCTTTAAACCAAATTGAATCTAAAACCAAACAAATTTGTTTTTTGAAAGAAGAAATCTCCTTCAAAACTCTTGAATCCGAACTTTCCAAACCAAGGGTTCAAGATGAAATAAAAAATCTTTTAAACCAAATTGAAAAGTCTATTTGTTCAGATTTGCCTCATGCCTTCTGGAAAAGGAAAGAACACATTGTTGATCTTCCTTATGAAAAAGACATTTAAGAATCACAAATCCCTACCAAAGCTCGCCCCATTCAAATGAATGAACAGCTTTTGTAGCATTGTCAAAAGGAGATTAAAGATCTTTTGGACTAAGAATTAATTCGTCCAAGTAAGAGTCCTTGGTCTTGCTCAACTTTTTGTCAACAAGCAAGCTGAGATAGAACAAGAAACTCCCAAGCTTGTCATCAATTATAAACCTTTAAATCAAGCTTTAAAATGGATTCGTTATCCTATCCCAAACAAAAAAGATTTGCTCAATAGGCTAAACTCAGCAAATATCTTTTCAAATTTTGATATGAAATCTGGTTTTTGCCAAATCCAAATCATAGAATCTGACAGATATAAAACTGCATTTACAGTTCCATTTGGTCAATATGAATGGAATGTAATGCCTTTTGGTCTGAAAAATGCTCCTTCTGAATTTCAAAAAATCATGAATAACATTGTCAACCCATATTCAAACTTTGCAATCATTTACATAGATGATGTCTTAATCTTTTCTCAAACCTTAGAAAAATACTTCAAACATGTTAAAAATTTTATGCACATCATCCAGAAAAATGGACTTGCTGTTTCCAAATAAAAAATTTTTCTTTTTCAAATAAAAATTTGTTTTCTTGGCCACATGATTTCCCAAGGAACAATAACTCCAATTGAAAGATCAATTTTGTTTGCAGAAAATTTTTCAGACTATATCCTTGACAAACATCAACTCCAAAGCTTCCTAGGATGTCTTAATTATGTTTCAGAATTCATCCCAAATCTTAACAATCTTATTAAGCATCTTCATGATATGCTTAAGAAAAATTCTCCGCCATGGACGGCCAAACATTCTGAAATCATCAGATTTCTTAAAACCAAAGTTCGCAATCTTCCTTGTCTTTACCTACCTGTTCCTCATGCATTCAAAATAGTTGAAACAAATGCATCTGATTTAGGATATGGTGGTATCTTTAAACAAAAAATGTATGATAAAGAATGTATCATTGCATTTACATCCAAACATTGGAATAGTACTCAACAAATCTATTCCACAATCAAAAAAGAAATTTTAGCCATAGTTTTATGCATCACAAACTTTCAATTTGAAATTTTTAGTCCGAGTTGATTGCAAATTGGCTAAAGAAGTTTTATAAAATCTTGCATCAAAACAAATTTTTGCCAAGTGGCAAGCTATATTAAGAGTTTTTGATTTTGGTATTGAGCACATCAAGGGCAACTTAAACTCTCTCCCTTACTTTCTCACACGTGAATATTTACAGGGAGTTAAACAAATTCAAAATGCCAAAAAAGCCAATCATCGCCTCTTTAAGAGGGAGAGGCAAAGGAATTCGATTAGCCCTTACAGGGCCATCCAGGCAATCTCAATCTGATCATGAATCTGGGTCTTCTACCCAACAACTCAACAAAAAATCAATCCAACAATCTATTGAACCAGCTACCAATCAAGCTAAACAAACCAAGAGAGAACCAGCTACAAATCAAGCCAAACAAACCGAGGCAGATTACGCCTTCCCAATCCAAACCCTTATGGCCTTACAAGACCAAGGTGTCACCAAGCTCAACAAAAAATCTTGAGCTGATATATGTAGTGAGTCTAATGAAGAAATTGACCTGACCTAACTCATATCCCAAGTAGCCAATCAAAAACTAATCGCACACAAATCAAAGGAAAAAGCCATAGCCCTAACACCACAAACATCCTCAATCACAACAAAAACACAAAAGGCCCAAACCAATTATATCCCCAACAACAAAATTTCAAACATTATCCAAATGGAGCCTGAATTTTGGGATGAATCGCCAAACAAAATTATCCCAAAAATCTTTTCTACCGGATTCCATTTCAAACGAATCTCACCCAATAAGACTCGCCAATTTTATGAGTTTAATTTAATAAATACTGACTCAGTATCTATTAAACACTATAGGGACAAAACCAATCCTGAACTTATAACCCATTCTACAATCCAAATCCTCAGAATCATGACCCCAAAGCAATTTGGGAACAATCTAAACAAAAATTAAAAGTTTTTCCAAAATTATGACCCAATAGGTTTTAATTATTGGGACTACATGGAGGCCTGAAGTAAAGTATTTTGGTTTCAAAAAACTCAGTACAGACATTCATGGCTAATTTATTTTAAAAGAAATTCAAACTATGTTTTTCCAAATTGGTTCTACCAATGGTGGGACTCCTTTGGACCAATTCCAGAAATTCTACCCTCACCTACTAATGAAGAGTATAAACTATTTCAATCAAAATTTAACAAACAGAAAACATGCGTTCCCTTAATGTTAAAATTTTTCTCAATCTTCTCATTGTCATGGGTTTTCTCGTGGCGATACCAATATACAAAACCAGACCATCCTAAAGCATTCCCAATTTTACAAAGGCATGCTTATCTCAAATAGTGGTCTCAATTTGATTCTTCAATGGCCTACCCAGAAAAGGTCAAAGAATGGTTCAAAACCAATCTCAAGAGTCCAAAGATCTCAGATCCAGAAACGGCCTCGTTTCTCAATCAGAAAGCACAAATCCAGGCAGCCCTTGCAGCCTTACAATCAAAGGAATCAATCAAATGAAAGCTTCAGCAGATCCTTCACTTGCTTCAAGAAGATGAAGAGTCCTCATTTAAAGAAGAAAGTGATGACGAAGGATAAGACAGTCAAGTTAATGAAGATTGTTTCGAAGTTTGTCTAGTAGATGATTAAATCTGAAGTTATTGTAACCGGTACTATGGATTCTCAAGAATGGCCGCCAATGGATTCTAGCTTATACCACGAAGATTCTGATTAAGGAATCCAATAGATATCCACTCAATCTAAGGTAGAACGGAGGTGGTTGTCAGGTACACGTTCATAGGTGAGAATGATGATGAGTGTCACGGATCATCACATTCATCAAGTTGAGGAACAAGTGATATCTTAGAACAAGAATAAGCTGAATTAAATAGAAGAACAATAGTAATTGCATTAATACTCGAGGTACAGCAGAGCTCCACACCTTAATCTATGGTGTGTAGAAACTCTACCGTTGAAAATATATAAGAACAAGGTCTAGGCATGGCCGAATTGCCAGCCTCCCAAAGAGGGTTCAATCATAAAAACATGATCAAAAGATGATCCGAAGATTGAAAGATCCCCACCAAATACAATAGCAAAAGGTCCTATTTATAAAGAACTAGTAGCCTAGGGTTTACAGAAATGAGTAAATGACATAAAAATCCACTTCCGGGCTCACTTGGTGTGTGCTTGGATTGAGCATTGAAGCTTCCATGTGTAGAGATTTTTCTTGGAGTTAAACGCCAGCTTTTTGTGCCAGTTTGGGTGTTTAACTCTCACTTTTGTGCCAGTTCCGGCGTTTAACGCTGGGAATTCTGAAGCTGACTTGGAACGCCTATTTGGGCCATCAAATCTCGGAAAAAGTATAGACTATTATATATTGCTAGAAATCCCTGAATGTCTACTTTCCAACGAAATTTAGAGCGTGCCAATTGGGCTTCTGTAGCTCCAGAAAATGGACTTCGAGTGCATGGAGGTCAGAATCCAACAGCATCTACAGCCCTTTTCAGCCTCTAAATCAGATTTTTGCTCAGGTCCCTCAATTTCAGCCAGAAAATACCTGAAATCACAGAAAAACACACAAGCTCATAGTAAAGTCCAGAAAAGTGAATTTTAAATAAAAACTAATAAAAATATAATAAAAACTAACTAAAACATACTAAAAGCATACTAAAAATAATGCCAAAAAGCGTATAAATTATCCACTCATCAGCATTCATAAGAGGCATTATGAAATTGGAACAAGGAGTTAAAATGAAGAGATCTAAATCACACAATTATCTACAATTGAACAATTACAAGTAATGAATATGAAAGTACCTCAATTCACTAGTTCCAAATCCAAGTAACAAAGGCAAAGCTAGATCCAAAGTGAGAGGATCAAAGAACACAAATTGAAAATAGGAGAAGAGTAGATCTACTAATTGCATCAAAATAAAAGTGTATTACAATGGATCTCACCAAGAAAATCAAAGGAGAATTGTAGTGGAGAATGTGGAGAATGAAATCCTAGAGAGAGATTAGAGGTTCTCTCTCTACCCAAAATGTAACCAACTCTAGGAAAATATCTAAGAACATGTAAAAAGAGTCAAAAGTCCCTTAACCCTTCAATCTTTGGCCTTCTTAAGCTTTTCCCGCCAAAGCTCTTCCCTAAAACAGGGTCTCTAACTACCTCCACGCTTTGGTCACGTGCTTTCTTAAAAAATCATGTGTGACCATCGCCGCGTGTGCGCACAGCACGCGCACGCGCCCATGGGGTGATCACAATCCACGCGCAGGCGTAAAGCACGCGGGCGCATGCTTGAGGATCGTAGTCCAGCCGCTAAATGCGCCGGCTCGTAGCTTGGCTCCTGGTGGATCGAATCTGCACGGATGCACCATGTGCGCGCGCGCCGCTGCTGAAGTTTCCAAAGCTCAAGCTTCCATGCTCCTTTCCTTTATGCATGCTCCCATTCTCTCCTCCGAGTCATCCGTGCCCTATAAACTCTGAAACCACTTAACACATAGGTCACGGTATCGAATGGTACTAGAGGAGGAATAATAATATATCTAATTTAGTGCGAAAGAAGCATGTTTTCATCCATGAGGCAAATTTGGGAAAGGAACACAAAATAATGTATTTTCATATGAATAAGTGCATAAGATCATTGATAAAACCCTCGAAATCAGTACAAGATAAACCCTAAAAATGGGATTTATCAACCATCGACTTATTCTCTCGCAATTAATGCAAGGTGAAGAGTCTGATGATGAAGAACTTGACTCTCTTAAAAAACAACCAGGGTTTTTTGAAAAACAGGAAAATGAAATTTCTAACGACAATAATGGAAAAGAAATCTTGAGAATAATAAATATGTTATCTATTATGAAACATCGTGTTAATATCCGAATTGTCATTAAAGATTTTGTTCTTAAAACCATCGCACTCTTTGACTCACGTGCAGATTCAAATTGTATTAAAGAAGGTCTGATCCTCACAAAGTATTTTGAAAAAACTACTGAACGTCTTACCTCGATAACGGCTGAAAGACTAAAAATCAATTTCAAATTAACCAATGCTTTTGTTGAAAAATGTAAACTTAAGATTCCAACTAATTTTATCATAGCAAAAGATATAAAAAAAAAACGTTGTGGTCTTGTGGACACCTTTTATAATCCTTTTGTTTCCATACCTAGCAAATTTTCCTGGACTTACCTCTTTTGTGGGAGGACAGGTAACTTTTTTTAAATTGCTTGTCTCACCAACCCAGAAAGCTTTAAACCAAATTGAATCTAAAATCAAACAAATTTATTTTTTGAAAGAAGAAATCTCTTTCAAAACTCTTGAATCCGAACTTTCCAAACCAAGGGTTTAAGATGAAATAAAAAATCTTTGAAACCAATTTAAAAGTCTATTTGTTCAGATTTGCCTCATGCCTTCTGGAAATGGAAAGAACACATTGTTGATCTTCCTTATGAAAAAGACTTTAAAGAATCACAAATCCCTACAAAAGCTCGCCCCATTCAAATGAATGAGCAACTTTTACAGCATTGTTAAAAGGAGATTAAAGATCTTTTGGACAAAGAATTAATTCGTCCAAGTAAGAGTCTTTGGTCTTGCTCAGCTTTTTATGTCAACAAGCAAGCTGAGATAGAACGAGGAACTCCCAAGCTTGTCATCAATTATAAACCTTTAAATCAAGCTTTACAACAGATTCGTTATCCTATCCCAAAAAAAAAAAGATTTGCTCAATAGGCTAAACTCAGCAAATATCTTTTCAAAATTTGATATGAAATCTGGTTTTTGGCAAATCCAAATCAAAGAATCTGACGGATATAAAACTGCATTTACAGTTCCATTTGATCAATATGAATGGAATGTAATGCCTTTTGGTCTGAAAAATGATCCTTCTGAATTTAAAAAAATCATGAATGACATTTTCAACCCATATTCAAACTTTGCAATCATTTACATAGATGATGTCTTAATCTTTTCTCAAACCTTAGAAAAACACTTCAAACATGTTAAAACTTTTATGCACCTCATCTAGAAAAATGGACTTGCTGTTTCCAAATCAAAAATGGTCCTTTTTCAAACAAAAATCCGTTTTCTTGGCCACATGATTTCCCAAGGAACAATAACTCCAATTGAAAAATCAATTTTGTTTGGAGAAAAATTTCCAGACTATATCCTTGACAAACCTCAACTCCAAAGGTTCCTAGGATGTCTTAATTATGTTTCGGAATGTAATCCCAAATCTTAACAATCTTATTAAGCCTCTTCATGATAAGCTTAAGAAAAATCCTCCGCCATGGACGGACAAACATTCTGAAATCCTCAGATTTCTTAAAACCAAAGTTCGCAATCTTCCTTGTGTTTACCTTCTTGTGCCTCATGCATTCAAAATAGTTAAAACAGATACATCTGATTTAGGATATGGCGGTATCTTAAAACAAAAACTGCATGATAAAGAATGTATCATTGCATTTACATCCAAACATTGGAATTGTACTCAACAAATCTATTCCACAATCAAAAAGGAAATTTTAGCCATAGCTTTATGCATCACAAAATTTCAATCCGACTTACTCAATTAAAAATTTTTAGTCCGAGTTGATTGCGAATCGGCTAAAGAAGTTTTACAAAAGGATGTTAAAAATCTTGCATCAAAACAAATTTTTACCAGGTGGCAAACTATATTAATCATTTTTTATTTTGATATTGAGCACATCAAGGGCAACTCAAACTCTCTCCCTAACTTTCTCACACGTGAATATTTGTAAGGAGTTAAACAAAGTCAAGATGCCTAAAAAGGCAATCATTGCCTCTTTAAGAGAGAGAGGCAAAGGCATTCGATTAGCCCTTACAGGGCCATCCACGCAATCTCAATCTGATCATGAATCTGGGTCTTCTACCCAACAACCCAACAAAAAATCAATCCAACAATTTATTGAACTAACTACCAATCAAGCCAAACAAACCAAGGCAGATTATGCCTTCCCAATCCAAACTCTTATGGCCTTACAAGACCAAGGTGTCACCAAGCTCAACAAAAAATCTTGGGATGATATATGTAGTGATTCTGATGAAGAAATTGACCTGACCCAGCTCATATCCCAAGTAGCCAATCAAAAAATAATCGCACACAAACCGAAGGAAAAAGCCATAGCCCTAACACCACAAACATCCTCAATCACAACAAAAACACAAAAAGCCCAAACCAATTATATCCCCACCAACAAAATTTCAAATATTATCCAAATAGAGCCTGAATTTTGGGATGAATCACCAAACAAAATTATCCCAAAAATCTTTCCTACCGAATTCCATTTCAAACCAATCTCACCCAATAAGACTCGCCAATTTTATGAGTTCATTTTAATAGATACTGACTCGATATCTATTAAACACTATAGGGACAAAACCAATCCTAAACACATAACCCATTCTATAATCAAAATCCTCAGAGTCATGACCCCAAAGCAATTTGGGAACAATCTAAACAAAAATCAAAAGTTTTCTCAAAATTATGACCCAATAGGTTTTAATTATTGGGACTACATGAAGGCCTGGACTAAAGTATTTTGGTTTCAAAATACGCAGTACAAACATTCATGGCTAATTTATTTTAAAAGAAATTCACACTATATTTTTCCAAATTGGTTCTACCAATGGTAGGACTCCTTTGGACCAATTCCAGAAATCCTACCCTCACCTACTGATGAAGGGTATAAACTATTTCAATCAAAATTTGACAAACAGGAAACATGCGTTCCTGTAATGTTAAAATTTTTCTCAATCTTCTCATTGTCATGAATTTTCTCGTGGCGATAGCAATATACAAAACCAAACCATCCTAAAGCATTCCAAATTTTACAAAGGTAGCTTATGTCAAATGGTGGTCTCAATTTGATTCTTCAATGGCCTACCTAGAAAAGGTATAAGAATGGTTCAAAACTAATCCCAAAAATCAGAAGATCTCAGATCCAGAAACGGCCTCGTTTGTCAATCAGAAAGCACAAATCCAGGCAGCCCTTGCAGCCTCAAAATCAAAGGAATCAATCAAAGGAAAGCTTCAGCAGATCCTTCCCTTACTTCAAGAAGATGAAGAGTCTTCATCTAAAGAAAAAAATGATGACGAATGTCAAGACAGTGACGTTAATGAAGATTGTTTCGATGTTTGTCTAGCAGATGATTAAATCTGAAGTTATTGTAACCAGTACTGTGGCTATAGTTTAGGTCGTGTTTACCTGTACTGTAGAAACAGTAAAATTTTCAATTATAAAAGGAGCCCTCGTTCTCATTGTGAAGTACCCTTTCATTTACACAATCAGAGAGAGAAGTTAGAGAGAGAAGCTCTAAGAGTTCCCTTGTAAGCTCTCTAGCTCTTCTTCCTTCCCCTTCTTCTTTTCAAGTTTTCTTCAATCCAATTCAATTAATAATTTTCTAGTTCTTCATTTTTGTGTTTAATATTGTTGCATCTGCATCTGTGTGCAAACTACCGCCACATCTAACTTCATACTAACTTGCATATGCATGCAGACTACCGCTGCATCTAACTTCATATTTACTTTCTTGTCTCTGCATCTGCATCATAAATACATATTCTTTTGTTCCTTCTTCCCCTTTTCCTCCTTGATCCGCTTCGGGCCATCTGGTATCAGAGCCTGCTGGGAAAGTAGGAATATTTTTATTATCGTTAGACTATCTTTGAAATTCATGGATCTAGAAATAAAGTTTACTGTTCATGTTACATTTACTGTTTATGTTCTTATTTCCTATACATATCAAACAAAGCCATTCTTTAAATCTGGAAGTACGCACCGTTTAATCTTATCACTTACGGGAACTGTAGCAGTAAGACCCTTGTTGTTGTGCAGTAAGGCTAATTTGACGATGTTCTTGAAGGTGATAAGATCCAAACGTAAGAACTCCGGGTGGCTATGGATTTAAAGATTGTTAAAAAAAAAGAGTTATAACCTCCAAATTCAAAAATTTGAGTGATAGTTTAGTGATAATATACATGTTCTGTCTGAACCAAAGGAGGGCGATGATATCAAATTTCTGTTCAATATGTCTAACCTCTTTCGTTCACTCTCTAGACGTCTCTCCATTAGGGGATCTTCACCGTCTTCTTCTTCCACTTCTATACCCCATTCTTCTTCCAATCCTCTTATTGAGAAAGTAACTCGGCCTGAGGAACTTTCTCCCAAACACAACATCTTCGAAGAAGAAGTCTGCTTCGAAGACATCAATCAAGCCATAGACAATTAGGAAATACCCAATATCCCTCAAGATGAGTTATATGTCCCTGATAAAAACGAAAGAAAATCGGATTACATTATCAAAACCACTGAAAACAATATTCCTCTAGGACCTGACTTCGGTGAAGAATTCCATCTTTTAACCAAGCAATATGTCAGAGAACATGTCCGTCACTACGAATATCTTCATATCGGGTGTGTCCAAGTAGCTGTCAAATCTCTCATCAGAGAAGGTCTTAATGCCTCCATCCTTATGTGCCTTAGAGACATTAGGCACAATGATTTCCAAGATTCCTTAATCGGAACAGTTGAAACAAGCCTTGGACACGGTCCGGTTTACTTCAACTGTTTCCCAAACAAAACAGTCAGTTTGTTAGATGTCAACATCCTTGACTCCTTTTTCCTAAACATCCGAATTCATGGTCTTAACATGAAGGAAGAATCTATCCCAGCTGCTTTAATATATAAGATTCAATACAAAGTCATGAACACTTGTAATTCCAGAGTCCTTCTTAAATCTCAAGATTGTGAAATCACTTTGTTTGTCACAGACATGACAAAGTCCAACGTCACGGTCCCAAGGCTCATAAAGTGGGATGAAATTGACCTACCCCAGTCATGGTCAATTAATCGAGCCATTCCAACGCAACCTAGACAAGCGCCTCTCTTACGAGAAATAAAACAGGATGAATCAGGAAAAGTAGAAATTTTCTTTGATAGACGAAACTCTTTTTCCTCCAGATCTGAAGCAGGAACATCTAATGATTTTGCTTCATCAAGAAGATCTTTTCTGTGACTTCACAATCTCAGTTTTCAAGTAAAATTCCCAGGTAGATTCTGGAATTAATGTTTCAGGTGTACAAAACAATTCAAATATTTTTCAACCATTTTATCAAACTGATGATGATGTTGAATTACAATCTGTTCAATCTCCAACATACTCTTCTTTGAATGATGATGCCTATGAATAGCACAGATTTTGTTATAAACAAAGAAGCTTTATGTAAAAACATTTACTCTAAGGAGTATGATCTCCATAGAGAATGGTATTTATGTACATATACAGCTTCTCAAATCTCATCATTTAAAGAAAACTATTACAATTTTCTCAATGAGGTCAGAATGCATATTCTTTTCTTTGAATGATTTCATGCTTATTCCATAAAAAATAGTATCATCTATCCTTTTAAAAATAAAAAACTTTCGTCATCAGCAAATGTTATTTCAACATGAAAAGTTAAAGATGAAAATTTAATCAGATCTGAGTTTTCTTCAAAAGGATCTTTTGTTATTTCAAATACAGAAGAACATAACCCAGTTATGGCCTCTCCATTTAAAACAAAAAATGTAGATGAAGCTGTTGCCCCAAATGATATTAAAAATCTCATTAAACAATCAAATTATACTAATAGGTTTTTACAATGTTTGGGTGACAACCTTTCATCTTCAGGATCTCTTTTGTCTTTAAAAAATGTCCCTAAAGCCTCTACTTCGAAAACTATTGAAAAATCCCTTTTTAAACCTTTCAAAATGAGTAGCAAGGCTAAACAGAGTCTTAAAACTTATATTTTAAAACAAGAATCTAGTGATTCTGAAGTCATGCAAAAGATCGATCAACTTTTAAATTTTCTTAGTACTATCCCTGAAACTCCTACAAACTCTGGTGAATCTACATCTCGGATACAAACTCGCACATCCAAAACTATTAATAACCTTAACCAAGACTCTAATGAGTCATCTTCGGACCAAAGTGATGATTCTGACAAATCATTCCTCGAAGTTAGCCCAATCATGACCAATTCTATGACTAAGTTGAAGGGTTTAACCAAACCCTCTGCGTATAGTTACAATCGCGTATCTGCCCCTGATCTAGCTCTCGAAGAAAGGGAACTAGGTTTTGTCAGCTTCAATGCCAAAAATGTCTATGAATAGAATATAGATGGCAAAACTGAATACAACATCATGAGCATGCTTCAGCATATGAACATGGTAGGCACAACCTTTCAAGCTACACACGAAACCTCTGAAGAAGCAATAGCCAATGTTATTGTTTCTGGATTCTCTGGACAACTCAAAGGTTGGTGAGATAATTACCTTTCCGATGACCAAAAATAATCAATCTTTTCTGCTATAAAGGTTATTGATCAAAATGAACCTATCATTGGATATGACAGGGAACTTATCCCTGATGCAGTTAACACCTTAATCTTTAAGATAGCAAGCCATTTCATCGGTGATCCATCTCTTTGAAAAGATCGTTCTGCTGAACTACTTTTCAATCTCAGATGCAAAACTTTGTCTGACTTCAGATGGTACAAGGACATCTTTCTTACTAAGGTCTATACCAGAGAAGACAGTCAACAACCTTTCCAGAAAGAAAAATTTTTAGCCGGACTTCCCAAATCCCTGGGAGATAAAGTAAGGGAAAAAATTCGCAGCTTAATTCCAGATGGGATAATTTCCTATGATGCGTTAAGTTATGGTCAAATTATTTCTTTCATCCAAAAAGTTGCTCTAAAGATCTGTCAAGATGATAAAATCTAACGGCAACTTGCTCTTGAGAAAGCACAAAATCGTATCGATTTGGAAACTTTTTGCGAACTATTTGGTCTTCCTGCTTGTCATCCAAGGAAATCTAGAAGCTCATCCAATCGAAAAGTTTTTAAACCTAATCCTAAAAAGAATTTTAGAAGACCTAGAAAACATTTTCAAAAACCCAAAAATGAAAAAAGTTTTCAAAAGAATTTCCAAAAGTATCCCCAGAAAATTCCCATTATTTGCTATACATGTAAAAAACCCAGACATGTTAGTAAATATTGTAGGTTAAAAGGAAAGATTAATAATATGAACCTTGATCTTCAGATTAACAATCTTTTAATTGAAAGTTCAGATGATGATTCTGGACCGAAATCCTCGGATGATATTAATAATATCCAAGTTGATGATATTGGATCATCCACAGATTCTGATGTCAAGGAGATTTATGTTTTATCCAAAGATCAAGATCTCTTATTTGATGGAATGGAGGCTATTGGTGATCCAGAGCAAAAGAAAGACTTCCTTTTTAAATTAAAAAGATATTTACAAAAAGAAAAAAAGCCCAAAATTCTTGTCGTTAGCAATAAATATGACGTCAAACCCATTTTCAAAAAATTAGAAAAATAATTTATTCGTCCTATAACCATTCAGGATCTCCAGACTGAGGTTAACAACCTTAAGAAGGAAATCCAAGGAATCAAAAGAAATCAAGAAGATCATCAACTTATTCTCTCGCAATTAATTCAAGGTGAAGAGTCTGATGATGAAGAACTTGACTCTCTTAAAAAACAACCTGAGTTTTTTGAAAAATAGGAAAATGAAATTTCTAACGACAATAATGGAAAAGAAATCATGAGAATAATAAATATGTTCTCTATTATGAAACATCGCGTTAATATCTGAATTGTCGTTAAAGATTTTGTTCTCAAAACCATCACACTCTTTGACTCAGGTGCATATTCAAATTGTATTAAAGAAGGTCTGATCCCCACAAAGTATTTTGAAAAAACTACTGAACGTCTTAGCTCGAAAACAGGTGAAAGACTAAAATCAATTTCAAGTTAACCAATGCTTTTTTTGAAAAAGGTAATCTTAGGATTCCAACTAATTTTATCATAGCAAAAGATATCAAAAATGATGTGGTCATGGGGACACCTTTTATAATCCTCTTGTTTCCATACCTAGCAGATTTTTCTGGACTTACCTCTTTTTTGGGAGGACAGGTAACTTTCTTTGAATTCCTTGACTCACCAACCTAGAAAGCTTTAAACCAAATTGAATCTAAAACCAAACAAATTTGTTTGTTGAAAGAAGAAATCTCCTTCAAAAGTCTTGAATCCAAACTTTCCAAACCAAGGGTTCAAGATGAAATAAAAAATCTTTTAAACCAAATTAAAAAGTCTATTTGTTCAGATTTGCCTCATGCCTTCTGGAAAAGGAAAGAACACATTGTTGATCTTCCTTATGAAAAAGACATTTAAGAATCACAAATCCCTACCAAAGCTCGCCCCATTCAAATGAATGAACAGCTTTTGCAGCATTGTCAAAAGGAGATTAAAGATCTTTTGGACTAAGAATTAATTCGTCCAAGTAAGAGTCCTTGGTTTTGCTCAACTTTTTGTCAACAAGCAAGCTGAGATAGAACAAGAAACTCCAAAGCTTGTCATCAATTATAAACCTTTAAATCAAACTTTACAATGGATTCGTTATCCTATCCCAAACAAAAAAGATTTGCTCAATAGGCTAAACTCAGCAAATATCTTTTCAAATTTTGATATGAAATCTGGTTTTTGCCAAATCCAAATCGAAGAATCTGACAGATATAAAACTGCATTTACAGTTTCATTTGGTCAATATGAATGGAATGTAATGCCTTTTGGTCTGAAAAATGCTCCTTCTGAATTTCAAAAAATCATGAATAACATTGTCAACCTATATTCAAACTTTGCAATCGTTTACATAGATGATGTCTTAATCTTTTCTCAAACCTTAGAAAAATACTTCAAACATGTTAAAAATTTTATGCACATCATCCAGAAAAATGGACTTGCTGTTTCCAAATAAAAAATTTTTCTTTTTCAAATAAAAATTTGTTTTCTTGGCCACATGATTTCCCAAGGAACAATAACTCCAATTGAAAAATCAATTTTGTTTGCAGAAAATTTTTCAAACTATATCCTTGACAAACATCAACTCCAAAGCTTCCTAGGATGTCTTAATTATGTTTCAGAATTCATCCCAAAACTTAACAATCTTATTAAGCATCTTCATGATATGCTTAAGAAAAATTCTCCGCCATGGACGGCCAAACATTCTGAAATCATCAGATTTCTTAAAACCAAAGTTCGCAATCTTCCTTGTCTTTACCTACCTGTTCCTCATGCATTCAAAATAGTTGAAACAAATGCATCTGATTTAGGATATGGTGGTATTTTTAAACAAAAATTGTATGATAAAGAATGTATCATTGCATTTACATCCGAACATTGGAATAGTACTCAACAAATCTATTCCACAATAAAAAAATTTAGCCATAGTTTTATGCATCACAAAATTTCAATTTGAAATTTTTAGTCCGAGTTGATTGCAAATCGGCTAAAGAAGTTTTATAAAATCTTGCATCAAAACAAATTTTTGCCAGGTGGCAAGCTATATTAAGCGTTTTTGATTTTGATATTGAGCACATCAAGGGCAACTCAAACTCTCTCCCTTACTTTCTCACACGTGAATATTTGCAGGGAGTTAAACAAAGTCAAGATGCCTAAAAAGGCAATCATAGCCTCTTTAAGAGGGAGAGGCAAAGGAATTCGATTAGCCCTTACAGAGCCATCCAGGCAATCTCAATCTGATCATGAATCTGGGTCTTCTACCCAACAACCCAACAAAAAATCAATCCAACAATCTATTGAACCAGCTACCAATCAAGCCAAACAAACCAAGAGAGAACCAGCTACAAATCAAGCCAAACAAACTAAGGCAGATTACGCCTTCCCAATCCAAACCCTTATGGCCTTACAAGACCAAGGTGTCACCAAGCTCAACAAAAAATCTTGAGCTGATATATGTAGTGAGTCTAATGAAGAAATTGACCTGACCTAACTCATATCCCAAGTAGCCAATCAAAAAATAATCGCACACAAATCAAAGGAAAAAGCCATAGCCCTAACACCACAAACATCCTCAATCACAACAAAAATACAAAAGGCCCAAACCAATTATATACCCAACAACAAAATTTCAAACATTATCAAATGGAGCCTGAATTTTGGGATGAATCGCCAAACAAAATTATCCCAAAAATCTTTTCTACCGGATTCCATTTCAAACAAATCTCACCCAATAAGACTCGCCAATTTTATGAGATACTGACTCAGTATCTATTAAACACTATAGGGACAAAACCAATTCTGAACTTATAACCCATTCTACAATCCAAATCCTCAGAATCATGACCCCAAAGCAATTTGGGAACAATCTAAACAAAAATCAAAAGTTTTTCCAAAATTATGACCCAATAGGTTTTAATTATTGGGACTACATGGAGGCCTGAACTAAAGTATTTTGGTTTCAAAAAACTCAGTACAGACATTCATGGCTAATTTATTTTAAAAGAAATTCAAACTATGTTTTTTCAAATTGGTTCTACCAATGGTGGGACTCCTTTGGACCAATTCTAGAAATCCTACCCTCACCTACTGATGAAGAGTATAAACTATTTCAATCAAAATTTAACAAATAGAAAACATGCGTTCCTGTAATGTTAAAATTTTTCTCAATATTCTCATTGTCATGGGTTTTCTCGTGGCGATACCAATATACAAAACCAGACCATCCTAAAGCATTCCCAATTTTACAAAGGCGTGCTTATCTCAAATAGTGGTCTCAATTTGATTCTTCAATGGCCTACCCAGAAAAAGGTCAAAGAATGGTTCAAAACCAATCTCAAGAGTCCAAAGATCTCAGATCCAGAAACGGCCTCGTTTCTCAATCAGAAAGCACAAATTCAGGCAGCCCTTGCAACCTTACAATCAAAGGAATCAATCAAATGAAAGCTTCAGCAGATCTTTTACTTGCTTCAAGAAGATGAAGAGTCCTCATTTAAAGAAGAAAGTGATGACGAAAGACAAGACAGTCAAGTTAATGAAGATTGTTTTGAAGTTTGTCTAGTAGATGATTAAATCTGAAGTTATTGTAACCGGTACTATGGCTATAGTTTAGGTCATGTTTACATGTATTGTAGAAACAATAAAATTTTCAATTATAAAAGGAGGCCTCGTTCTCATAGTGAGGTACTCTTTTCATTTACACAATCAGAGAGAGAAGTTAGAGAGATAAGCTCTGAGAGATCCCTTGTAAGCTCTCCAGTTCTTCTTTCTTCCCCTTCTTCTCTTCAAGTTTTCTTCAATCCTATTCAATTAATAATTTTCTAGTTCTTCATTTTTGTGTATTGTTGCATCTGCATATGTGTGCGGACAATCACTACATCTAACTTCATACTAACTTGCATATGCGTGCGGACTACCGCCGCATCTAACTTCATATTTACTTCCTTGTCTCTGTATCTGCATCATAAATACATAACTTCATTTTTTTTGGCGCCTTCTTCTCCTTTCCCTCCTTGATCCGCTTCGGGTCATCTGGTATATATATATATATATATATATATATATATATATATATCATATTTAATTAGACTGTTTTATATTTATTCAATTTAATTTTAATTTTGTATTATTCTTTTTTAAATTAACCATTTTTAATTTATACACAATAATTAAATAAATATAAATTTATTAAGTAATTGCAAATAAAAAAACAAAAACGTATTTTATTAATTACAACATATTTTTTCTATAATTATATAACATTTTACTAATAAATACTTGAAATATATAATAGGTATAAACTAATTAATGAATATAAAAATAAAATTTTATAAACACTTATTGTAAAAGAATAAAATATAATTTTATATAATTATTTAATTATAATTGGATTGATTCGGTTTAACTAGTGACCTAACAGTTGAACTACGAATTTAGTGATCCAGTACTTTAACCGAGTGAATTATCATTTTAATTCTGATAATTATGAATTGAAGTGAATAAAAATACACATAAAAAATCGTAAATATCAAAACACACCTGAAATATTATTTTAAATGGACAAAAGTATTATGTTGTTGGTTTAAGTGTATTTTGGTATTTATGAACTTTAATGTATATGTTTGTCCATTTCAAATTTTTTTATGTGTACTTTTATTTATTTATTCTATATTTTATTTCTAAATGTGTTTTAAAAAGCTTAAATGTGATTTTATTTGTTGTAATTTTTTCAATTTTGTATTTAAATAATGGTTAGAAGGTAAAATAAATCTTTTAAATAATGGTTAGAAGGTTTTTTTACATCTTGACTAAGGTGAATTTTATGGTGTAGAATGTAATTTTTTTCTACACATATAGAACTTAGGTGGAAGCTTTTAAAAATAGACACCTGTTGTAATGTTCTCTATGTCTAATCAAGTCTTGCAGCCTTTTGGTTTATCAATAAAATAATTTAATAGAATTTAGATGGAAGCTTTTAAAAATAGACATCTATTATATTTTTTATGTCTAATCAAGTCTTATAGTTTCTTGGCTAATCAATAAGATAGTTTGCAGTGATTTGTCTCTTTATATTAAGTATCAACTGAAATTAATTTTTGAATGCAAATATTAATTAATTAGGCAGATTTTTTTTTTTTTTGTAACAAACCATTTAAAAATTTAAACCATACTTAAGTTTGGACTTAAATAAATCCCCGCTTTTCATTACTATAATTGATTAATTATTATAGTTTATTATTTATAATTTTATCAATCGTCCCTGACTAAAGAAAGAGAAAAAAAAAATACTAATAGTCACTTTTGATTATTTTAATCAAAAACAAAATAAAATAAAATATTAAAAAAAATAAAAATTTGATTTTAGAAAATGAATCATTATTTTTAGATAAAACTTTTTTTGTTGCAATTTTTTTCTTATATTATAAACATTATATATGTTATAATTTTTTAAATTTTTAAATATTATTTTATATTTTTTTAAAAAAAATAAAATCGTACGATAGAAAATATTCATTTAGAAACTAAAATAAAATATTTCAACATTTGATTTTTCTATAAAACAACTATACATATAAATTTAGTGTGCAAGCATAATAATTATAAAGGTTAAAATATAATGAAATAAAAGTATGGTCATACTATTCATTTAAATTGAAATAATTTTCTCAAATTTGTACCAAAATTGGTGTGGCCAAACTTATGTTTTTCATAAATCAATAAAAAAAAACGAGATTGTATGTTGGTATTTAATTTGAGTTTCATTGTTTTTTTTTTGGAAATAATGCTCTATTAATTTATTTATTTATTTATTTTTGTCTTTATTAATTTATTTATGTTAAAAAACCTAAAAGGGTTATACCATATTTTTTTTGTTGGTGAACAGTTATACCGTATATTAAAAAATATAAAATGATTATTTTGGCTCAAATTAAAGTATGGTCTAATTTTTAATTGGCCTGTTATAAAAAAATATAACTCACTTAATTAACACTTTCATTCAAAAATTAATCTCAGTTAATATTTAATATAAAGAGACAAACACTGCAAACTATTCTATTGATAAACCAAAAGGCTGCAAAACTTGATTAGACATAGAGAATATTACAACAGATGTCCATTTTTAAAAGCTTCCACCTAAGTTCTATATGTGTAGAAAAAAGTTACATTCTACGCCATAGAATTCACCCTTGACTAAATGTTATTTTGTTGTTCGACTAAATTTATATGTCACATTTATATTTATGATCTATTACTAGGTACTTTATTTAGAGTTCAACCGATGTATTTTTTTGAAAGAATATAAGATAATTAGAAACTGTTTCTAAAAGATTGTCTACAGTCATCAACAATAGAACTCAGAAGATCTCTTTTAAATATTTATATATCAAAATCATTTTTAAACAAATTTAAAACAAGCTTGCAATATGAACAAACTAACATATATTTCTATTACAACTAAGTGACAAATTTGAGAAGCTTTTTAAGTTTATTTGCAGATAAAAATTTTTAAAGTATGATTCAATCTCCGTTCTTGTGCATCTTTCACAACTTTAAATACAAGGAGAAATGGGAAAATTGTCGGTTAGGGAAACAACTCCCAAGAATAGCTCAGCGAATCCCCAATAACTGAAAGTGAAATTTTTTTTATAGGTTACAAGGCCTAGGCAACCAACAACAGTCTACTCCCACTATACAATGTTGGGGGATAACATAGCGCCACCCCAAGCATATAGAGGAGGGAAAGAGGTCACTAAACATATGTTCTATAAAAGAGAAGCAACGATGACAAACAAGGTGATATTCTCACTTAATGAGTCGAGTGTGCTATATACAAAGGGAAACCGAGAGGAAGACAAATAAGAGAATAAATCATACATATAGAAGCACATAGCAATGTAGAACAATAAGTAATAAAGCGATAAAGCAAACTCTAAAAAGAGAAGGAGGAGCGAATGCATACCCGAATAAAGAATAGAGAAGATGAATTGTTTAGACACCTTTTTCTGCTTTATTTTCTCCAGGTACTGTGCTTACAAAAATAAAAATTTGAAAGTTCAGTTTGAAAATGGATGGAATAAGCATCTTGAGTATGTTTCAATAAGCAGGGGCACGGGGTAGACACGCCACATCAGTAAAATTGCTGCATTCAAAGAGACGTGCATGACCCCCAATTTACTCTCCCCACCTGACAATAGTTCCATGATTAGGCCCTCGTTATTAGAAATAATGATAACAACTCAAGAATAATAAACTTGATAATCAGAAACTCTGTAAATATAGTATAAGGTACTACCTATTTATTGGTGATGAACAAATCAGAAAAATAATCAAATATTATATATATATATATATATATATATCCTATTATTAATAAGAGTATCAGTCAAGATCAATATAATTAATATTCAAACATTCTAATATTCTCTAACATCTCCTCTCAAATTCAAGTGGTAATTTGAATTTCTAACTTATTAAAGAAAAAAAAAAGTCAAAAAAAAAAAATTTTGGAAACTCCAGTGTAGATGAATCTGTTGAAACTTAGAATGTAGATAAAAGGGATAAGTATGATTTTGATTTCCAACATAGAGGTCGAAAATCGATTTCGTCCCCGACCTTTTTTTTGTTACAAAATAGTCCCCAATGTTTCACTTTGTTTTAAAATCGTCCTTAGGACGAAAATACCCCTCCCTCCCCTCTTCTTCCTCAACACCCATCTTCTTCCTCAACATTAACCAGAAGCAGAAGCAGATGCACAAATGCAGAAACAAAAACATGCAACAATAGATAACAACAAGCTCAACCAGAAGTGGAAGAACAGCAGAAGCCAAAAATAATGAAACAACAACAACCATAGATCTTGTATATAATTAACCATTAATAAAAATTCAATAACCTAAGCTAATTCTATCAAATCTAAGCTAATTCAACAACAACAACAATAATTCAGCAGCAACTTTCAGCAATTCAATAACCTAAAATCAACTAACAGAAAATTAAAATCTAGCTAAACTAACCCAGAATCAAATCAAGGAACTAACACTAACCAAAAACAGAAATTAAAAGCAAAATAATAACCTTGATTATGAAAATAGAAAACAGAAAAGAGAGGACAGGGGAGGCACACCGGCGGTGAGCTCTGGTCCGAGGAGATCCGAGACAGGGAAGGAGAAAAGGAGGAGAGAGGGTCGCGGTTGCTCTGGAGAGGAGAGAGGCAGCGGCGGCAGCGAAACAGTGGCTTCCCTTCCCCCTTCTTCCTCTCCCCCCGATTCTGTATTCCTTTTTTTCTTTTTTTATTTATTTTATATTTATTTTATTTTATAATTTTTTAATGAAAGGTAATTTGGTAATAAAAAAATAAAATTGGTAAAAAGAATAATTTTAAAACAAACTGAAATCTTGGGGACCATTTTGTAACAAAAAAAAGGCCGGGGACGAAATTGATTTTCGGCCTTTACGTTGGGAGACCAAAATCATACTTATCTCGTAGATAAAACTACCACAACAGAATACAGACAAAACTGCAAGAATAGATGCAGATAAAATTGTTAAAATAGGTGCAGACGAAAGTGCAAAAATAGAGCATAAATAAAATTGTCGAAATGAGATGAAGATGAAATTACTAGAATAAGACGTAGATAGATCTACTAGAATGGACGCAATACAGAGCTGCTAGAATGAGGTGTAGACTAAGCTACTGGAACAGGGCATAGATGAAACTGCCAAAAAACTTTGGTGCAAATGAAACTGGTAGAAAAACAAGAGATGCAAGAAGAACTACAAGAAATTCAGAGAGATTGATATTGTAGGTGAAAAATCAAGGGTCGGAAAGGTGGCAAACTTCAACTTAAAATAAGAAAGTAGGCATAAAACAAATATAATAGATTGAGACAGATTAAAAACAAGTTGGCAGTGGTGGTTGTATCGCGATTAAAACATCAAAAGGTAGTTTAATAAGAGTGATAGAAATATGAACAAAATTTGCTCTCAATAGATAGCTAAGACAACAATCTCAAAAGGTTCAAGGAGAATATCATTGTTCTGCTACAATGTTAGAATTAACAATAATAATTCAAGAATATTAAATTTGATAATTAGATGTTCTGTGAATATGATACAAGGCACCACCTAAAATAGACAATAAACAAATCAAAAACTCAATCAAATAATAAATACCTAATATCCTATTATTAACAAGACTATCAATCAAGATTAATCTAATTAATATTCAGATATCCTAATATTCTCTAACACTCGCCACTCACAAGATGCTAGGGCAAAAAGTGTAGCTGGTGGAAGGTCTCTCCTAATGCTCATATGCAAACTATGTAGCTTTAAACGAATCTAAACCCTAAGAACAGAGTACTCGAAATTCTCACCAATATCAAAGCCTTTGTGAGGGAAATGTTATAACCCAATATTTCAATTTGGGCCTAAGATACCCTTTAACCCAAATGCACCACTTCCTAAGAAAATAATTGGATCTCAAGATACGTAATTTGAGTCATAAACATAAGGAATCCCACCAAATTTAATACAAATCTAGTCAAGATCCCTCACAAATTTCACTTGATACGCTATAAATTCAAGATGGAATATCCACTTCAAGGTATTATTTTCCTTAATCCTTATTCCTATTAAACCACAACTACCTTAAACGTTGAAGTCTCTAATAAGTTTCACTGCCATCTTACTCATGGATTATTGATAATCGAAGGTCAAAACCCTTTCTCAAAAGTTGACCTTTTGAACTCTGAGATTAACTACTGCTGAACACTATTCAAATCTAAATTTATATAGTTTGGATAAGATCAATGGATAATTTTGAGAAAATAAATTTAAATTTATATAATATTAAAACTAAAATTAATAAAATTAATTAATTAATTAAGTAACTCATTCATCATTTATAAAACATATCAAGTAAAATATACATAAATATCACAAAACTGTAAAAGCATAATAAATTAAACTTATGATTATACACAAGTAAAGTATGGTTTAGTTTGGAGCATTTCACCGTATAATAAATTAAAGATTTAATTATTCTATTGGTCTTTATAGTTTCATAAAATTTTTAATTAGGTTTCTATACTTTTTTTTTCTTTTAATTTGGTTTTTGCATCAAATTTTTTTTTAATTAGGTCTTTCTTCACGGTAATTAGTTTAATTGAATAAGGACCTAATTAAAAAAAATTAGTGCAAAGATCCAAATAAAAGAAAAAAATATAAAGATCTAATTAAAAAAAATTTAGTGCAAGAACTCAATTAAAAAAATATAAAGACTTAATAAAAAATTTCGTAAAACTATAAAAAATAACAGAATAATTAAACCTAAATTAAATTAATAGTTCTATTCACATAATATAAATAACTATAAATTCTTTTATAGTCTCATATATAGTTATATGGGAACCATAGATTTTCTCTTGTTTCATGGAACCCACCAAATATTCTCCAAAATAGATCTTCCATTTTCCAATTCGATATTACGTATTCACGTTCCTATAGCATCACCAAAAGTTGTCATCACCGATCTAACTTAAGCCATCTGCCTTATTTTATGTATTTGCTAAAGAACCTTCTCCCCCTCCTCAATTAGAAAGACCAGACCCAGCTGTTGCTCAAAGGATAGCAATTGTGCTCAAGTGCCTTAACAAAACCTTGGATGAGATTGCCTCAAATACAGAAGTTAAGGCACGTCTTAACGACGCTACACCCTTTCTCTACAACAGGATCTCGACTGAGGCTCTTTCTTTTCTTGGGGTATTCATGAGATTGTTTATGCTCTTTCCTCCAAGCTTCAAGAGTTACAAGAGGTATTGGAAAAGTCAGTCAAGGCCTTGGCCGAGCATGATAAACAGCTCAAAAAACGTGACGAGGCCAAGTCTCAGATCAAGTAAGTTCTATCAAAAGGCTTTTCCCAAAAAAAAAGAATATAATTAGTAATGCTATTCTAGTTCAATGCATGTTTACTATCTTACATGATATGCATGCTGTGTTTTGATGAATGACAACACGTGTTTATGATTCATGCTATAACTAGTTTTTTGAAAAGTAAGAAACTTATATCTTTTACATGTGTTTAACCTAATCTATTTGATTGATTGTATAGTAAAAAAAATTAAAGTAAATGCACGACATATATTCTATGATATAACATCAAGTTTGATGAGTGATTTTGATAGATATAAAATTTTGACGAAGAAGAATTGATATTAACATCTCTGTAATGAGGATAAGATTTTCATCTTTAGGTGTGATCTTATTAAATCTCTGAAATCAATAAAAACTCTTAATTTTTCATTTTTCTGTATTATAGGGACAATATTTGAAATCCAATCAACATACTTAGTGGTGCAAATGAACCTTGCTTTAAACGGTTGTTGAGTGTCTTAATCTTTACTATTATTTAAGGTGTGAAGTGCCTTAGTTCTTGCTTTATGGGTCGAGCATCTGGGATAGGGCAAAGTTTATGCTCGATAAGCCCTCTATCCAAGCTAGGCATCTCATCACACTCCCAAACAAAAAATCCTGGTACTCTTTCAATACCTTCATCAATTCTTCCTTAAAAGAAGGATCCAAGAGTCGACTGATATAAGTGATTCGACACTTTTCTTTATTTTTTACCTTCTTTAAAGGATCCTATACTTCAATTTTCTTATTGTGCAAGTATTTAAAGAACAAATCAGACTTGTCGAACCCTAATGGGCCAAAATCATATATACAACCCAGTTCATGTTTTCCTGTGCATTCCTTCATCTCATGTAGGGTGAGAGTCGAGCATGTGCCTTGAAAAATCCATCAAGTGGATTTCATGGCCAAGATCTCCTTAGCTTTCAAGACCAATTTCATGTCATAGACCCCAACATAGCAGCCTTTAAAGTGAGGGGTCAAAGGTGCTCATATCAATATTCAATGATTTGATTCTAGTATGATATTTCTTGAAGCTGACGTTCATTTGCTTGACGTAGCAAGGAATGTCATCAATATCGATTTCTTCAATCCTATCATTCTCATCCTGTAAAACTCGAGAGATTAGTAAATAATTAGCGAATAAATTAGTTATTATTTAGGAAAATTAGAAAATAGAATTTTATAGTTTATTGTGGTTGAATTAATTGAAATATAAATTTTGACACCAATTTTAAAGAATTTTACCCAAGATTGGGTCGAATGGACTGAACCGGACGAACCGGGCTCATATTGAACCCAAGGCCCAACTCACAATACACATACATTTAATAAAATCCCATCTTCTTTCTCCATTCAGCATGAACGCCGAAACAAGTCAAGGAGAGAAGAGTTTGAGTTCCAAAACCTAACCCGCCAATCAAATCAAGATAACTTTTGATCCGGAGCTCCGATCGCTGCACCGTTTGCGGCCACACGACTGCAACGTTGAGCTCTACAAAATTCAATATGTTGTAAGGTAAGGAAGTCACATTTTCTTCCTTAATTTCTTCCTTCTCAATTTAGAAATTTAGTAGCTTAGATGTTGAGGGTTTAGTGAATTTGATGTTTTATAGTCAATATAGCTTAGAAAATTAGCGGACTCTTGTTTAAATAAGGTACATACAAGGTAAGGATCCTCAAATCCTAGTGAATCCCTTGGTTAATTGTGAATGAGCATTAAGTTGGTGCATGTGAATGTGATAATATATGTTAGGTAGTGTATATGTGAGATTGGAACTCAATTGAAGAGATTGGATGCTTGTTTAAGCCTTGGGTGCTGAGGTTTCGATGTCGGAGGCTTGTGACCTCGCCGATTTGGGTGTTTATGGCTTTGGAGAGAAATCGGCCAAGGTACGGTTTTGGTTTTTTGTATATAATATGTAATGTCTTGTGAAAACTTAGGCTAGAGGACCATAGGATAGGTTGGAATGATAAAGTATGTTAGTTGCATAGCACTTGATGATAATTGTTGTTATGGATTGAGTGTTTGTTGATGATTATTGTTTGTGATGGAACTAGAATGTTAATTAATGATTGAATGATAATTGACAAGTTGATAATGATGAATATGCATAGATGATGGATTGTCGATGATCTTGTTGATTAATTGAGGAATTTAGGTGTGAAATGGTGTAATATTGAGGTACGATTGTTTATGGTATGATAGGGAGATTTTGGTGTTGTAAATGTTATATTATGGTGTTAGTTTGTATGAGTGGTATGTGGTATTGAATTTGGTTTTGGTAAGAATAGAGGTTTATGAACTTTTGTGAAAATTTGATTTTTGGCTCAATTTCGGCGAGTCATAACTCAGCTTTCGGAGTCCCAAATTATTTCAAATTTAATCCATATAAATATTAGGTCTGTGAAGTTTATGTCATTGGAAGAATGGATGAAAAATGTATTAAAACAAAAAGGTTATGTGTGTCAGAAATTTGGAGCACAAAGTTGAAAATTCTGCAGCATTCAGTATTTTTGTTGTTCTGCATAACTTACGTACGCGACCACTGTACGCGATGCGACCAACCTATTCGGGTTGGGTATCTGGTGCACGAAATTGTGATCTCAATGGCGCCAACAACTTGTACGCACAATTGTAATCGCAACTCTTTTTCACAACTTCGCACAACTAACCAGCAAGTGCACTGGGTCGTCCAAGTAATAAACCTTACGTGAGTAAGGGTCGATCACAGGGAGATTGTCGGCTTGAAGCAAGTTATGGTCATCTTGTAAATCTCAGTCAAGCGGATTCAAGTGGTTATGGAGTTTTAATAATTTAAAAGATAAATAAACATAAAATAAAGATAGAGATACTTATGTAATTCATTGATGGGAATTTCAGATAAGCGTATGGAGATGCGTTATTCTTTCTGAATCTCTGCTTTCCTATTGCCTTCATCCAATCCTTCATACTCCTTTCTATGCCAAGCTGTATGTTGGGTGTCACCGTTGTCAATGGCTACTTCCCGTCCTCTCAGTGAAAATGGTCCTCTACGGTTTCTGTACGACTAATCAATTGTCAGATTGCTAGTCTCAGATGAAAAATACCATGCACAGATATCGTATTGCTAATCAACTGTTGGTTCTTGATCGTGTAGGAATAGTATTTAATATCCTTTTACGTCTGTCACCACGCCCTACAGTCGTAAGTTTGAAGCTCGTCATAGTCATCCCATCCCAGATCCTACTCGGAATACCACAGACAAGGTTTAGACTTTCCGGTCTCAAGAATGCTGCCAATGAATTCTAGCCTATACCACAAAGACTCTAATCTCAGATTCAGATATCCCATTGTCAGAGGGGAGTCGATGTGAATCGTTGATTAGAAATCCAAGAGATATGCATTCAAGCTTGTTTTCATGTAGAATGGAAGTGGTTGTCAATCACGCGTTCATAAGTGAGAATGGTGATGAGTGTCACATAATCATCACATTCATCATGTTCTTATGTGTGAATGAATATCTTAGAATAAGGATAAGCATGAATTGAATAGAAGAACAGTAGTAATTGCATTAATACTCGAGGAACAGCAGAGCTCCACACCTTAATCTATGGTGTGTAGAAACTCCACCGTTGAAAATACATAAGAACAAGGTCCAGGAATGGCCGAATGGCCAGCCTCCCTAAATGGCATATGAATTTGAAAATAAGGGAAAAGACCCCTAGTACAATAGTAAAAAGTTCTATTTATACTAAACTAGTTACTAGGGTTACAGAAATAAGTAAATAATGCAGAAATCCACTTTTGGGCCCACTTGGTGTGTGGTTGGGCTAAGCATTGAAGTTTTCACGTGTAGAGGCCTTTCTTGGAGTTAAACGCCAGTTTGTAACTTGTTTCTGGCATTTGACTCTAGCTTGCAACTTGTTTTTGGCGTTTAACACCAGAATAGGGCAGAAAGCTGGCGTTAAACGCCAATTTGCGTCGTCTAAACTCAAGCAAAGTATGGACTATTATATATTTCTGGAAAACCCTGGATGTCTACTTTCCAACGCAATTAAGAACGTTCCATTTGGACTCCTGTAGCTCCAAAAATTCCATTTCGAGTGTAGGGCGGTCAGAATCCAACAGCATCAGCAGTCTTTTGTCAGCCTCTAAATCAGATTTTTGCTCAGGTCCCTCAATTTCAGCCAGAAAATACTTAATATCACAGAAAAACACACAAACTCATAATAAAGTCCAAAAATGTGAATTTTTCTTAAAAACTAATAAAAATATACTAAAAACTATATGAAAACAATGCCAAAAAGCGTATAAATTATCCGCTCATCACAACACCAAACTTAAATTGTTGCTTGTCCCCAAGCAAGTGAAAACAAAACAGGATAAAAAGAAGGGAATATACAATGAATCTCACAATATCAATGAAACTTAGTCTCAATTAGATGAGCGGGGCTAGTAGCTTTTTGCTTCTGAACAGTTTTGGCATCTCACTTTATCCTTTGAAATTCAGAATAATTGGTATCTATAGGAACTCAGAATTTTAGATAGTGTTATTGATTCTCCTAGTTCAGTATGTTGATTCTTGAACACAGCTACTTTATGAGTCTTGGCCGTGGCCCTAAGCACTTTGTTTTCTAGTATTACCACCGGATACATAAATGCAACAGATACATAACTGGGTGAACCTTTTCAGATTGTGACTCAGCTTTGCTAAAGTCCCCAGTTAGAGGTGTCCAGAGTTCTTAAGCACGCTCTTTTGCTTTGGATCACGACTTTAACCACTCAGTCTCAAGCTTTTCACTTGGACCTTCATGACACAAGCACATGGTTAGGGACAGCTTGATTTAGCCGCTTAGGCCTGGATTTTATTTCCTTGGGCCCTCCTATCCATTAATGCTCAAAGCCTTGGATCCTTTTTACCCTTGCCTTTTGGTTTTAAGGGCTATTGGTTTTTTCTGCTTGTTTTTTCTTTTCTTTCTTTCTCTTTTTTTTTTTGCTACTACTTTTTTTCTTCACTGCTTTTTCTTGCTTCAAGAATCAATTTCATGATTTTTCAGATTATCAATAACATTTTTCTTTCTTCATCATTCTTTCAAGAGCCAACAATTTTAATATTCATAAACTTCACTATCAAAAATATGCACTGTTTAAGCATTCATTCAGAAAACAAAATGTATTGCCACAACATCAAAATAATTAAACTAATTTCAAGATAAAATTTGAAATCCAAGTACTTCTTGTTCTTTTGTAATTAAGCACATTTTTCATTTAAGAGAAGTGAAGGATTCATGGAATTATTCATAGCTTTAAGACATAGACACTTGACACTAATGATCATGTAATGAAGACACAAATATAGACAAACGTGAAGCTCAAAAATCGAAAACAGAAAATAAATAGACAAGGAGATTAAGGAATGAGTCTACCTTAGTGTGGGTGGCATCTTCCTCTTGAAGAACCAATGGTGCTCTTGAGCTCCTCTATGTCTCTTCTTTGCCTTTGTTGCTCCTCCCTCATAGCTCTTTGATCTTCTCTAATCTCATGGAGAATGATGGAGTGCTCTTGATGCTCCAACCTTAGTTGGTCCATGTTGTAACTCAAGCCTTCTAAGGAGGTGTTGAGTTGTTCCCAATAGTTGTATGGAGGAAATTGCATCCCTTGAGGTATCTCAGGGATTTCTTGATGAGGATCTTCCTCATGCTCTTGTTGAGGTCCATGAATGGGCTCTCTTGTTTGCTCCATCCTTTTCTTAGTGATGTGTGATGACAAGTCATCATATACCTATTTTTCTATGCTTTTTCATACAATAAATTGATGATTAGTGCTTAAATATTGCATTCTTTTGTGCTTAATTGGAATATTTTCTTGATCTTTTAATTTTATAAATCTTGTAGGAAATAAGAAGAAAAAGAAGCAAAGAAGCACAAAATAAGCTAAAAAGGAGAAAAAAAGAGCTTTGGGACACACTTTGAAGTTGGAGCACACTTTGGACCTTAGGCCACGCTTTTAAAAGCGTGGCCCATGACCAAATCAAAGAAGAAAGCAACCAGCACGCACATTGCTCTGCCCTTGCCAAGAGCAGGGCAATATCGTGATGCAAAGTGAGGTTAGAAGCAAATTTTCGCTAAGTTAAAATCTGGGCGTTCACAGCATGACCATGCCTACTTCAAAGGGCTATAACTTGAGCTACAAATGTCCAATTGATGTGCTTCTGGTTGCGTTGGAAAGCTGACATTCAGAGCTTTCCAATGATATATAGCAATCCATATTTGGTGCACAATTGAGGCATGAGTGAAAGGAATCTTTAAGGGCCAAAAATAAGTGAAAATAGACCAAAGTGCTTCCACCAAGGCTCGAAGAGGGAGACACAAGGAAACCAAGGAAATGCTGCTCTCAAGGAGAGCAGACTGCTCTCTTGGAGGGCAATATCGTGCTCTCTCCCAAAGAAAATGTAAGAAAATTTGAGTGGAGTGCTTTCACCGAGGCTTGAACTTGGGAACTCCTCTTGGAAGCACCATTGCGCTGCCCACAAGGAGGGCAGAGCAACATTCCTTGGGCGCAAGGCGCGCACCATGACACGGCCCAGGGAAGCATGTCACGCACAATTTGGCACGGTCAAGGGACTTGGTGCGTACAACACACACGAGCAGGATCCCCACACAAGGTTTCCCTGCTCTGCCTTCCACAAGGGCAGGGCAGCCTCCTGGAGCAACATGGGCCAAAATTCAACCAAAATTTCATTTAAATTCAATTCCTCTCCAAATTGAATCAAGGCCAACCAAACCCATTTCTCCTCAAATCCAAAGCAAGCAAAGCCCACATCATCACTCAAAGGCACATGGATCAATTAAATTAGGATTTTCATTTTTGTAATTTGTTTTAATTTCATTTTCATTTTTCATTTTGTAAAGCCTATATAAAGGCATCAATAGGAGCTCCACTAGGGAGTATGAGGATTTGAGAGCTCTCTCTCTTAGTTTTCATTTCTGTTTTGAAATTTTGGATTGAGGTTGGAGGAATTCTGTTTCAATCTTTAATCTGAAATCCATCTTTGTTCATCTTCTGCATAATTTATAAGAATTGAAAGTTGAATCTGCGTTCTCATTTACTGCTTCCATCTTTCTTTCTTCTTCAATCTGCTTTCTACTTTGATCAAGGAAGGAATTGAGATCTAGACTTGTTTTCTAGTCTCATTGATTCCCTGAGATCCTGTCTCTTTAAATTTTACAATTGAGCTGAGTTACATTCTGTGTTGCTTCTTCAAGAAATTTTGCCTTGCTGTTTATATCTGTTGCTTTTATTTCATCTGCATTTTTACCTTTCTATTCCTATTACTTCCAATTTACTTCTAAGCAATTTAATCTCCCTGCAATTGTTCTACGCTTTGCTTTACTACTCTCTTTTTAATTTCCAGCACCCCAGCCCCATTTACATTTGATGCAATTTACTTTTCTTGCAATTTAAGTTTCAGCTATTTTACTTTCTTGCTCTTTAAGTTTTCTGCCCATTTAGATTCTGCAACTTTATCATTCCTACAATTTACTTTTTGTTGATCAACTTCACACAATTCACTTCAATGTTAGCTTGACTAAACTAATCACCCACTAAAGTTGCTTGATCCATCAATCCCTGTGGGATCGACCTCACTCTTGTGAGTTATTACTACTTGATGCGACCCGGTACACTTGCCGGTTAGATCTATGTGTTTGGAAAATTCGTTTTCCATAAAAACACCATCAATGGGTTTGTCCTCTTCAATGAGGATGTCTCCTTCTATGTCAATCCCAGCTAAATTGTAGAGATGACAAATGAGATGAGGAAAGGCTAACCTTGCCAAGGTGGATGACTTGTCAGCCACCTTGTAGAGTTCTAGAGGTATGATCTCATGAACTTCCACTTCCTCTCCAATCATGATACTATAGATAATGATGGCTTGATCCACAGTCACTTCAGATCGGCTGCTAATAGGAATGATGGAGCGTTGGATGAACTCCAACCATCCTCTAGCCATAGGCTTAAGGTCCGGTCTTCTCAATTGAACCTGATTGCCTCTTGAGTCTCTTTTTCATTGAGCTCCTTCCACACATATATCCATGAGGACTTGGTCCAACCTTTGATCAAAGTTGACCCTTCTAGTGTAGGGGCGTGCGTTTTCTTGTATTATTGGCAAGTGGAATGCCAACCTTACATTTTTCAGACTGAAATCTAAGTATTTGCCCCGAACCATTGTAAGACAATTCTTTGGATTCGGGTTCATACTTTGATCATGGTTCCTAGTGATCCATGCATTAGCAAAGAACACTTGAACCATTAAGCTTCCGACTTGTTGAATGGGGTTGGTGAGAACTTCCCAACCCCTTCTTCGGATTTCATGTCGGATCTCCGGATACTCATTTTTCTTGAGTATGAAAGGGACCTCAGGGATCACCTTCTTCTTGGCCACAACTTCATGGAAGTGGTCTTGATAGACCTTTGAGATGAATCTCTCCATCTCCCATGACTCAGAGGTGGAAGATTTTGCCTTCCCTTTCCTCTTTCTAGAGGTTTCTCCAGCCTTAGGTGCCAAAAATGATTATGAAAAAACAAAAAGCAATGCTTTTTCCACACCAAACTTAAAAGATTTGCTCAAACTCGAGCAAAAAAAGAAAGAAAGAAGGGGAAGAAGAAGAAAATAGAGGAGATGGAGGGTGATAGGTGGTTCGGCCAAGAGGGGAGAAAGGTGTTTGTGTTGTATGAATATGAAGGAGTAGTGAGGGGTTTATATAAGGGTGAGGGGAGGGTTAGGTTTCGATCATTAGGGTTGGGTTTGGGAGGGAAAAATGTTTGAATTTGAAAGTGAGGTAGGTGAGGTTTTTGGGGAAGAGATATGGAGGTGATTGGTGAAGAGGTGATGGGGAAGAGTGAATGAGTTGATTGGTGAGGGGTATTTGGAGAAGAGTGTTGTGGGAGGGTAGGTGGGGATCCTGTGGGATCCACAGATCCTGAGGGGTCAAGGATGTATCATCCCTGCTCCTATTAGGCATGTAAATGCCTTTACAGTGCAATCCTGGCATTTAACGCCAGATTGCTGCTTGTTTCTGGCATTAAATGCCAACTTTTATTCCTTTCCTAGTGTTAAACGCCAGGCTGCAATTTGTTTCTGGCATTTAACGCCAGATTGTTGCTTCTTTCTGGCATTTAACGCCAGTCTGATGCTTGTTTCTGGCGTTTAACGCCTAGAATGGTGCCAGACTGGGCGTTAAACACCCATTCTGCTACCCTTACTGGCGTTTAAATGCTAGTAAGTTTCTCCTCCAGGGTGTGCTATTTTTAATGCTATTTTTGAATTTGCTTTGATTTTTGCAATTGTTTTTGTGACTCCACATGATCATCAACCTAAAAAAAAAGAAAATAACATAGATAAATAAAATTGGGTTGCCTCCCAATAAGCGCTTCTTTAATGTCAATAGCTTGACAGTGAGCTCTCATGGAGCTTCACAGATGTTCAGAGCATTGTTGGAACCTTCCAACACCAAACTTAGAGTTTGAATGTGGGGGTTCAACACCAAACTTAGAGTTTGGTTGTGGCCTCCCAACACCAAACTTAGAGTTTGACTGTGGGGGCTTTGTTTGACTCTGCACTGGGAGAAGATTTTCTTACTTTCTCTCCATGGTTACAGAGGGAGATCCTTGAGTTTTAAACACAAGGTAGTCCTTATTCAATTGAAGGATCAACTCTCCTCTGTCCACATCAATCACAGCTTTTGCTGTGGCTAGGAAGGGTGTTCCAAGGATGATGCATTCATCCTCATCCTTCCAGTGTCTAGGATTATAAAATCAGCAGGGATGTAAAGGCCTTTGACCTTTACTAGCACGTCCTCTACCTGTCCATAAGCCTTTTTCATGGATTTGTCTGCCATCTCTAATGAGAATTTGACAGCATGTACCTCAAAGATTCATAGTTTCTCCGTTACAGAGAGTGGCATTAAGTTTATGCCTGATCCCAGGTCACACAGAGCCTTCTCAAAGGTCATGGTGCCTATGGTACAGGGAATTAAGAATTTACCAGGATCATATTTCTTTTGAGGTAAAGTATGTTAAACCCAGGTATTCAATTCATTAATGAGCAATGGAGGCTCATCCTCCCAAGTCTCATTACCAAATAACTTGGCATTCAGCTTCATGATTGCTCCTAAATACTGGGCAACTTTCCCTTCAACAATGTCTTCATCTTCTTTAGAAGATGAATAGTTATCAGAGCTCATGAATGGTAAAAGGAGGTTCAATGGAATCTCTATGGTCTCAAGATGAGCCTCAGATTCCTTAGGTTCCTCAATTAGAAACTCCTTTTTGTCCAGAGGACGTCCCATGAGGTCTTCCTCACTGGGATTTACGTCCTCCTCCTCCTCTGTGCATTCGTCCACACCAAGTAAGGTTATGGCCTTGCACTCTCTTTTTGGATTCTCTTCTATATTGCTTGGGAGAGTACTAGGAGGAGTTTCAGTGATTCTTTTACTCAGCTGGTCCACTTGTGCCTCCAAATTTCTAATGGAGGACCTTGTTTCATTCATGAAACTTAGAGTGGCCTTAGATAGATCAGAGACTATGTTTGCTAAGCTAGAGGGGTTCTGCTCAGAATTCTCTGTTTATTGCTGAGAGGATGATGGAAAAGGCTTGCTATTGCTAAACCTGTGTCTTCCACCATTATTAAAGCCTTGTTGGGGGCTTTTGTTGATCCTTCCATGAGAAATTTGGATGATTTCTCCATGAGGGATTATAGGTGTTTCCATAGGCTTCACCTATGTAATTCACCTCTGCCATTGCAGGGTTCTCAGGATCATAAGCTTCTTCTTCAGAAGATGCCTCTTTAGTACTATTGGATGCATTTTGCAATCCATTCAGACTCTGAGAAATCAAGTTGACTTACTGAGTCAACATTTTGTTCTGAGCCAATATGACATTCAGAGCATCAATCTCAAGAACTCTCTTCCTCTGAGGCGTCCCATTACTCATAGGATTCATTTTAGAAGTGTACATGAACTGGTTATTTACAACCATTTCAATGAGTTCCTGAGCTTCTGCAGGCGTTTTCTTTAGGTGAATAGATCCACCTGCAGAATGGTCCAATGACATCTTAGACAATTCAGACAGACCATCATAGAATATATCCAGGATGGTCCATTCTGAAAGCATGTCAGAAGGACACTTTTTGGTCAGTTGCTTGTATCTCTCCCAAGCTTCATAGAGGGAGTCACCTTCTTTCTGTCTGAAGGTTTGAACATCCACTCTAAGCTTGCTAAGCTTTTGAGGTGGAAAGAACTTGGCTAAGAAAGTCGTGACCAGCTTATCCCAAGAGTTCAGGCTATCTCTAGGTTGAGAATCCAACCATGTTCTAGCTCTGTCTCATACAACAAAAGGAAAAAGCATAAGCTTGTAGACCTCAAGATCAACTCTATTAGTCTTAACAGTATCACAGATATGCAAGAATTCAGTTAAGAACTGAAAAGGATCTTCTGATAGAAGTCCATGAAACTTGCAATTCTGTTGTATCAGAGAAACTAATTGAGCCTTTAGCTCAAAATTATTTACTCCAATGGTAGGGATTGAGATGCTTCTTCCATGGAAGTTGGAATTTGGTGCAGTAAAGTCAACAAGCATTTTCCTTGCATTGTTATTGGGTTCGGCCATGTCTTCTTTTTAGAGATTCTCTGTAAGGTTTTCTCTGGATTGTTGTGCTTTAGCTTCTCTTAGCTTCTTCTTCAAAGTCCTTTCAGGTTCAGGATCTGGTTCAACAAGAATGTCCTTGTCCTTGCTCCTGCTTATATGAAAAAGAAGAGGACAAAAAAAGGAAGAAGAATCCTCTATGTCACAGTATAGAGATTCCTTTATGTGAGTAAAAGAAGAAAAGAATAGAAGAAGGAGAAGAGAAAAATTCGAACACAAAGAGAAAGAGAGGGTTCGAATTTTAAGATGAAGAGAAGTGTTAGTAAATGAATAAATAAATAGAAAGAGATGAGAGAGAGAGAGAGGAGAATTCAAATTTTAATTAAGAAAAAAGAAAAATATTTTTGTTTTTATTTTAGTTATTAGTTAAAATCCGAAAATTAGGAGAAGAAATGAAATTAAAATTAAAATTTAAAACAATTAGTTAATTAAAAAGAATTTTGAAAAAGAGGAAGGTGATTTTCGAAAATTAGAGAGAGAAAAGTAGTTAGGTGGTTTTGAAAAAGATAAGAAATAGTAAAACAAACAAAAAGTTGATTAGTTAGTTGAAAAAGATTTGAAAATCAATTTTGAAAAGATAAGAAGTTAGAAAAGATTTTGAAATTGATTTTGAAAAAGATATGATTTGAAAAAGATATGTTTGAAACTTATTTTGAAAAAGATTTGAAAAAGAAATTTAGAAAGACTTGATTTTGAAAATTAAAATTAATTACTTGACTAACAAGAAACTAAAAGATATGATTCTAGAATTTAAAGATTGAACCTTTCTTAACAAGAAAGTAACAAACTTCAAATTTTTGAATCAATCACATTATTTGTTAATAAAGTTTTTGAAAATTTGAAGTAATGATAAGAAGAAGATTTTGAAAATCAATTTTAAAATTTTTTTGAAAATATAGAAGAAAAATGAAAAAGATTTTATTTTTGAAAAAGTTTTGAAAAGGTAAGATTTTTAAAAATGAAATCTTGACTTGACTAACAAGAAACAACTTAATTTAAATTTTTTTTAACTAAGTCAACCCAAAGATTTCAAAAATTATGAGTAAAATAAGGAAAAGATATTTTTTTTATTTTTGAATTTTTAATGAGGAGAGAGAAAAATAACTAAAATGACTCAAAACATGAAAATTTTGGATGAAAACAAATGATGCATGCAAGAACACTATGAATGTCAAGATGAATATCAAGAACACTTTGAAGATCATGATGAACATCAAGAACTTATTTTTGAAAAATTTTCAAGAAAAGAAAACATGCAAGACATGGAACTTAGAACTTTTTAATGTTTAGACTCTAAGAATTCAAAAATGCATATGAAAAACAACAAAAGATACAAAACAAGAAAATATGAAGATCAAACAAGAAGACTTATTAAGAACAACTTGAAGATCATGAAAAAATGCAATGCATGAATTTTTCGAAAAATGCAGAAATTTTAAAAAAATGCAATTGACACCAAACTTATAACTTGACACTAACTCAAACAAGAAACATAAAATATTTTTTTGATTTTATGATTTTATAATTTTTTTGGATTTGTTTCGAAAACTATATTTAGAAAAACGAAAAAGAATAAAAATTTTGAAAGATTTTTGAAAATTTTTTTTTGAAAATAAAATAATGGTTAAAACAACAAGAAAATTACCTAACCTGAGTAACAAGATGAACCGTCAGTTGTCCAAACTCGAACAATCCCCGGCAACGGCGCCAAAAACTTGGTGCACAAAATTGTGATCTCAATGGCGCCAACAACTTGTATGCACAATTGTAATCTCAACTCTTTTTCACAATTTCGCACAACTAACCAGCAAGTGCACTGGGTCGTCCAAGTAATAAACCTTACGTGAGTAAGGGTCGATCCCACGGAGATTGTCAGCTTGAAGCAAGCTATGGTCATCTTGTAAATCTCAGTCAGGCGGATTCAAATGGTTCTGGAGTTTTAATAATTTAAAAGATAAATAAACATAAAATAAAGATAGAGATACTTATGTAATTCATTGGTGGGAATTTCAGATAAGCATATGGAGATGTGTTGTTCCTTCTGAATCTCTGCTTTCCTATTGCCTTCATCCAATCCTTCATACTCCTTTCTATGGCAAGCTGTATGTTGGGTGTCACTGTTGTCAATGGCTACTTCCCGTCCTCTCAGTGAAAATGGTCCTCTACGGTTTCTGTACGGCTAATCAACTGTCGGATTGCTCATCTCGGATGAAAAATACCATGCACAGATATCGTATGGCTAATCAGCTGTTGGTTCTTGATCGTGTAGGAATAAGATTTACTATCCTTTTGCGTCTTTACCATGCCCTACAGTCATGAGTTTGAAGCTCGTCACAGTCATCCCCATCCGAGATCCTACTCGGAATACCACAGACAAAGTTTAGACTTTCCGGATCTCAAGAATGCTGCCAATGGATTCTAGCCTATACCATGAAGACTCTACTCTTGAATTCAGATGCCCCATTGTCAGAGGGGAGTCGATGTGAATCGTTGTTTAGAAATCCAAGAGATATGCATTCAAGCTTGTTTTCATGTAGAACAGAAGTGGTTGTCAATCACGCGTTCATAAGTGAGAATGGTGATAAGTGTCACATAATCATCACAATCATCATGTTCTTGTGTGCGAATGAATATCTTAGAATAAGAATAAGCATGAATTGAATAGAAGAACAGTAGTAATTGCATTAATACTCGAGGAACAGTAGAGCTCCACACCTTAATCTATGGTGTGTAGAAACTCCACCGTTGAAAATACATAAGAACAAGGTCCAGGCATGGCCAAATGGCCAGCCTCCCTAAATGGCATATGAATTCGAAAATAAGGGAAAAGACCCCTAGTACAATAGTAAAAGGTTCTATTTATACTAAACTAGTTACTAGGGTTACAAAAATAAGTAAATGATGCAGAAATCCACTTCTGGGCCCACTTGGTGTGTGGTTGGACTGAGCATTGAAGTTTTCACGTGTAGAGGCCTTCCTTGGAGTTAAACACCAGTTTGTAACTTGTTTTTGGCGTTTGACTCTAGCTTGCAACTTGTTTCTAGCGTTTAACACCAGAATAGGGCAGAAAGCTGGCGTTAAACGCCAATTTGCGTCGTCTAAACTCGATTAAAGTATGGACTATTATATATTGCTGGAAAGCCCTGGATGTATACTTTCCAACGCAATTAAGAACGCGCCATTTGGACTCTTGTAGCTCCAAAAATTTTATTTCGAGTGCAGGACAGTCAGAATCCAACAGCATCAGCAGTCCTTTGTCAGCCTCTAAATCAGATTTTTGCTCAGGTCCCTCAATTTCAGCCAGAAAATATCTAAAATCACAGAAAAACACACAAACTCATAGTAAATTCTAGAAATGTGAATTTTGCTTAAAAACTAATAAAAATATACTAAAAAGTAGCTAGATCCTACTAAAAACTATATGAAAACAATGCCAAAAAGCGTATAAATTATCCGCTCATCAGTATCTCGTGTATGCAAGAAGAGTGCTTGCATATGCGAGCATAAAAAATTGTACGCCCATGCATACTGTGTCCCACGCGTATGCGTGACCTTTCAGTAATGCACTCCCACGCGTACGCATGACCCCTGAAATCAGCAAAGTGAGTTTTGTGTTTTAAAACCTAATTTTGAACCTCTAAACCTCCATTTTTTCTCTTTAAGACCTTATAATTGAGTTATAATGGTGATGTAGTGGGTTGAACTAGGAAAGGATAGTGACTTATAGGTATAGAGAGGTTTTGAAGTGGGGGATTTGAATTGAAAAGTGTGGATAAAGCGAGTAACTATGTAATGAGGTGTTAGCAATGTTGAATAAGAAGTGAATGATGATGATGATGATGATGATGATGATGATAAATGATGAACTTGAGATTGATTTGAGATATGAATTGAAGAAATGTGAGTGTATGTGAGAGGGTGAATGATAAATAGTGTGTGTGATTGGAGAGTGTGACGGGTACTATATTCCAAGAGTGTACTGGGCACTATATCCCTGGTAGACAGTGACTGTGGCTATGATTGATTAATTATGGAAGCTTGAAAATATTGTGACGAGTATACCGGAGATGCATATATGATTAATGAATGAATGTGGCAAGTGAACCATGATGGAAAATGTTGAATGCGAGTATGCTTGTAATTTTATCTCTCTGGTTGTAAAGGTGACAGGGCACCGATACCCTCTAATTGTGACAGGGCACAGATAACCTCTAATGGTGACAGGGCACAGATTCTCTCTAATAGTGACAGGGCACAGATATCCTCTAATGGTGACAGGGCACAGATATCCGCTAATAGTGACAGGGCACAGATACCCTCTAATGGTGATAGGACACGGATTCCCTATAATGGTATTAAGGTGCAACAGAGAGACTCTACTCGGGTTAGCTACCAGACACGTCGGGTTGGCTTGATAACCAACAGATGAGACTCATCAGCCAATAGGACAGACATGTATCATATGCATCTATATGTTTGTTTGGTATGCCTTGTTTGGATTGCCTAAGTGATTGCATACACTTTTTACTAACTGTTTATTTGCTGTATATGCTTTTTGTTTGTGATTTTCTTGCATGTAATAATGTGTTTGTAACATTTTATTCTGGTGGTGGTTGGAGGATTGGAGGAAAGGCGGATAATTGAGGGTTTTGGATAGAGTTGGTTAAGTTTGGAACCTTAGAGAACTACCCCTGTTTATGGCTCTCGTCATTAAATCTTTAGGTTTTATAATCTAAGTGTCGGCATGCTAGGATTGCTTCTGACTTTCCCGGGACCTTATTTATTATATTTGTGGGCACCTTAACTATACTGAGAACCTTTGGTTCTCATCCTATACGATATTGTTATTTTTCAGATGCAGGTCGAGATGCGTCTCGCTAGGCGTTTGAAGTTCTTCTACAGCGAAGATGGGAGTTGGGCTTTTATATTTTGTTATGTATATACATATGCTTAGACTTATCCTTTTATGTATTATACCTTGGTGCCTCATAGAGGCTTTTGTTGGAGAACTAGGATTTATTTCAAGAACTTTGGTTATGGGATTATATGTATGTATGTATGTAAATACTCTTTGGTCAGCCTTGGCTTCGCAGGCTGAGCTTAGAGCTTGAATTGCTATGTATCCTCGATCCTCTACTCTTTTGTATATTTGTATTCATTTGCCCTAAGCTTTTCTTCGTACACAAGTGAAGAGCGGATATTTTATACGTTTTTGGCATCATTGTCATATAATTTTTATTATGTTTTGTTTAAGTTTTATTATAATTTTATAGGTTTTAATGCAAAATTCATATTTTTGGATTCTACTTTAAGTTTTTGTGTTTTATGGTGATTTTAAGTATTTTCTGACTGACATTGAGGAGCTTGAGCAGAAGTTTGATTCAGAGACAGAGAAAGCACTACAGATGCTGTCAGGATCTGACCTCCGTGCATTCGAAGGAGCTTTTCTGGAGCTACAGAAGTCTAAATGGTGTGCTCTCAATGTCTGTGGAAAGAAAACATCCAAGGCTTTTCAGAAATATAATAGTCTATACTTTGCTTTCAAAATAAAGGCCCAAAACTGGCGTTCAACGCCAGGCACCAACCCCATTCCTGGCATTCAATGCCAAAAGGGGAGTAGCTGGCGTTTCAAAGCCCAAAAGGGAGCTCAAGGGTGGCGTTCAATGCCCCTAAGGAGTACTAGCTCATGAATTTCACTCAAGCTCAGCCCAAACACTCACCAAGTGGGCCCAAGAAGTGTATTTTTGCACTATCAACCTAGTTTATCCTATTTCTGTAATTCTTGGTTAGCAGATTAGTATATATAGGAGGAGATCACCCTAACTTTTAATCTTTTTCCCCCATTTTTGTATTTTCAAAAATTATGTACAGTATGAGTCACTAACCTCCTAAGGTTAAGGATAGGAGCTCTGCTGAGTTTCATGGATCAATAATATTACTATTCTAGTTCAATAGGTCTGATTCTATTTTCTTATGCATTCTCGTTATTCATTTTATGAATTGAGGGTGACCCGTGACAATCACCCTTGTTCTACATGGGTTCCGTGCGAGTCCCGACCCAGATAGCGTTGAACCAAAGCTAGAGATTGCATTGCGGATTCCAATAGAGTATTTGGGCTACTTTGTATACGTGACATGAAATCCTGTTGACCATGGGTAAGTGAAGTCTCTGTGGTGCTAAGGCTAGAGTCTGAGAAGCAGCGTTCCCTGATCTGGAAGATTTGCCTTGTCTGTGGAACCTTGAGTAGGGTCACTAAGGAGAGTGGGTTGCTTAGAGCTTCATCTTTTGCTACAGTGAGAAACCTAGAGGTGGCTGGATGAGAGGACATAAGTCACTTACAACATGGTGGATTGCTGCAGTGGAGGAGGTTAACTTGATGAGAGGACATGAGTTAATTACTTATGGCTGCCATTGAATGAATCAGAAGGTTATTGAAGTAAATAGTAAGAAAAGTTAATTCGGAAAGACAAAGCATCTCCGAAGCCTCAACCATTCTCATACAATTGATTTCCCACCTATCTAGTAACGTTTTATTTATTTATTCTATCTTATGAGTTTTCTGTGACAAACTATAATTTCTATCCGCCTAACTAAGATCTGCAAGGTAACCACTGCTTGCTTAAGCCAACAATCTCTGTGGGATCGACCCTCACTCACCTGAGGTATTACTTGGATGACCTGGTATACTTGCTGGTCTATCTGTGCAAAACGTGCGGAGTCAGTTTCGTGCAACATATTTTTGGTGTCGTTGCCGGGGATTGTTCGGATTTGACAAACTGTTGGATTATCTTGTTGCTTAGATTAGGTACTTTTTAATTTTGTTTGAGTCTTTTTTTTTGTTAAAAAAAATTTCAAAACTTTTTCTTTTCTTTATTAATATTTATCTTTTGTTTGAGTCTTTTGTTCTTGTTCTTGTTAAAATTTCAAATTTCTTGTTTCCTTTTCAAAAAAAAAAAAATTCAAAAATAGTGTCTTTTGTTGGAGTCTAGTGTTAGTTCTTAAGTGTGGTGTCCTTTGTGTGTTCTTTCTTTCTTTTAAATTTTCGAATTATCCTTAAGTGTTCTTTCTTGGTATTCAAGTTGTTCTTGTTTCTTTTCTTGTTTTCATCTTAAAATTTTTAATTTTGGTGTCTTTTGGTTGTTTTTCTTTAAAATTTTTGAAAAACTAGAGTCTTTTGATTCAAAAGTTTTAAGTTTGGTGTCTGTTGGTTGTTTTTCTCTCTCTTCATTAATTCAAAAAATAAAAAATATCTTTTCTATCTTTAATCAAATTTTCGAAAATCTTGTTCCTTTATTTTATTTTGATTTAAAATTTTTTAAGATTGGTATTTTCTTGTTGGTAAAGTCAAATTTCAAATTTCAAATCATATCTTTTCATATCTTTTTCAAATCTTCATCTTGTCTTTTTATCTTTCTTTAAAATTTCAAAAAATCTTATCTTATCTTATTTCAAATTAAAATTTTAAAACTCAATTTCAAAATTTAAAAATTGAAAATTCAAATTTCAAATTTAAATATTTTTCAAAAATCAAATTTCAAATCTTATCTTTTTCAAATCTTCAACATATCTTATCTTTTCAAACTTATTTTTAAATCTTTATCTTATCTTGTTTCAATTTCAAAATTCAAAAACAAATCTTTTTCAAATCTTTTCAAATTCTTATCTTATCTTTTCTAACTTTAAATTTTAAATTCAAATCTTTTTCTAATCCTCTATCTTATCTTACTTTCAAATCTTTCTTAATTAGTTACTTGTTTTCTCTTTCTTCTTTTTCTAAACTTCCTAACTAATTATTCTCTCTTCTATTTTTGAAAACTTCTCACTTCTTTCTCTCTTATTTTTCGAAAACTACCTTCTAATTTTCAAATTTTTTTAGTTAATTAGATTTTAATTTCCTATTTAATTAATAAATAAAAATACAAACAAAAATATTTTAATTATAGTTTCTCTTTTTATCTCTTAATTCTCGAATTCTTTAACTTCTTTATTCGAACTCTTCTTCTCATTCCTCTACCCTCATTATTCTTTCTTCTTCACATCTCACAGGGAGTTCTCTATTCTTTGACATAGAGCTTCCATTCTTTTTCTTTCTTGCTTTCTTTTTCTTGTTTATGAGCAGGAACAGAGATAAAGAGCCTCTCTGTGATCCTTATCCTGAACCTGAGAGGACCCTAAGAAAGTGTTTACAACAAGTTAAAGCACAACACTCCAGAGGAAACCTCACAGAGCTTTTTGAAGAAGAAACAGAAAATACAAGCCTGGCAGTCGAACAGAACAATGGAGGAGATGCAAGGAAGGTTCTTGGTGACTTTATTGCACCCACTTCTGACTTCTATAGAAGAAGTATCTCCATACCTGCCATTAGAGCAAATAACTTTGAGCTAAACCCTCAGTTAGTCTCTTTAATGCAACAGAATTGCAAGTTTCATGGACATCCACTGGAAGATCCACATCAGGTCTTATATGAATTCTTGCAAATCTGTGATACTGCTAAGACCAATGGAGTGGATCCTGATGTCTACAGACTTATGCTTTTCCCCTTTGCTGTCAGACACAAAGCTAGGATGTGGTTGGATTCTCAACCAAAGGAAAGCCTAGACTCTTGGGAAAAGTTAGTTAATGCTTTCTTGGCCAAGTTCTTTCCACCTGAAAAGATGAGCAAGCTCAGGGTGAAAGTTCAAACCTTCATATAAGAATAGGGTGAATCCCTCTATAAAGCTTGGGAAAGATACAAGCAACTGATAAGGAGATGTCCTACTGACATGCTCTCAGAATGGTCTATCCTAGGTATTTTCTATGATGGTCTATTTGAGATGTCCAAGATGTCCTTGGATCATTCTGCTGGTGGATCACTCCACTTGAAGAAGACGCCTGAAGAGGCGCAGAAACTCATTAAAATGGTTGTAAACATCCAATTCATGTATACTTCTGAGAGAAACCATGTGAACAATGGGGTAGCTCAGAAAAAAGGAGTCCTGGAAGTTGACATTCTGAATTCCATACTAGCTCAGAAAAAGATCCTGACCCAACAGGTCAATATGATCTCTTAGCATTTGATTGGAGTACAAGCTGCAACTAGCAGCACTCAAGACACCTCCTATGATGGAGATGCCTATGATCTAGAATAACCCATGATAGAAGAGGTGAATTATATGGGAGAATCCTATGGAAACACACCTACAACTCCTCATGGAGAAATCATCCTAACCTCTCATGGAAGGATCAACAGAAGCCTCAGCGAGGCTTCAACAATAATCAAGGTAGAAGAAACCAGAATAGATTCAAAAATAGAACACCATTTCCATTTTCTCAGCAACAGATGGAGACTTTTAAGCAGAGCCTTTCTGACTTAGCAACCATAGTCTCTGAACTCTCTAAGACCACTCACAGTTTCATAACAGAAACTAGGTCCTCCATTAGAAATCTGGAGATACAAGTTGGTCAACTGAGCAAGAGAATAATTGAGACCCTTCCTAACACTCTTCCTAGTAACACAGAAGTGAACCCAAGAGAAAAGTACAAGTTCATCACAGTGGACATTGAGGCTGAATCTAAAGGGGATGATTGATGAGTGGATAATTTATACGCTTTTTGGCATTGTTTTTAGGTAGTTTTTAGTATGTTTTAGTTACTTTTTAGTATATTTTTATTATTTTTTATACAAAAATCACATTTCTGGACTTTACTATGAGTTTATGTATTTTTCTATGATTTCAGGTATTTTCTGGCTAAAATTGAGGGACCTGAGCAAAAATCTGATTCAGAGGCTGAGAAAGAACTGCAGATGCTGTAGGATTCTGACCCTCCTGCACTCGAAGTGGATTATCTGGAGCTACAGCAGCCCAATTGGTGCGCTCTCAATTGCGTTGGAAAGTAGACATCTTGGGATTTCCAGCAATGTCCAAACGCCCACCAGAGACCCTTTTCTGGCATAAAACGCCGGAACTGGCACCAGAACTGGAGTTAAACGCCCAAACTGGCATCCAAGCTGGCGTTTAACTCCAAGGATGGCCTATGCACGTGAAAGCTTCAAAGCTCATCCCAAGCACACACCAAGTGGGTCCTGGAAGTGAATTTCTGCACTATTTGCACTTAGTTACTCATTTTCTGTAAACATAGTTTACTAGTTTAGTATAAATAGCACTTTTTTACTATTGTATTCGAGGTCTTTGATCTTTTGGAACATCTTTGGATCATCTTTTGATCTTTTGATCACATTTGGGAGGCTGGCCATTCGGCCATGCCTAGACCTTTTTCTCTTATGTATTTTTTATGGTGGAGTTTCTACACCTCATAGATTAAGGTGAGGAGCTCTGCTGTTCCTCGTGAATTAATGGAAGTACTATTGTTTTTCTTTTAATTCTTGCCTATTTCTTCTCCAAGATATACTCTTGTACTTAATTCAGTTAAGTCAGAATGAAGGGGGTGACCCGTGACAATCACCCACTATCTTCGTTACTCGCTTAACCAAGATTCGTGTGCCTGACAACCACAAAGCGGTCTACATGATGTTCAACGTAGTCATTGGACGACAGCTGGAGTATATTCTCTTAGATCTCTAATCCATGGATTCATATTGCCTCTCCTGACAACAGAGCATCCGAATTCGTGATTAGAACCTTCGTGGTATAGCCTAGAACCAATAGACAGCATTCCTGAGATCCAAAAAGTATAAACCTTGTCTGTGGTATTCCGAGTAGGATTTGGGAAGGGATGACTGTGATGAGCTTCAAACTCGCGACTGTTGGGCGCAGTGACAGTGTGCAAAAGGATCAAGGGATCCTATTCCGACAGAAGTGAGAACCGACAGATGATTAGCCAAGCAGTTGCTGTACCTGGTATTTTTCATCTGAGACAAAAAATCCGACAGTTGATTAGCCGTACAGAAACCTTAGAGGACCATTTTCACTGAGAGGATCATACAGCTTGCTATGGAAGGGAGAACGCATGATTGAATGAAGACAATAGGAAAGCAGAGGTTCAGGAGCAACAAAGCATCTCTAAACACTTATCTTAAATTTCCACTAATGAATTACATAAGTATCTTTATTTTATTTTATGTTTTATTTATCTTTTAATTATCAAAATCTCATAACCATTTGAATCTGCCTGACTGAGATTTACAGGATGACCATAGCTTGCTTCAAGCCGACAATCTCTGTGGGATCGACTCTTACTCGCATAAGGTTTTATTACTTGGATGACCCAGTGCACTTGCTGGTTAGTTGTGCGGAGTTGTGTAAAGTGTGATTGCAATTTCGTGCACCAAGTTTTCGGTGCCGTTGCCAGGGATTGTTCGAGTTTGGACAACTGACGGTTCATCTTGTTGCTTAGATTGGGAAATTTTATTTTATGTTTAAGTTTTTTATTTTTATTTTCAAAAAATACAAAAAAATTTAATAAAATCATAAAAACCAAAAAAAAAATATATGCATTGTGTTATTTTGTGATCTTCAAGTTGTTCTTGACAATCTCCTTTGTTCAATCTCATGATTTTCTTGTTTTGTGTTTTATGTTGTTTTTCATATGCATTTTCAAAATCATAGTGTTTGAACATTCAAAATTTCTAAGTTTGGTGTCTTGCATGTCTTTCTTTTCTTAAAAAATTTTTCAAAAATATGTCCTTGACATTCATAATGATCTTCAAAAGAAAAAAAATCCCTTGAGAACAAAATAAAACAGAAAGAAAAAGAAGAAGAAAAATCCAATGTGGCAAGAAAAGCAAAGAATAAAGGTTGGGCACCAATAGCTTGGACCCTAGGACACATGCCTGTGGTGTTCTTGTACTAGGATATGCTTGGATAAGTAAATTCTAAGGGATATTTCAAAACCTGGCCACTTAGATCAACTGATTTGGGATGGCCAATTGAAAGTCCACAATAAAGAGCAACCTAGCTACAAAACATTTAGTTATCCAAAGAGATGCTGGGCATCAATGATCCTAGGAGGAAATAGTGAGCCATGTGTCTGTGGTGAAGAGATGTTGAGTAAAAATAAAGCCAAAGGCTACTGCAACATTTGACACCAAGCCTTCAAAGAATAATAAGCTTGTTAAGCAAAATAAGAAAAGAAAAGTTAGCAAGGGAGCAAGTAGAAAGTAAACCTTACAACAGCAAGTTTAGTAAGCCTTTGAGGAAAAGTGTACATTATGTAACAGCAAACAATAACTGAGTTATTATTGTCTGCATAAAAACTCCATGAACCAAGTTCTGCTATATGCCTAATAAGGATATGCATGTTTTTCTTTATTTTCATTTCATTTCCTCTTAATTTTGATGCTTGCTTGGGGACAAGCAAGATTTAAGTTTGGTGTTGTGATGACAAGTCATCATATACCCATTTCTCAAGCTAATTTCACTTGTTTCACTAGTTTTTATGCACTTTCTTGCACCATAAGTAAGCAATTTAGAGTGGAATTGCATGTTTTATTTGAATCAAACAACCACCACTTAATTGATGCTAAATTATGAGGTTTAAGCTAAATTTAATTAAATTTTATTTGATTTATAAACCTTGTGAATTTAGTGATACTTTGATTGGTTGCTTTGATTATTTGAAGGAGAAGAAAAGAAGAAAGGAGTGAAGCGTGGCCTAAGAAAGCGTGGCCCAAGGAAGAAACGAGTGTAGCGCATGGAAGGGAGGAAGCCACACTGCCCTCTACAAGAGCACACTGCCTTCCAAGAGAGCACCACAGTGAACCAAGCACTCAAGGCTTCACTGCCCTGCCCTCCTTGAGGGCGGAGCACAATTCTAGGCCAAGAAACAAAGGAAGGAAAAATTCTGCCCTGCCCCCCTCAAGAGCAATATCGGGCTCTCACCAAAATAAATCAAGGGAAATTGTCTCCAAGTGCCACCCATGGGTTTCGAACCCAAGAACAAGAAGGAAAGAAGTAGCGCTCAAATACAAGGAAAACAAGCAAAAATTGGTTTGTTTTTAACCTCCAAGGATCGAACATAGCACCTTGAGGAAGCAAAGAACTAGGCGCTACTTTGGTGCCAAGGAACCCAAGGAAGAAATGCAACAAAAAGCCATCCAGCAAGGTTCGAACCTGGAACCTCACCCAAGGACAAGAAAAGCCTACGCTGCCCTGCCCTTGTGGAGAGCAGGGCAGCCTTTCTTGGTGCATGGCACACAAATTGGCACGGCCAAAAGCTAGGGCGCGCGCAGCTTGGACGCACGGGCAGGGAGGCAAGGCGCACCATGACAACATTGCCCTGCCCTCCACAAGGGCAGGGCAGCATCCTGATTGCCTCTCCCACACTTGGCACGCAACATGCTTCATCCCACAATTTCCATGCTCTGCCTTCCACAAGGGCAGGGCAGCCTCCTGGGAGCAACATGGGCTGAATTTCACTCAAAAAAATCCAACTTAATTCATTTCTTCACCAAATCAAAAAGCCCACTCAAAATTCTTAGATCCAAAATAGAAAGTGTATAAATAGGTGTTAGTTAGGATTAGATGGGGAGTTCTTGAGTGTTTTTGAGAGCTTATTTCATTTTGAATTTTCATTCTTAGTCACTTGAGAGCACTTTCCATTTTTCTATTTTTCTGCAAACTTGTCTGGAGAATTGGAGGTGAGAATTCACTTCTTCTTCCTCTGTTCATTTTGTTTTCTTTACTGGGTGTTGTTGAGTCTTGAGTGTGAAGAATTGAGGAACTTCTGTCTCAATCTCCATCCAAGATCTCTTTGATTTTTCTTACTGCATAATTGAGTTAAATTCCATTTCCTTCACTACTGCAATCTTCAATTTCTCTTTAATTACTTTGTGAACTTGGATCTGGGAAGGCAATTGAGATCTAGACTCTGCTATCTAGTCTCTGATGTCCTGAGATCTGATTTTCTTTTTTAGGTTCTTCTGCTGAACCACTGCTGCATTCAAATTTCCATTTCTGTTTGAAGATCTAGTCAATTTCAATTTATCTCTTGTTTAGTTAATTGTTGCAATTTAATTTCCCTTGCTTAAATTCTGAATTCCCAGTCCTCAAATCCCTTTTCCATTCAAGCAATTTATATTTCTTTCACTTTAAGTTACTGCAATTTACATTTCTTGCACTTTAAGTTTCAGTCATTTAGTTTCTTGTTCTTTAAGATTCAGTGCCTTTACTTTCAAGTCTCTTTAATTTCTGCAAATTATCCTTCTCCCTTTACATTTCCTGCTATTTACTTACTGTTGGAAACAAAATCACTCAACCAATACTTGATTCGCTTGACTAAATCAACCACTAAACTAAAATTGCTCAATCCTTCAATCCCTGTAGGATCGACCTCACTCTCGTGAGTTTTATTACTTGATGCGACCTGATACACTTGCCGGTGAGTTTTGTGTTGGATCGTTTTCCACACATCAATCTCCACCGAGGAAGACCTCAATGGACATCCACTAGCCTCCAATGAGTTCCCTAATAAGGAACCATAGGAATCTGAGGCTCACACTAAGACCATAAAGATTCCATTGGATTTAATTCTGCCATTCATGAGCTCTGATGAGTATTGTTCCTCTGAAAAGGATGAAGATGTCACTGAAGAGAAAGTTGCTAAGTACCTTGGAGCAATCATGAAGCTAAATGACAAGTTATTTTGTAATGAGACTTAGGAGGATGAACCCCCTTTGCTCACCAAAGAACTGGATGACTTGACTAGGCAGAGATTACCTCAAAAGAGACAGGACCCTGGGAAGTTCTCAGTACCTTGTACAGTAGGCACCATGACCTTCAAGAAGGCTCTGTGTGACCTAGGGTCAAGCATAAACCTCATGCCTCTCTCTGTAATGGAGAAGTTAGGGATCTTTGAGGTGCAAGCTGCAAAAATCTCACTAGAAATGGCAGACAATTAAAGAAAATAAGCTTATGGACTTGTAGAGGATGTTCTGGTAAAGATTGAAGACCATTACATCCCTGCTGATTTCATAGTCCTAGAGACTGGGAAGTGTATGGATGAATCCATCATCCTTAGCAGACCCTTCCTAGCCATAGCCAAGGCTGTGATTGATGTTGACAGAGGAGAATTGATCATTCAAGTGAATGAAGAATCCCTTGTGTTTAAGGCTCAAGGATATTCCTCTGTAATCATGGAGAGGAAGCATGAAGAGCTTCTCTCAAAATAGAGTCAAACAGAGCCCCCACAGTTAAACTCTAAGTTTGGTGTTGGGAGGCCACAACCAAACTCTAAGTTTGGTGTTTAACCCCCACATTCAAACTCTAAGTTTGGTGTTGGGAGGCCACAGCCAACTTCTAAGTTTGGTGTTGAACCCCCACATTCAAACTCTAAGTTTGGTGTTAGGAGGTTCCAACATTGCTCTGAGTATCTATGAGGCTCCATGAGAGCCCACTGTCAAGCTACTGACATTAAAGAAGCGCTTGTTGGGAGGCAACCCAATGTTATATTTGGTTGAAGTTGAAAAATTCAACCATTGCAATGGAGGCAATACGTTAAACAATTGAATTGTTTGGATGGTACAAACTAGAGTACTAACTCCGATTTATTATTTTATTATTTCTATTTAATTAACTGATCAACCTACTTTGCTTTGTTATCAAGCATTTTTTTGAATTTGATTTCACCAGAATGAAAAATAGAAAGAAAAATAGCACACCCTGGAGGAGAATCTTGCTGGCGTTTAAACGCCAGTAAGGGCAGCAAATGGGCGTTTAACACCTAGTCTGGCACCATTCTAGGCGTTTAACGCCAGAAAGGGGCACCAGACTGGCGTTAAACGCTAGGAAAGGGCAAGAAGTTGGCGTTAAACGCCAGAAATGGGCACCAGCCCGGCGTTTAATGCCAGAATTGGCAGAAGGAGCATTTTTTCTCGCCACTTGGTGCAGGGATGAATTTTCCTTGACACCTCAGGATCTGTGGGCCCCACAGGATCCCCACCTACCCCACCACTCTCTCTCTTCTTCACCCATTCACCAATCACCTCAACACCTCTTCCCCAAAAATCCCTCACCTATCAAATCCCACTATTCTCTTCACCACTCACATCCATCCTTTAAATTCAAACCACTTCAAATTCAAATTCAAACCACTTTATGGCCGAACCCACCCATTATGGCCGAACCATACACCCCCTCTACACTCCTATATAAACCCATCTTCACTCCTTCATTTTCACACAACCTAAACACCACTTCTCCCCCTTGGCCGAACCACAAAGCCATCTCCATCCCCTCTATTTCTTTTTCTTCTACTCTCTTCTTTCTTCTTTTGCTCGAGGACGAGCAAACCTTCTAAGTTTGGTGTGGTAAAAGCATTGCTTTTTCTTTTTCCATAACCATTTATGGCATCTAAGGCCGGAGAAACCTCTAGAAAGAGGAAAGGGAAGGCAAAAGCTTTCACCTCTGAGTCATGGGAGATGGAGAGATTCATCTCAAGGGTGCATCAAGACCACTTCTATGAAGTTGTGGCCATGAAGAAGGTGATCCCCGAGGTCCCTTTCAAACTCAAAAACAGTGAATATCCGGAGATCCGACATGAGATCCGAAGAAGAGGTTGGGAAGTTCTTACCAACCCCATTCAACAAGTCAGAATCTTAATGGTTCAAGAGTTCTATGCCAATGCATGGATCACCAAGAACCATGATCAAAGTGTGAACCCGGACCCAAAGAATTGGCTTACAATGGTTCGGGGGAAATGCTTAGATTTTAGTCCGAAAAATGTAAGGTTTGCATTCAACTTGCCCATGGTGCAAGGAGATGAACACCTTTACACTAGAAGGGTCAACTTTGATCAAAGGTTGGACCAAGTCCTCATTGACATTTGTGAAGAGGGCACTCAATGGAAGAGAGATTCAAGAGGGAAGCCGGTTCAACTGAGAAGGCATGACCTCAAGCCCGTGGCTAGAGGATGGTTGGAGTTTATTCAACGCTCAATCATTCCCACTAGCAACCGGTCCGAAGTTACTATAGACCAGGCTATCTTGATTCATAGTATCATGATTGGAGAAAAAGTAGAAGTTCATGAGGTTATAGCCCAAGAACTTTATAAGATGGCGAACAAGTCCTCTACCTTGGCAAGGTTAGCCTTCCCTCATCTCATTTGTCACCTCTGTTATTCAGTCGGAATTGACATAGAGGGAGACACCCACATTGATGAGGACAAGCCCATCACTAAGAAAAGGATGGAGCAAACAAGAGACCCCACTCATCATGAAATCCTTGAGATGCCTCAAGGGATGCACTTTCCTCCTCAAAACTGTTGGGAGCAAATCAACACCTCCCTAGGAGAATTGAGTTCCAACATGGGACAACTAAGGGTGGAGCACCAAGAACATTCCATTCTCCTCCATGAAATTAGAGAAGATCAAAGACTCCATAAGGAAGAACAAGCCACCATAAAGGCAAGGAAGAGACATTGAGGAGCTCAAGCACTCCATAAGATCTTCAAGAGGAAGAACAAGCCGCCATCACTAAGGTGGACATGTTCTTTAATCTCCTTGTTCTTTATTTTCCTGTTTTTCGAAAATTCATGCTTAAGTTCATCTATGTTTGTGTCTTATGATCATTAGTGTCTTAGTGTCTATGCCTTAAAGTTATGAATGTCCTATGAATCCATCACCTTTCTTAAATGAAAAATATTCTTAATTGAAAAAGAGAAGAATTGCATGAATTTTGAATTTTATAACAGATTAATTATTTTGATGTGGTGGCAATACTTTTGATTTCTGAATGTATGCTTAAACAGTGTATATGTCTTTTGAATTTGTTATTCATGAATGTTGGCTCTTGAAAGAATGATGAAAAAGGAGACATGTTACTGAGGATCTGAAAAATCATAAAAATGATTCTTGAAGCAAGAACAAGCAGTGAATACAAAAAAAAAGAGAAGAAAAAAAAAACAAAAAAAAGGGAAAAGAAAAAGAAAAAAAATAAAGTTGTGATCTGGTGCGCGAAATTGTGAACAATACTTTTTCACAACTCTCATAATCCCCGGTCATGAACCCCAAAAACTTGGTGGCTCAATACCATGGCATTACACAACTTCGCACAACTAACCAGCAAGTGCACTGGGTCGTCCAAGTAATAAACCTTACGCGAGTAAGGGTCGATCCCACAGAGATTGTTAGTATTGAAGCAAGCTATGGTCATCTTGTAAATCTTAGTCAGGCAAACTCAAATGGTAATGGTGATGAACGAAAATAACACAAAAGATAAAGATAGTGATACTTATGTAATTCATTGGTAGGAACTTCAGATAAGCGCATGAAGATGCCTTCCCTTCCGTCTCTCTGCTTTCCTACTGTCTTCATCCAATCCTTCTTACTCCTTTCCATGGCAAGCTTAAGCAAGGGTTTCACCGTTGTCAGTGGCTACCTCCCATCCTCTCAGTGAAAGCGATTGCATATGCTCTGTCACAGCATAGCGGAATTCATCTGTCGGTTCTCAATCAGGCCGGAATAGAATCCAGTGATTCTTTTGCGTCTGTCACTAACGCCCCGCCTTCAGGAGTTTGAAGCACGTCACAGTCATTCAGTCATTGAATCCTACTCAGAACACCACAGACAAGGTTAGACCTTCCGGATTCTCTTGAATGCCGCCATCAGTTCTCGCCTATACCACGAAGACTCTGATCTCACGGAATGGTTGGCTCGTTTGTCAGACGAGCACTCAGTTGTCAGGCGATCAACCATGCATCGTGCAATCAGGAATCCAAGAGATATTCACTAGAGCCTTGATCGCTTGTAGAACAAGAATGGTTGTCAGTCACCTTGTTCATGGGTGAGAATGATGATGAGTGTCACGGATCATCACATTCATCAAGTTGAAGAACAAGTGATATCTTAGAACAAGAACAAGTGGAATTGAATGGAAGAACAATAGTAATTGCATTAATACTCGAGGTACAGCAGAGCTCCACACCTTAATCTATGGTGTGTAGAAACTCCACCGTTGAAAATACATAAGCATGAGGTCTAGGCATGGCCGAATGGCCAGCCTCCCAATGATCTAAGAACTAAAATGTCCAAAGATGATCTAGAGATCTAAAGTGATCAAAAGATTTTCAATACAATAGTCAAAGGTCCTACTTATAGAAAACTAGTAGCCTAAGGTGTACAGAAATAAGTAATTGACATAAAAATCCTCTTCCGGGCCCACTTGGTGTGTGCTTGGGCTGAGCATTGAAGCATTTTTCGTGCAGAGACTCTTCTTGGAGTTAAACGCCAGCTTTAGTGCCAGTTTGGGCGTTTAACTCCCATTTGGGTGCCAGTTCCAGCGTTTAACGCTGGGATTTCTTGAGGTGACTTTGAACGCCGGTTTGGGCCATCAAATCTTGGGCAAAGTATGGACTATCATATATTGCTGGAAAGCCCAGGATGTCTACTTTCCAACGCCGTTGAGAGCGCGCCAATTGGGCTTCTGTAGCTCCAGAAAATCCACTTCGAGTGCAGGGAGGTCAGAATCCAACAGCATCTGCAGTCCTTTTTAGTCTCTGAATCAGATTTTTGCTCAGGTCCCTCAATTTCAGCCAGAAAATACCTGAAATCACAGAAAAACACACAAACTCATAGTAAAGTCCAAAAAAGTGAATTTTAACTAAAAACTAATAAAAATATACTAAAAACTAACTATATCATACCAAAAACATACTAAAAACAATGCCAAAAAGTATACAAATTATCCGCTCATCATGATCCAAGGCAAAAAGAGTGTGCTTAAGAACCCTGGACACCTCTAATTGGGGACTCTAGCAAAGCTGAGTCACAATCTGAAAAGGTTCACCCAGTTATGTGTCTGTGGCATGTATGTATCCGGTAGTAATACTGGAAGACAGAGTGCTTTGGGCCACGGCCAAGACTCATAAAGTAGCTATGTTCAAGAATCATCATACTTAACTAGGAGAATCAATAACACTATCTGGATTCTGAGTTCCTATAGAAGCCAATCATTCTGAATTTCAAAGGATAAAGTGAGATGCCAAAACTGTTCAGAGGCAAAAAGCTAAAAGCCCCGCTCATCTAATTAATACTGATCTTCGTAGATGTTTTTGGAATTCATTGCATATTCTCTTCTTTTTATCTTATTTAATTTTTAGTTGCTTGAGAACAAGCAACAATTTAAGTTTGGTGTTGTGATGAGCGGATAATTTATATGCTTTTTGGCATTGTTTTTAGTATGTTTTTAGTATGTTTTAGTTAGTTTTTATTATATTTTTATTAGTTTTTAGTTAAAATTCACTTTTCTGGACTTTACTATGAGTTTGTGTATTTTTCTGTGATTTCAGGTATTTTCTGGCTGAAATTGAGGGACCTGAGCAAAAATCTGATTCAGAGGCTGAAAAGGACTGCAGATGCTGTTGGATTCTGACCTCCCTGCACTCAAAGTAGATTTTCTAGAGCTACAGAAGCCCAATTGGCGCGCTCTCAACTTCGTTGGAAAGTAGACATTCTGGGCTTTCCAGCAATATTTAATAGTTCATACTTTGCCCGAAATTTGATGGCCCAAACCGGCGTTCCAAATCAGCTCAAGATTGCCCAGCGTTAAACGCCGGAACTGGCACAAGAATGGGAGTTAAACGCCCAAACTGGCACAAAAGCTGGCGTTTAACTCCAAGAGAAGTCTCTACACGAAAATGCTTCATTGCTCAGCCCAAGTACACACCAAGTGGGCCCGGAAGTGAATTTTTATGTAATTTACTCATCTTTGTAAACCCTAGGCTACTAGTTCTCTACAAATAGGACCTTTTACTATTGTATTCTCATCTTGGTAGCTATCTTTGAGTAGTCTTATGCTATCTTAGATCATGGGGCTGGCCTCTCGGCCATGCCTAGACCTTGTTCTTATGTATTTTCAACGGTGGAGTTTCTACACACCATAGATTAAGGTGTGGAGCTCTGCTGTACCTCGAGTATCAATGCAATTACTATTGTTCTTCTATTCAATTTAGCTTATTCTTGTTCTAAGATATCACTTGTTCCTCAACTTGATGAATGTGATGATCCGTGACACTCATCATCATTCTCACCTATGAACGTGTGCCTGACAACCACCTCCGTTCTACCTTAGATTGAGTGAATATCTCTTGGATTCCTTAATCAGAATCTTCGTGGTATAAGCTAGAATTGATGGCGAAATTCAAGAGAATCTGAAAGGTCTAAACCTTGTCTATGGTATTCTGAGTAGGATTCAATGATTGAATGACTGTGACAAGCTTCAAACTCGCGATTGTGGGGCGTTAGTGACAGACGCAAAAGAATCACTGGATTCTATTCCGACATGATCGAGAACCGACAGCTGAATAGCCGTGTTGTGACAGAGCGCGTTGAACATTTTCACTGAGAGGACGGCACTGTAGCCATTGACAACGGTGATGCCCAACATACAGCTTTCCATGGAAAGGAGTAAGAAGGATTGGATGAAGACAGTAGGAAAGCAGAGAGACGGAAGGGACAAAGCATCTCTATACGCTTATCTGAAATTCTCACCAATGAATTACATAAGTATCTCTATCTTTATTTTATGCTTTATTCATAAATCATTCATAACCATTTGAATCTGCCTGACTGAGATTTACAAGATGACCATAGCTTGCTTCATACCAACAATCTCTGTGGGATCGACCCTTACTCGCGTAAGGTTTATTACTTGGACGACCCAGTGCACTTGCTGGTTAGTTGTGCGAAGTTGTGATAAAGAGTTGAGATTGCAATTGAGCGTACCATGTTGATGGCGCCATTGATGATCACAATTTCGTGCACCAATTGCTGCTGCCTAGTTATGTGACTATTACTTGGGTATTGCTTTGTGGATTCATATGACTCCCCTGTTGTTTTCTGCCTATCCGGGAACGTCCAATTTTATGCCGGAATGCTGCCAAATTTTTCCAAACTATTTTTGACTTTACATTCCCAATTTGGATTGAACTTGGCATCTTCAAACTAAGCTTGGCATAACTCATACCAAGTTCAATCCCTGAGATTTTTAGGCCAGTTTCCAAGTTTCGCTTTGATTCCCACGATTTGCAGTGGCTAAAGGGATTTCACAAAATGCTTACTTGCGGAATTGAACCACAATTTGCAATTCTTCTTTTTACATCGTGCATTCTTCCACAATGTCTGGTGTATTCCCCTTGTGTAACTTTCCTTTTTGCTCAATTTGATCTTCCACTTTCCATAGTTACACAATTGCTTTATATTGTTTGCACCACCATTTATTGTGAGTCCATCTTCATGCACTTGTGGCATCTTTGTATTTTCATGCTTGTGAAGATCCTTATTGAGCACACTCTACGACTTTCTTTTGATTAGGATATTCTCCATCATACCACTAATTTTCAACCGTAACCTTCTAACTCTCTAACTTGTTTTGCTTCCTAACTTCTTTTCTCACTTCTCTTACTTCTTTGACCAATTTTTTTAGGAATGGTGATGAATATGCCTAATACATGAGTTTTGTCCTACCTTGTTTGCAATACTTGATTTCTTAGTTTATACCGATGTTCTCTATGCTTACTTGTATTCCAAGTTTTCAATTTTAGTTCACATCATGATTGCTTGTCATTCATCTTACATCCTGAGCATGTTCTTCCTTGCTTCATGCTACTTGCTTAATTGCTTATATTCTACTCTATCCCATTTTTCAGGATGTCGGAAAAAGGAAAAGCCATAGAAACTACCTCAAAGAAGAGGAAGCGCTCTAAAACTTTCACCCCTTCCCCTTATGCCAACTATGCTAAAAACCCGCTGAATGACACGGACAAAGAGAATCAGTTGCTACCATCCACTGAACCAATCAGATTTTCCAACCTCTACTGTGAACTTCGCTTCCCTAAATACCTGAAGACAAATCTAAATGTGGAGAAGAGGTTGAACCTTCCGAATGATGTGAGGCGTGCCATAAACGCCCGCATTCTAGAATTGGGCTTGGATTTTGTTGATAGAGATTTGGAAAAGATCAACACTTCATGGGTGAGAGAGTTCTACTATAACTTCTTCCGCGCCCCTCGTGATTCGGTTCACCTGCGGGGTAGGGAGATCTTGATCACTGAGGCAGCCATTGGGGAGGCATTACTTTGCCGACCTCCCACTGATGGCCCCTGCGCCTACCAACAGGCAGAAACAAACATTCACTGCATGACCTTTGATTATGAGGCGCTTAAGCGCGTGATTGCCGTACCAGATGCTCCATGGGTAATGGATTCGGGCAACACAAAGCCCAAAGGGATGCTATTCGCTTATCTGTCTAGAGAGGCTAAGACTTGGCAGGATGATGATGTGACACCACCACCCCCAGATGACGACGACAAGGAGGTTACCATTCCATGGGGTGGCTGGGTGCACGAGAAGCCCCCGGCTAAACACCGTTCTCGGGCTAGAGCGGTTGTGGAGGCAGCTAGACCTTCGTCCTCCACGGCAGCAGCTCCGTCCTCCTCTGCAGCCCCTTCTTCCTCAGCAGCCATAGCTTATTTGCCACCATTGCCAGCACCTGAGCTGACATACCTACTAGTACAGCACCTGTTTCGCTTCATGGAGTGCATCGAGCATCACATCATGCAATGTCTCGATTGCTTAGACCAGGTGTTTGTCTCACAGGGTATTGAGCTACCTCTGCTCCTAGATTCTTCAGCCTCCGATGAGCAGGATCAGGAGGAGGAGCATGTTGAGGAGCTGACTCAGCAGGATGCACCCTTAGAGATACATGTCACCACAGAGATCCAACAGCCCCCTGAGGACTCGTAGCCACCACCACAGACACAGGAGCCTGAGCCTACCGGTGTACCTCTCCCTGATCTTCCGGATTAGCATCGAGGACGATGCTTGATCTTAAGTGTGGGGAGGTTGCCGTTGGCACCGTCAGTAGATTGGTGAATATTTCGGCTATTTCCTAGTTATGCTACCTTGTTTAATTTTATCTTGCACACTATTGTACATATTGGTTGTTTTGGATTACTTTAGACACTTTTACCTTAGTTGTTGCATACTCTTTCATTTTGGATGTTAGATAGTTGGATGTTAGCTATTTCATACTTTTAGTTGAATCTTTCTTTATATAGTTAGTTTTTTTAGCTTATGGTTGTGATTAGAAACTATTTTGGATTTGTTAAGACCTAGTTAACCCCTTTTTTTGCATATGCACTTGTTTTGATTGAGAAAGAAAAGGAAGAACTATGGAATTTTTTTGGAACTCTTCAATCACAACAATGCTTAGTCAAAAGGATGAAATTTTTCCAAGTAATCCATCTAGAGAGCACAACCCAATTGTTTGAAAAATTTTAAAACTTGCTTGAATTCATACTTTGTGAAGCATGTATTGAGCTAAGAACACAAGCTTGTGGGACTTGAACCTATTGATGTGGTTACATTTAATAACCACCTATTTTCTCTTCTTGTGTGCAATTATTCTCTTTCTATGACTGTGATCGTTGGTTTGCTTGATTCTTTATGTCCATTTACTCCTTGTATTCATACATTTATATGATTGAGGCTATTAATTCATTAGCTCACTTACCTAAATAGCCTTACCTTTTATCAACCTTTGTTAGCCAATTTTGAGCCTATGCTTAACCCACTTGTTCCTCAATTTAGCACATTACAAGCCCCAAAGCAAAAAATAATAAATGTCTCATTTGGATATTTGATTAGCTTAGGCTAGTGAGAGTGCTTATTTTCAAGTTTAGTGAGGATTGGGAACATTGGTTGGGATAAAAGGGTGTGATTGTAATTTTATATTTGGGAATTGGGTACATACTCGTGTATTGATTAAATGTAAAGACCTTTTGCATTGATGTTCTTGTATATAGTTTGAAGGAAAAGAAAAATGGGAAAAATAAAAGAAAAAAAGAAAAAAAGAAAAGCAAAAAAGAAAAGAAAAAAATAATAATATGTAGAAAAAGAAAGGAAAAGAAAAGCAATAAAGGGGGACAAAATACCCCAAAGTAAAGTTCAAATAAAACCAATGCATATATGTGGTAATCAAAAGAAAATGCATAAGTATGTGAAAAAGTGAGGAATGGGTAGTTGGATTAGCACTTAATTGTATAGGTCATTATATAGGTTAGGTGGGAAAGTTTAAGCTAATCAAAAATTCAATTCCTAGTCCACTAGCCATATATGATCTTACCTTGACCCTAACCCCATTACAACCTATGAAAGACCTCATGATGAATGTATGCAAGTATGGATTAAGTGTTGATTGTTAGAAAAAGATCAAATCTTGGAAAAACATGATTAGGAGAGAATTGAGTGAATTAACCCTTAAACACTTAAGTGAAAAGAGCGGATACACATCCGGTGAGGGTTCCATAGCTCAATTACATGTGTTCACCCTTGTCACCTATATTCTTGCAAGTTTATAATTCTTTTGATAATCCAATGCAATTGTGGTTTGGACTTGGTTCCTATTGCTCTAGCTCTTGTGCTTACACATGTTTTCTTGGGAATTGATTTGTTTTGACCAAGCATTTTCATTCACTTTAGGTAGTTGCATTTAGATAGGTTCATGATGCATAAAATCACAATCACACTTTTGCAATTCCGCACAACTAACCAGCAAGTGCATTGGGTCATCCAAGTAATACCTTACGTGAGTAAGGGTCGATCCCACAGAGATTGTCGGCTTGAAGCAAGCTATGGTTATCTTGTAACTCTTAGTCAGGATATCAATAATTCTCAGATTTAATTGTAAAAAGTAAAAGAACATGAAATAAATACTTGTTTTGCAGTAATGGAGAACATGTCGAGGTTTTGGAGATGCTATATCTTCTGAATCTCTACTTTCCTACTGTCTTCTTCTTCATGCACGCAAGGCTCCTTCCATGGCAAGCTGTATGTTGGCTTTCACTATTGTCAATGGCTACCTCCCATCCTCTCAGTGAAAATGTTCAACGCACGCTGTCACCGCACGGCTAATCATCTGTCGGTTCTCAATCATGCCGGAATAGAACCCAGTGATTCTTTTGCGTCTGTCACTAACGCCCAACACTCACGAGTTTGAAGCTCATCACAGTCATTCAATCCTCGAATCCTACTCAGAATACCATAGACAAGGTTTAGACTTTCCAGATTCTCAAGAATGGCCGCCAATGGGTTCTAGCTTATACCACGAAGATTCTGCTTAAGGAATCCAAGAGATACAACTCAAATGAAGGTAGAACAGACGTGGTTGTCAGACACACGTTCATAGGTGAGAATGGTGATGAGTGTCACGGATCATCACATTCATCAGGTTGAAGAACAACTGGTATCTTAGAATAGAAGCAAGCGTGATTGAATGAAAAACAGTAGTAATTGCATTAATCCATCAAGACACAGCAGAGCTCCTCACCCCCAACCATGGGGTTTAGAGACTCATGTCATAGAAGATACAGTATGAAATGTGTAATGTGTCATGAGATCCGGATACAATAGCAAAAATTCCTATTTATAGTGAACTAGTGACCTAGGGTTTACAAGAATGAGTAAATGACGTAAAAATCCACTTCCGGGGTCCACTTGGTGTGTGCTTGGGCTGAGCATTGAAGCTTTCATGTGTAGAGACTTTTCCTAGAGTTAAACGCCAGCTTTTGTGCTAGTTTGGGCGTTTAACTCCAACTTTTGTGCCAGTTCCGGTGTTAAACACCGGGAATTCTGAAGCCGATTTGGAACGCCGGTTTGGGCCATCAATTCTTGGGCAAAGTATGAACTATTATATATTGCTAAAAAGTCGAGAATGTCTACTTCCAATGCAATTGAGAGCGCGCCAATTGGGCTTGTGTAGCTCCAGAAAATCCACTTCGAGTGCAGGGAGGTCAGAATCCAACAGCATCTGCAGTCCTTTTTCACCCTCTGAATCAGATTTTTGCTCAGGTCCCTCAATTTCAGCCAGAAAATACCTGAAATCACAGAAAAATATACAAACTCATAGTAAAGTCCAGAAAAGTGAATTTTAATTAATAACTAAAAAAAATATAATAAAAACTAACTAAAATGTACTAAAAACATACTAAAAATAGTGCCAAAAAGCGTATAAATTATCCGCTCATCACAACACCAAACTTAAATTGTTGCTTGTCCCCAAGCAACTGAAAATCAAATGGGATAAAAAGAAGAGAACATACTATAGACTCCAAAATATCAATGAAACTTAGCTCCAATTAGATGAGCGGGACTAGTAGCTTTTTGCCTCTGAACAGTTTTGGCATCTCACTTTATCCTTTGAAGTTTAGAATGATTGGCATCTATAGGAACTCAGAATTCAGATAGTGTTATTGATTCTCCTAGTTAAGTATGTTGATTCTTGAACACAGCTACTTTATGAGTCTTGGCCGTGGCCCAAAGCACTCTATTTTCCAGTATTATCACCGGATACATACATGCCACAGACACATAACTGGGTGAACCTTTTCAGATTGTGACTCAGCTTTGCTAGAGTCCCCAATTAGAGGTGTCCAGGGTTCTTAAGCACGATCTTTTTGCTTTTGATCATGACTTTAACCGCTCAGTCTCAAGCTTTTCACTTGACACCTTCACGCCACAAGCACATGGTTAGGGACAGCTTGGTTTAGCCGCTTAGGCTAGGATTTAATTCCTTTAGGCCCTCCTATCCACTGATGCTCAAAGCCTTGGATTCTTTTTAGTATCCTTGCCTTTTGGTTTTTAGGGCTATTGGCTTATTCTGCTTGCTCTTCTTTTTTTTGTATTCACTGCTTTTTCTTGCTTCAAGAATCAATTTGATGATTTTTCAGATCCTCAATAACATTTCTCCTTTTCCATCGTTCTTTCAAGAGCCAACAAATTTAAAATTCTTTAAACAACAAATTCAAAAGACATATGCACTGTTCAAGCATTCATTCAAAAAATAAAAAGTATTGTCACCACATCAAACTAATTCAACTAGATTCAAAGATGAATTCGAAATCCTGTACTTCTTGTTCTTTTGTGATTAAAGCATTTTTCATTTAAGAGAGGTGATGGATTCATAGGACATTCATAGCTTTAAGACATGAACTTTAAATTTTATTAATCATGGAATAAGAACAAGACTCAAAAATAAATATAAGATAAGACCAATAGTAATAGAAAATAGAAAATTAAAAACAGAAATTTAAATGACTCCAAAATAGATTCCTAATGATAAAGGTTATCACAGAGTTAGGACTCAACAACCTTGATTTTGAGAAGTGGATGCTCCCTCAACTTGTGGGGTGTTTGACCCTTCAAGGGAGAGCTTCTGGCGCTTCAGCTTGATGCCAGGGCATCTAGGCCAGTTTCACTGACCTTTTTCTTTACTGTTTTAGGGTAGTTTCATGCATTTTCCTAGTGAATAAGGCAAGTTTTGGGTGAAAATACCCTTACACTTTCATTTAAGCAATTATTGTGAATTTTGCATGATTTCATGAGATTTTTGCCAGAATTGCATGAGAATTTGATGATGCATAATCTCATGACTTTAGCTAGAGCTTTGATGCACTTTAATTGCTTGATTTCAGAACAAATGAAGCATGGAAAAACCACGTTAGCATTCACGTTAACTTAGTTAACGTGACTACTAACGCGGGATGGCAAAGAGCTTGCAACGTTAATGAGAAAAGTGATCACCAATAACGCCTGCGAAGCCATTCATAGCTTACGTTAAGAGCCACGTTAACTAAGTTAACGCGGTACTTAACGTAGAGGAAAAAGAAGACTCAACGTTAACGAGAAACATGAACTCCAAAAACGTTTCTCCTCAACGTTAGTGGTAAAAGTGAACACCACTAACGTTGGGAAACTAGGCAATGCCCCACGTTAAGAGTCACGTTAACTTAGTTAACGTGAACTCTAACGTGGAAGAGGATCAATAACGCCAACGTTAGTGACACTCACTTTTGTCACTAACGTTGGATCATTAGCATTGCCTACGTTAACTCTCACGTTAAGATTGTTAACGTGAGAGTTAACGTGGAGTTGAATTCAAAGAACCAACATTAGTGACACTCACTTTTGTCACTAACGTTGGGAGATGGCTTCATTACTACGTTAAGAGCCACGTTAACTTAGTTAACGTGGGTTCTAACGTAGGGACTTAAGGCAATTGGAGCGTTAGTGACAAAGGTTAGTGTCACTAACGCTCTCGAAGGTGATAGAGACCCACGTTAAGAGCTACATTAGCCAAGCTAACGTGAGATCTAACGTAGGGGCAAGAGGCAAGCAACGTTAATGGGAAAAGTGATTCCCATTAACGTTTGCAAAAAGGGGCACAAGCCAACGTTAATGGGAAAAGTGAGTCCCATTAACGTTTGCCAAGGATTGAGTAAGAAACATTTGAAGTCACGTTAAGATTTCTAACGTTGGAATTAACGTGGGTATATAAGGGTGGAATGTTAGTGGAAAAAGTGAATGCCACTAACGTTCTCGCACTCAAAATATTACCCAACGTTAATCTTACTAAATGCCCAAGCCTAATTCCTATTTCTCTGCAAGCTGGGCCCACTAAAGATGAGAATTGCTTCAACTCAAGGTCCAGAGCCCACATCTAAGACTTGAAGAACTCACTAGAAGATCATGAGGAGTAGTATAAATAGGAGTAATTTTGAACTAGAGAGAAGCTTAGCACTTTTGGGAACTACTCTCTGCATATTTACTTTTCTGTACTACTAACATGGATTCTTCTTTTCTGCCATTTTTTATTCCTAGAGCTATGAACAACTAAATCCCTTTCATTGGGTTAGGGAGCTCTGTTGTAATTTGATGGATCAATTATAGTTTTCATTCTTATTCTTCTTTCTTTTCTCTTGATCTTACTAGAAAGCTTTCGATCTTAATTCAATTGGTTAGTTGTCTTGGAAAAGAAACTCTCCATAATTGGATCTCCTTTGAACCTTGGAAAAGGGATGAGGAAATCATGCTAGAAATGCTTTCTCATGTTGGACCAAATTGGGGTTTGGATGGATATTATGACATTTAATCCTCCCAATACTTTGATTTGAAAATACATGTGGTATAATCAGTGACCACACTTTCATCTCTTCCTATGAGCAATTAAATCAAGGAATTGGGCAATTGTTCAAGCTTATAGAGATTGGATTGCCAAGGAATTGGGATCCAATCACTTAAGATTGCCAAGGAGATTAATGAATGCATTGATTAAGGAAGAGATGAGAATAAATTTGATCCGGAGAATGCAACATCTCCTAAACCCAATGATATCCCCATTTCTAATCTTACCCATTCTATTTACTTTCTGCCATTTAATTTCCTGCTCATATTCCCAACTCCCCATTTAAGATTCTGCACTTTAATTGCTGTTATTTACTTTCTAGTCATTTAAATTCCTGCATCTCAATCTCAGTTCTGTTTAGCTCAACTAGCATATTCTTCTAACTAAAGTTGCTTGACCAATCAATCCTTGTGGGATTCGACCTCACTCTATTGTGAGTTTTACTTGACGATAATTCGGTATACTTGCCGAAGGAAAATTTATTGAGAGACAAGTTTTCACGCATCAAGTTTATGGCGCCGTTGCCGGGGATTGATTTTGAATCAACAATGATTAAGTTAGAAGATCACTAGATTGAGCATTTTTTATATGTTTTGTTATTCGTTTTGTATTATTCAGTCAATTTACCTTAGTTTGTTTTTAATTTCTTCCTCACCCCCTATACCTTCTCTATTTTCTGTTCTCTTTTTCTTAGTTGATCATAATTCAGCTCACTAACCCACTAACTATTTGATAAATTGCATCACTCACACTAACAATCATTCTAACAAAAATAATCTTCACTATACCTCCTGTTGTGTAATCTGTTTGTTGTATGACAAGGAGAAGATAAGGAGCTTCAACATCCTTTGATTCAGAACCTGAAAGAACCCTTTGGAGACGACGAAGGGAAACAAGAGGAAAAAGGATTATTGGTGCTGAGGAAGCAGAGGAAGAGTATTTTGAACCCAACATGGAAGAGAACTTGGAGAACAACCATGAAGAGGAGGCTCAAAATCAAGGCCATGCCAACCGTGCTGGGCAAGAAAGGAGGGTCTTAGGATCCTATATCAACCCTAATCCCAGAAACTGTGGGAGCAGCATTCAGAAACCCACCATACATGCCAACAATTTCGAGCTAAAACCCCAGCTCATCACTTTGTTGCAAAATAATTGCTCATTTGGAGGAGGTGCTCAAGAAGACCCTAACCAACACTTGACCACCTTCTTGAGGATTTGTGACACGGTGAAGTCCAATGGAGTCCACCCTGATGTCTATAGGTTGCTCTTGTTCCCCTTTTCACTCAGGGACAAGGCATCCAAATGGCTTGAATCCTTTCCAAAGGAGAGCTTGACCAATTGGGAAGAGGTAGTGAACAAGTTTTTATCAAGGTTTTACACCCCTCAAAGGATCAATAGATTGAGAACTGAAGTGCAGACGTTCAGACAGCAAGATGGGGAGACACTTTATGAATCTTGGGAAAGGTTCAAGGATCTAACAAGGAGATGCCCACCAGAGATGTTTAATGAGTGGGTTCAACTTCACATCTTCTATGAAGGTCTTTCCTATGAGTCAAAGAAGGCTGTGGATCATTCATCAGGAGGCTATTTAAACAAGAAGAAAACCATTGAAGAAGCCATAGATGTCATTGAAACAGTTGCTGAGAATGACTACTTCTATGCCTCCGAAAGAAGCAACACTAGAGGAGTAATGGAGCTGAACCACATGGATGCACTGTTAGCCCAAAACAAGATGATCACCAAGCAGCTAGCAGATCTTACCAAGAAGGTGGAAGAGAACCAAGTTGCAGCAGCCATCACCTCATCACCAACTCAAGAAGGAGTAAACATAGGAGAAGAAGGTGACTGGGAGCAAGCCAACTATGTGGAAAACTCACCTAGACAAGTCCATGATCCATACTCCAAAACTTACAACTCTGGATGGAGGAATCACCCCAACTTTGGATGGGAAAATCAACAAGACCAAGGGAAAGATCAGAGACGCCACAACTTCAACTCCAACAACAATGCTACTCATCAAAACACTTCACAGAGATATTACCAACATCCATCTAACCAACCTTCTCAACCACCTAATCTCAACCCACCATCATTGACAGATGATAGGCTTTCAAAGATTGAAGCTCTACTTGAAAACATATGCAAAGAAATCCAAGATAACAAAGTGTTTAAGGAAGAAGTGCGAGCTAATATCAAGAACAAAGGAGAAAACATCAAGAGATTGGAGTCCCAAGTAGGGTACCTATCTCAACAAAATCCCAAACCCACTGATGGATTTCCCAGTGATACAGAGAAGAATTCAAGAGGAGAAACAAAAAAAGTGAGATGGGAGGAATGCAAAATGATAACCACATGTGATGAGGGGAGTATGAATGGAGTAGAACACCTCCAAAATAACCAAAAGGAAAGCCAGGAGGAAGGAAGCTATGCAACTCAGCTTACACCCAAGGAAGAGCTAAAGAAGAAGGAGGTAGTGAACCCATATGCACCTTTTCCCCACAGGCTTAAAGGTGGTGTAGCAGGGAGAATGTACTCAAGGTTCCTTGATATGTTTGCATCTCTAGATGTAAATATACCATTCATTAAAGCCCACCAACAGATGTCTTTCTACATCAAGTATATAAAGGAGCTACTAGCCAGAAAAAGTCCATTGAAGGGTGGACAAACAATCAAGATGAACAGAGATTGTAGTGCTCTCATTCAACCAGGGCCACCCACAAAGAAGGAAGATCCAGGGAGTTTCCACATTCCTTGTGCCATAGGAGAAACAATGATTGACAAAGGGCTTTGTGACTTGGGAGCAAGCATCAACCTAATGCCTCTCCCTCATGAAGAAGCTACAAATCAATGAACTAACTCCTACTGATGTAATTATCAGATTGGCTGACAAAACTCAAAAACAAGCAGTAGGGGTGGTTGAAAATGTGCTGGTGAAGGTTGGGAGCTACTATCTTCCCACAGATTTTGTTGTTCTGGATATGGATGAGAATCCTATTTACCCCATCATTCTGGGAAGACCCTTCCTAGCCACTACTAGAGCACTCATAGATATAGAACAAGGAGAGTTAGTGTTGAGAATACATGATGAGTAGCTCACTTTTAATGTCTTTAAACCCTCACAAGAATCAGATTATGATAACAAAGAGTTGATGGAGGAGCCAAACAAGGAAGCACAAACAACACAATTGGAAGCCCCATTAGTTGGGAAGCCATATAGTCAAGAAGAACCACGTTCAAAGGTGATCCAAGGGGAACTAGAACCATCAGAGTCATGCAAGATCAATAACAAGAATCCCCTAGAGAAAGAATCCATCGAAAATAAGAAAGAATCAATGGAAACAAAGAAGAAAGTTCCAAGGGGATGGAGAAATAAGAAAATTCCTACAGAAAATTTCTCACCAGGTGATGAAGTGATTTCTACATACTTTCCATCTATACCACCTCACCTCCCCACTATTCCATCTCAACTGCCCCCAGCATATACCATCAATAAAATCATGTCCTTAGAACATATGGAGCTTATCAATAAGGCTAATGGACATAGATTCACTTCAAGAGGAGAGGACTTCAAGCACTATCAACCACCTTGACAAGGGACAATCGTCAAGCTAATGACGTTAAAGAAGCGCTTCATGGGAGGCAACCCATGCTCTATAACTCCTTTCTTAATTTTCTAATAATAACAATAAGGCAATTTTCATGGAAGTTCAAATCAATCTTGACAACTAGCATAAAGCCCCTCTACATGTAACTTATAGTACATGATAAGTTTGGTGTTCAAAGCACACCAAGTGTGGTTTGAACACACCTTATGAGCAAAGTTCATTCCCCAAACTTGTTGCACCATCTGATTACAAACAAGTTTGGTGTACCAACGTGCATGCATGGGAAGCTTAATGTTTGATTAATTTGCTTTCATGGAAAACATATAGTCATATAGAAACAAACGAAAAAGAAAAAGAAAAATTTTATTAGTTCACATTTTTTTCCACCAAAAGTTTTAAATAACCCATTGCAATTACTTTTCGTATATAGGGAATCAAGAAGGACATTGATGGTACTTGATAGGACAATTGAGGAAAGGAGATTCGGCCACTACACCAAAGGCATTTCACACTTGTCTTCATAGGGAATGTCCTTGGAAGTATTGCCATGCAACAAAGGGAGCTCCAAATACAATCAAGGGATCGCCATGAAGAGTCATTTTCTAGATGGATGAATCAACAAAGGGAGTGGCAAAAACAACTGATGGATCAGCAATTGGAGCAAGGAAGACAATGGAGTGAATCCTTTCACAACCTGAATCAGAAACATGATCAACAACAAGAAGCCATCCAAAGGCTAATCAACATCCAAGCGCATCAAGGAGTACACATTCATGAGATGCATGGGAAACAAAGAGAACAAGTAGATCTTTTCGATGAATATAGAACATTCTCGGAAGGAGTTTACATGAGTGAGACTGGATACCATGTGAATACCCAAGCCAGGCTTGGATATCTAGTCGGACAATTACCTGTTTTGCATCCAAGAATCACAAAATATAAGGATGTGAAGGATGAATTAGCACGAATGGAGCGCGAAAGGGCTGAACAAAGTCATGAATCAGTAAGGAAGGCACTAGAAGATTGGAAATTAGCTAGAGCAAATCGGATGAGAGGAAGCACAAGTGGACAAAGCGAATCTAAAAATGGAAAGGGAGCAGAAGAGAATGAGCATACCAACAAGTGAAAGGTGGTGAAGTTCCTTCTTAGTACTTTCTTTTTCAAAGCTTTAAATAATGAAAATCATGTATGAAATAGAACATGCTTCCATGGTAGTTTAGGATTTTCAATTATGCATTTAAGTTTCATTGCTTAGGTTTATGTTATTGAGCCTAATGTCTTGAATGCTCACTTTCATCCTTCTTACTTGTATGCTTGTCTCTTTAAGTTAATCAAAAAAGAAATTGTTATGGAAAGAATAAGAGCGGAGTCATTTTGTGAAGTGCATTCTGAATGTTTGTGGTAGGATGATTAGTAAGCTAAGTTGGTTCACCAAGAAAGGAAAGAAAGCAACTATCCATCCTAAGTCCTATGTTTGAGGCATATTCTTTGAGGCTAGCTAACTAATAAGATCCCAACAAGAAAAGAAAAAGTGTAATACAAGTGAAAATAAGAAAGGAAACACAATAAGAAACAATGCTAGGCACCAAGGGTTTCAAAATTGAGGCATGTGTCTGTGGTGTTTATGTACAAGGGATATACTTGGATGAATAAGCTCTTAGGGGTGCCTTATCACATGGTAACTTGGATTAACTAATCTGGGATTATCAGCTGAAAGTCCACTATCAAGAGTAACCCTTGTTACAGAGCACTTAGTAACCCAAAGAGGTGCTGGACACCAAGTTCTCAAGAAAGAAGAATAACAAACCATGTGCCTGTGGTGTGTATGTATGAGGGAAAGAGACTTGAGGGAGTAAGTCCTTAGGGGTGTCTTAACACATAACACCTTAAAACCAACTGGTTTGGGAGTGTTGGCTGAAAGCTTATCATAAAGAGTCGCCCTCTTACAAAGCACCTAGCAAAAAGAAAAATAAACTTTGAAAAAAAAAAGAGAAGGATCAATAAGAAAGAAGCCTCAAGGGATGCAATCAAGAGAGTGACTAGGGATTTGATAAAGGCTTGAAACCTAAAAGGAAAGAACCTAAGTTGCTATGCATGAAACTCCATGAACCAGGAATGCTACTTCCATTTTATCTTCTTGTTCTTTCATTTTATTTTTCTTATACTTCAGTACTTGCTTAGGGACAAGCAAGCTTTAAGTTTGGTGTTGTGATGCCAGGGCATCTAGGCCAGTTTCACTGACCTTTTCTTTACTGTTTTAGGGTAGTTTCATGCATTTTCCTAGTGAATAAGGCAAGTTTTGGGTGAAAATACACTTACACCTTCATTTAAGAAACTATTGTGAATTTTGCATGATTTCATGAGATTTTTGCCAGAATTGCATGAGAATTTGATGATGCATAATCTCATGACTTTAGCTAGAGCTTTGATGCACTTTAATTGCTTGATTTCAGGACAAATGAAGCATGGAAGAACCACATTAGCATTCACGTTAACTTAGTTAACGTGACTACTAACGTGGGATGGCAAAGAGCTTGCAACGTTAATGAGAAAAGTGATCACCAATAACGCCTGCGAAGCCATTCATAGCTTACGTTAAGAGCCACGTTAACTAAGTTAACGTGGTACTTAATGTAGAAGAAAAAGAGGACTCCACGTTAACGAGAAACATGAACTCCAATAACGTTTCTCCTCAACGTTAGTGGTAAAAGTGAACACCACTAACGTTGGGAAACTAGGCAATGCCCCACGTTAAGAGTCACGTTAACTTAGTTAACGTGAACTCTAACGTGGAAGAGGATCAACAATGCCAACGTTAGTGACACTCACTTTTGTCACTAACGTTGGATCATTAGCATTGCCTACGTTAACTCTCACGTTAAGATTGTTAACGTGAGAGTTAACGTGGAGTTGAATTCAAAGAACCAACATTAGTGACACTCACTTTTGTCACTAACGTTGGGAGATGGCTTCATTACTACGTTAAGAGCCACGTTAACTTAGTTAACGTGGGTTCTAACGTAGGGACTTAAGGCAATTGGAGCGTTAGTGACAAAGGTTAGTGTCACTAACGCTCTCGAAGGTGATAGAGACCCACGTTAAGAGCTACGTTAGCCAAGCTAACATGAGATCTAACGTAGGGGCAAGAGGCAAGCAACGTTAATGGGAAAAGTGATTCCCATTAACGTTTGCAAAAAGGGGCACAAGCAAACGTTAATGGGAAAAGTGAGTCCCATTAACGTTTGCCAAGGATTGAGTAAGAAACATTTGAAGTCACGTTAAGATTTCTAACGTTGGAATTAACGTGGGTATATAAGGGTGGAATGTTAGTGGAAAAAGTGAATGCCACTAACGTTCTCGCACTCAAAATATTACCCAACGTTAATCTCACTAAATTCTCAAGCCTAATTCTTATTTCTCTGTAAGCTGGGCCCACTAAAGATGAGAATTGCTTCAACTCAAGGTCCAAAGCCCACATCCAAGACTTGAAGAACTCACTAGAAGATCATAAGGAGTAGTATAAATAGGAGTAGTTTTGAACTAGAGAGAAGCTTAGCACTTTTGGGAACTACTCTCTGCATATTTACTTTTCTGTACTTCTAGCATAGATTCTTCTTTTCTGCCATTTTTGACTCCTAGAGCTATGAACAACTAAACCCCTTTCATTGGGTTAGGGAGCTCTGTTGTAATTTGATGGATCAATTATAGTTTTCATTCTTCTTCTTCTTTCTTTTCTCTTGATCTTACTAGAAAGCTTTCGATCTTAATTCAATTGGTTAGTTGTCTTGGAAAAGAAACTCTCCATAATTGGATCTCCTTTGAACCTTGGAAAAGGGATGAGGAAATCATGCTAGAAATGCTTTTTCATGTTGGACCAAATTGGGGTTTGGATGGATATTATGACATTTAATCCTCCCAATACTTTGATTTGGAAATACATGTGGTATAATCAGTGACCACACTTTCATCTCTTCCCATGAGCAATTAAATCAAGGAATTGGGCAATTGTTCAAGCTTATAGAGATTGGATTGCCAAGGAATTGGGATCCAATCACTTAAGATTGCCAAGGAGATTAATGAATGCATTGATTGAGGAAGAGATGAGAATGAATTTGATCCGAAGAATGCAACATCTCCTAAACCCAATGATATCTCCATTTCTGATCTTACCCATTCTATTTACTTGCTGCCATTTAATTTCCTGCTCATATTCCCAACTCCCTATTTAAGATTCTGCACTTTAATTTCTGTTATTTACTTTCTAGTCATTTAAATTCCTGCATCTCAATCTCAATTCTGTTTAGCTCAACTAGCATATTCTTCTAACTAAAGTTGCTTGACCAATCAATCCTTGTGGGATTCGACCTCACTCTATTGTGAGTTTTACTTGACGACAATTCGGTATACTTGCCGAAGGAAAATTTGTTGAGAGACAAGTTTTCACGCATCACAGCTCCTGTAGCTCACACCCCTACCTCTCTTGTTCCTTCAGCAATTTGCAGAGCATGCAGTTTTGATTCTGCTGTTCTTCCTTAATTTGTTCCATAGCTTCTTGCAGCTTGGCAACAGTTGCTTCTAGGCGGGCCCAGTAGTCAAATTCAGGAAGTTTAGGGAGGAATTCCTGAGCCCTCCTTTTGATAGAGTTATCTTGCATTTGTCCTTCCATTGACTTCTTGGTGATTAGATGTTCAATTGGGATGAATTCATCTACTCCTATCGTCACTCCAGCATCTTTACATGGCAAATAGATTAAGCTTGGGTAAGCCAGTTTGGCTTCAATGGAGTTCTTGTTTGCAATTGTGTAAATCTCACAAGAAATCAGATGATGAATCTCCACTTCTTTTCCCAACATAATGCAATGAATCATCACTGCTCTCTTGACAGTGACCTCAGAACGGTTACTAGTGGGAAATATAGAACGCCCAATGAAGTCTAGCCAACCTCTTGCAACTGGTTTGAGATCTCCCCTCTTGAGTTGGTTTGGGACACCTTTTGAATTGGTTATCCACTTAGTTCCAGGGAGGCATATGTCTTCTAGAACTTGATCCAACCCCTTATCTGCTCTCACCATTCTCCTATTAAAGGATTCAGGATCATCTTGTAGTTGAGGCAGTTTGAAGACCTCTCTTATTTTTTCCAGATAGAAGTAAATAGTTCTCCCTCTGACCATGGTTCTGTAGGTATGGAAAGCAGTTCCAGTCATTCTCTGCTTATCTGTCAGCCACAGATTTGAGTAGAAATCCTGAACCATGTTTCTTCCAACCTTTGTCTTAGGATTGGCTAGAATTTCCCATCCTCTATTTCGAATTTGCTCTTGGACCTCTAGATATTCGTCTTCTTTCAAATCGAATTTAACTTTCGGGATCACTGACCTTAGACCCATTATTTTGTGGTAATGGTCTGCATGTTCTTTGGTTAAGAACCTCTCTTGACTCTAAAGATTCTTTGGAGTATTCTCTTTCTTGCCTCTTGAATTGGTTTGTTTTCCTTTGGGAGCCATGGTCTTGATGAGCCTTAGCTTAGTGATCACGGAAAAGCACACCAAACTTAGAGGTTTGCTTGCCCTCAAGCAAAAGAAAGGAAAGGGGAGAGAGAGGAGGAGAAGCAAATTCGAATGGTGAAGAGAGGGGGATGGCCGAATGTTTATTTATAAGGGAGGGGGAGGGATTTCGAAAGTTTTGAAAGAGATTTGAGAAGATATGGAAAGAATTTGAGAAAATACTTGAGCTTTTGAAGAATATTTGGAAAGGATTTGAAAGAGATTTAAAAAATAATTTAGAAAATTGTTGGATTTTTGAAATTTGAGGGTGAATGATGAAAATTTGTAATATGTTTATGTAGAAAATTATGGGTCAAAACATGAAAGTGTGAAAAAATTTGAAGTGGAAAGCAAAATCTCCTTCCCCTGCCTTTCTGGCGTTAAACACCCAGAATGGTATCCATTCTGGCGTTTAACGCCCAATTGTTGGCCATTATGGGCGTTTAACGCCCAGCCAGGCACCCTGGCTGGCGTTAAATGCCAGAAACCCCTTTATCACTGGGCGTTTTGCTGAACGCCCAGGATGCTGCAATTCTGGCGTTAAACGCCCAGAATGGTGCCCATTCTGGCATTTAACGCCCAAAATGGTGCCTTTACTGGCGTTAAACGCCCAGAATGGTATCCATTCTGGCGTTTAACGCCCAGAGTGCCCTTTACTGGCGTTTTCTTGCCAGCAAGCTCCTTTTCTCTACTTTTTTTTCACTGAATCCTTCTGTAACTCTGTGAATTCCTTTAATTTCGATGATCAACCTTGAAGAATATATATCAAACTTTTATTAAGTAAAACAAATAACCTGCTAATGACTGGGTTGCCTCCCAGCAAGCGCTTCTTTATTGTCTTTAGCTGGACCTTTACTCAGACTCATTCAAGCCTTAGTTTTGAGCGTTCCTGCTCAAAATTACTTTCAAGATAATGTTTGATCCTCTGTCCATTAACAATAAACTTTTTGTCAGAATCAATATCCTGAAGCTCAACATATCCATATGGTGACACTCCTGTAACCACATACGGGCCCCTCCACCAGAATTTCAGTTTTCTTGGGAATAGTCTGAGCCTAGAGTTGAAGAGCAGAACTTTTTGTCCTGGCTCAAAGACTCTGGATGACAACTTCTTGTCATGCCACTTTTTTGCCTTTTCCTTATAAATATTTGCATTTTCAAAGGCACTGAGCCTGAATTCCTCTAGCTCATTTACCTGGAGCAATCTTTTTTCACCAGCTAACTTAGCATCCAGGTTTAGGTATCTGGTTGCCAAGTAGGCTTTATGTTCCAGTTCCACGGACAGATGACAGGCCTTGCCATACACAAGTTTGTATGGAGAGGTTCCTATAGGAGTCTTGAATGCTGTTCTGTATGCCCACAGAGCATCATCCAAGCTCTTTGCCCAATCCTTTCTACGAGCAATTACAGTCCGTTCCATGATTCTTTTTAGCTCTCTATTAGAGACTTCAGCTTGCCCATTCTGTGGATGATACGGAGTTGCTACTTTGTGGCTAATTCCATATCAGACCATAGCAGAGTACAACTATTTATTACAGAAATGAGTGCCCCTATCACTGATTAGTACTCTGGGAACACCAAACCTGCTGAAGATGTGTTTCTAGAAGAATTTCAGCACGGTCTTGGTATCATTATTGGGTGTGGCAATTGCTTCTACCCTTTTAGATACATAGTCTACTGCCACCAAAATATAAGTGTTTGAGTATGATGGTCGGAAGGGACCCATGAAGTCAATACCTCATACATCAAACAATTCAATCTCTAAGATCCCTTGTTGAGGCATGGCATCTCTTAAAGAGATATGGCTCATCCCATAGATAGTACTTAGCATCTGAAATTAATTTTTTTCTTTGCACCCTACTGTACTCCTAGGGTATGAACCTCACAGCTTTATAGTTTGCAATGTCTGCAAACCATGGTGCTTCCTGAATGGCAAAGAGTTGCTCATCTGGAAAGGTCTCAGAGATCTCAGTAGAGGGGAGGGACGCCCCAGCTACTGGTTCTATCCGGGACAAGTGATCAGCTACCTGGTTCTCTGTCCCTTTTCTGTCTCTTATTTCTATATCAAACTCTTACAGAAGCAACACCCATCTTATGAGCCTGGGTTTTGAATCCTGCTTTGTGAGTAAGTATTTAAGAGCAGCATGGTCAGTGTACACAATCACTTTTGACCCTACTAAATAGGATCTAAACTTGTCAACGGCATAAACCACTGCAAGTAACTCTTTTTCTGTGGTTGTGTAATTCTTCTGTGCGTCATTTAGAACATGGCTAGCATAATAAATGACGTGCAGAAGCTTGTTGTGCCTCTGTCCCAACACTGCACCAATAGCATGGTCACTGGCATCACACATTAGTTCGAATGGTAATGTCCAGTCTGGTGCAGAGATGACTGGTGCTGTGACCAGCTTGGCTTTCAGGGTCTCAAACGCCTGCAGACACTCTGTGTCAAACACAAATGGTGTGTCAACAGCTAGCAGGTTGCTTAGAGGTTTTGCAATGTTTGAAAACTCCTTTATAAACCTTCTGTAGAATCCTACATGCCCCAGAAAGCTTCTGATTGCCTTAACATTGGCAGGTGGTGGTAATTTTTCAATTACTTCTACCTTTGCTTGATCCACCTCTATTCCCTTGCTTGAAATTTTGTGCCCAAGGACAATTCTTTCAGTCACCATAAAGTGACATTTCTCCCAGTTTAAGATCAGGTTAGTCTCTTGGCACCTTTTCAGGACAAGTGCTAGATGATCAAGACAGGAGCTGAATGAGTCTCCAAATACTAAGAAGTCATCCTTGAAGACTTCCAGGAACTTCTCTAACATATCAGAGAAGATGGATAGCATGCACCTCTGAAAAGTTGCAGGTGCATTGCATAAACCAAAAGGCATTCTTCTGTAAGCAAATACGCCAGAAGGACAGGTGAATGTTGTTTTCTCTTGATCTTGAGGGTCCACGGCAATTTGATTGTAGCCTGAATAGCCATCCAAAAAGCAGTAATAATCATGACCCGCTAGTCTTTCTAGCATCTGGTCTATGAATGGTAAAGGAAAACAATCCTTTCTGGTGGCTGTATTGAGCCTTCTGTAGTCAATACACATACGCCACCCTGTAACTGTTCTTGTAGGAACCAGTTCATTCTTTTCATTATGAACCACTGTCATGCCTCCCTTCTTGGGGACAACTTGAACAGGGCTCACCCAGGGGCTATCAGAAATAGGATAAATAATCCCAGCCTCTAGTAACTTAGTGACCTCTTTCTGCACCACCTCCTTCATGGCTGGATTTAGCCGCCTTTGTGGTTGAACCACTGGCTTGGCATTATCTTCTAATAGGATCTTGTGCATGTATCTTTCTGGGCTAATGCACTTAAGATCACTTATGGACCATCCAAGAGCTGCCTTGTGTGTCTTCAGCACTTGAATTAGTGCTTCCTCTTCCTGTGAATTTAAAGCAGAGCTTATGATCACTGGAAAAGTGTCACCTTCTCCCAGAAATACATACTTCAGGGATGGTGGTAGTGGTTTGAGCTCAAGTTTGGGAGGCTTATCCTCTTCCTAAGGAATTTTCAGAGGTTCTTTTATTTCTTCTGGTTCCTCCTGATCAGGCTGAACATCTTTAAAGATGTCCTCTAGCTCTGATTTGAGACTCTCAGTCATATTGATCTCTTCCACCAAAGAGTCAATAATATCAGTGCTCATGCAGTCATTTGATGTGTCTGGATGCTGCATAGCTTTGACAGCATTCAACTTGAACTCATCCTCATTGACTCTTAGGGTCACTTCCCCTTTTTGTACATTAATAAGAGTGCGTCCAGTTGCTAGGAAAGGTCTTCCTAGGATGAGAGTTGCACTCTTGTGCTCCTCCATTTCCAGCACTACAAAGTCAGTGGGAAAGGCAAATGGCCCAACCTTGACAATCATGTCTTCAATTATGCCTGATGGATATTTAATGGAGCCATCAGCAAGTTGGAGACATATCTGGGTTGGTTTGACTTCTTCAGTCAACCCAAGCTTTCTGATAGTGGTTGCAGGTATCAGGTTGATACTTGCTCCGAGGTCACATAGGGCTATCTTAGTACAAGCACCTTCTAATGTGCATGGTATCATAAAGCTTCCTGGATCTTGAAGCTTCTCTGGTAAGCTTTTCAGAACGACTGCACTGCATTCTTCAGTGAGAAACACCTTTTCAGTTTCTCTCCAATCCTTCTTATGACTTAAGATCTCTTTCATGAACTTAGCATAAGAGGGTATTTGCCCAAGTGCCTCTGCAAATGGAATCTTTATTTCAAGAGTCCTGAGATAGTCTGCAAAGCGGGCAAATTGTTTATCCTGTTCCGCTTGGCGGAGTTTCTGAGGATAAGGCATCTTGGCTTTATATTCTTCAACCTTAGTTGCTGCAGGTTTATTCCCTACAGAGGTGGTTGGAGAAGCCTTCTTAAAGGGGTTACTATCAGCACTCTCAGGTCTCTGATTCCTCATTGGCGATTGAATGCCAGGACTAGGTGCAGGATGGGCATTTAACGCCAGCTTTCCACCCTTTTCTGGCATTTAAACGCAAGAACTGGGCAAGGAATGGGCGTTTAACGCCAACTTTTCCCCCCTTTTCTGGTGTTTGAATGCTAGAAGTATTCCTCTCTGGGCTCTTACTGTCCTCAGAGGGATTTTGGGCAGTAGTTTGGTTATCCTCTGTCAGTTGTTCCTTTCTTGGCTTTCTACTGCTTTGAGTTGATACATTCAATGTCTTCCTACTCCTTAATTTAACAGCTTGGCATTCTTCTGTTATCTGTTTAGATAGCTGTTGTCTTGTCTGATTCAATTGTGCTTCCATATTCTGGTTAGCATTTTTAGTTTCTTGGAGCATCTCTTTAAACTCTGCTAATTATTTTGTCATCAGGAGTAATTATTGATTAAGTTCAACAATCTGTTCTTGAGGATTAGGATCAATAGTTACTGCCATAGCTTCTTCTTTTATAGAGGACTCACTGCTTGAGTATAGATGTTGATTTCTAGCAACCGTATCTATGAGCTCTTGAGCCTCTTCAATCGTCTTTCTCATGTGTATAGATCCACCAGCTGAGTGGTCTAAAGACATCTGAGCTTTTTCTGTAAGCCCATAGTAGAAGATGTCTAACTGTACCCACTCTAAAAACATTTGAAAGGGGCATTTCCTTAGCATACTTCTATACCTCTCCCAGGCATTATAAAGGGATTCATTATCCTCTTGTTTAAAGCCTTGGATGTCCAGCCTTAGCTGTGTCATCCTTTTTGGAGGGTAAAATTGATTCAGGAATTTGTCTGATAACTGTCTCCATGTTTTTATGCTTGCTGTGGGTTGGTTATTCAACCACCTCTTAGCTTGATCTTTTACAGCAAATGGAAATAGTAACAATCTGTAGACATCCTGATCCACTTCTTTATCATGTACTGTGTCAGCAATTTGTAAGAACTGTGCCAGAAACTCAGTAGGTTCTTCCTGTGGAAGACTGGAATACTGACAGTTTTGCTGCACCATGATAATGAGTTGAGGGTTTAACTCAAAGCTGCTTGCTTTAATGGGAGGTATACAGATGCTACTCCCATATGCAGCTGTAATGGGGTTAGCATATGACCCCAGAGTCCTTCTGGACTGCTCAATTCTACTTAGGTCCATGATGGAGAACGGGAGATGATGTGGATATTATTTTATTTTATTATTATTTTTTTAAAAAAATTTTAAGTAAAAAAAAGCACAAAAGACACCAAACTTAAAATTTTTAGAAAATCAAACACAAAATTTTGAAAATTTAAAGGAAAACACAAAGAAGACACCAAACTTAGAAATTTTTAAAAATAAAGAAAGAACAAAGGACATGCAATTTCGAAAATTTTAAAGAAAATAAAAGCATGCAATTGACACAAAACTTAAAATATAAAACTAAACTCAAATAAAAGACTCTAAACCACAAAAATAAAATATTCCTAATCTAAGCAACAAAATAAACCGTCAGTTGTCCAAACTCGAACAATCTCCAGCAACGGCGCCAAAAACTTGGTGCACGAAATCACAATCACACTTTTGCAATTCCGCACAACTAACCAGCAAGTGCACTAGGTCGTCCAAGTAATACCTTACGTGAGTAAGGGTGGATCCCACGGAGATTGTCGGCTTGAAGCAAGCTATGGTTATCTTGTAACTCTTAGTCAGGATATCAATAATTCTCAGATTTAATTGTAAAAAGTAAAAGAACATGAAATAAATACTTGTTTTGCAGTAATGGAGAACAGGTTGAGGTTTTGGAGATGCTATATCTTCTAAATCTCTACTTTCCTACTGTCTTCTTCTTCATGCACGCAAGGCTCCTTCCATGGCAAGCTGTATGTTGGGTTTAACCGTTGTCAATGGCTACCTCTCATCCTCTCAGTGAAAATATTCAACGCACGCTGTCACCGCACGGCTAATCATCTGTCGGTTCTCGATCATGTCGGAATAGAATCCAGTGATTCTTTTACGTCTGTCACTAACGCCCAACACTCGTGAGTTTGAAGCTTGTCATAGTCATTCAATCCTCGAATCTTACTCGGAATACCACAGACAAGGTTTAGACTTTCCAGATTCTCAAGAATGGCCGCCAATGGGTTCTAGCTTATACCACGAAGATTCTGCTTAAGGAATCCAAGAGATACACACTCAAACGTAGGTAGAACGGAGGTGGTTGTCAGACACACGTTCATAGGTGAGAATGGTGATGAGTGTCACGGATCATCACATTCATCAGGTTGAAGAACAACTGGTATCTTAGAATAGAAACAAGTGTGATTGAATGAAAAATAAGAGTAATTGCATTAATCCATCAAGACACAGCAGAGCTCCTCACCCCAACCATGGGGTTTAGAGACTCATGCCGTAGAAGATACAGTATTAAATGTGTAATGTGTCATGAGATGCGGATACAATAGCAAAAAGTCCTATTTATAGTGAACTAGTGACCTAGGGTTTACAAGAATGAGTAAATGACATAAAAATTCACTTCCGGGGTCCACTTGGTGTGTGCTTGGGCTAAGCATTGAAGCTTTCATGTGTAGAAACTTTTCCTGGAGTTAAATGCCAGCTTTTGCGCCAGTTTGGTTTGGGCGTTTAACTCCAACTTTTGTGCCAGTTCCGGCGTTAAACGCTGGCAATTCTGAAGCTGATTTGGAACGCCGGTTTGGGCCATCAATTCTTGGGAAAAGTATGGACTATTATATATTGCTGAAAATCCCAGGATGTCTACTTTCCAACGCAATTGAGAGCGTGCCAATTGGGCTTCTGTAACTCCAGAAAATCTACTTCGAGTACATGGAGGTCAGAATCCAACAGCATCTGTAGTCCTTTTTCAGCCTCTGAATCAGATTTCTGCTCAGGTCCCTCAATTTCAGCCAGAAAATACCTGAAATCACAGAAAAACACACAAAATCATAGTAAAGTCCAGAAAAGTGAATTTTAATTAAAAACTAAAAAAATATAATAAAAACTAACTAAAATGTACTAAAAACATACTAAAAACAGTGCCAAAAAGCGTATAAATTATCCGCTCATCAGTTCATATACTTTAGTTGCATTTAATAAAGATCATACCCCTTGTTTCCTTCTTATTTTAGCATGAGGACATGCTAACCTTTCATCACATTTAGCCAATGAATTAGCATGATTTTGTGATCTCTCCCTTATTTGTGCTTAATTGTAAAAACATGCTTTCTAAGCCTCTAATTTGATAATTTTAATTCTCTCTTGATTCCATAAGGTGCCTTGATGTGTTTGCTAGTAATCTCAGGATGAAATAGGCTTGGAATGGATCAAAGGAGAAAGGAAGGAAGCATGCAAGTAGAGAGAAGCATAAAAAGCCAAAGAATTGATCCCGGCCAAGGACACGCACGCGCACCAGGCACTCACGCGCACCTCGCAAAATTGGCGAGGGACGTGTACGCATACCGTGCGCGTATGCGTCGTAGTGCGCACGTGATTCTTTTAGTACAACTCGTGCCTGGCGATTTTGGAGGTTTTTAGGACCCATTTGGCGCTGGAATTCTATTAGAGAAGGATTAAGAGGACCAAGGATTGAAGGGGATTCCATCATTCACACTCATTAGGATTAGTTTAGAAGTAGTTTTAGGGAGAGAAGCTCTCACTTCTCTCTAGAAATTAGGATTAGGATTAGACTTAGTTCTTAGATCTAGGTTTTGATTCATGCTCTCTTCTACTCTTCTTCTCAATTTTTTGTTGTTGCATTTATGAATCCTCTATTCTTTTATTGTAATCCCTTTTACTTTGTTTCTATGCTTTGTTGTAGATCTACTTTTGTTCCTTCTATTCTCTTTCAATTCAATTAGATGTAATTCATAATAATTGTGTTCCTTTTGATTGTTGTTGTTAATTCATTGTAATAATTGTTGTTAGATTTCATTCTTGTTGTCAATTTGCTTTGCTTTTCTTTTGTACCTTCCAAGTGTTTGATGAAATGCTTGGTTAGATTTTAGTATAGATTTTGTTCCTCTTGGCTTTGGTGAGTAATTAGTGACTCTTGAGTTATCTAATTCTTTTGTTGATTGATAATTAGAGATTGCTAATTGATTTGAATGCCACTAAAGCTAGTCTTTCCTTTAGGAATTGATTAGGACTTGAGGAATCAAATTGATTCATCCACTTGACTTTCCTCCATGGTTAGAGGTTAACTAAGTGGGAGCAATGAACAATTTGTGGTCACAATTGAGGAGGATAACTAGGATAGGACTTCTAGTTCTCATATCTTGCCAAGAGCTTTGTTAGTTGTTAGTTTATTTTCTTTGTCATTTATATTTCTTGTCTAAAATCTCAAAAACCCCAAAATAACTCACAACCAATAACAAGACACTTTATTGTAATTCCTAGAGAGAACGACCCGAGGTTTAAATACTTTGGTTTATAATTTTAGGGGTTTATTTTAGTGACAAATAATCTTTTGTATGAAAGGATTATTGCTTGGTTTAGAAACTATACTTGCAACGAGATTTTATTTGTAAAATTCTAAACCGTCAAAAATCCAATCATCAATGCACCCTTGTCTTGCTTGTGATATCATTGGGTTGCCACCGACCATTACAACGGTTCGTATCTATTATCGAACTGGGCGTTTGCCGCCTCTTGTAGATCATTTCCTTTTCCTTGAATTCCAAGCTTTTGCTTGAGCCGACCTTACCTCAACTCTTCCTGATACACCCTCTTTGCTCCTCTTATATGACTTGTATGCCTTGGTAACAATGGGATCAAACAAGACACTGCATCGAGCGTAGACAACTACATTGCGTTTATCCTCCCTCTATCAGAGTGGGAAGTTTAGCAAATCTTTGGTAGCTTTGGGGTAAATAGGCTTCTCACCTTCAAACATATCAATGTTGAATTGAACAACTTCATCGACTTCTTCAATAGTAGCCATATTGAAAGAAAATAAGTAAACCTCTTCCATTTTAGCAAAATTAGATATGACCTAGAAACGGTTAGTGTCGATCTTCATCTTTGGTTTCTCAGCAAACTTTAACTTCTTATCTTTGATAGCCTTTTGAACCAGATCCCTAAAACAAACACAATTATTAGTATAATGGTCAGGGACTTGATAAAATTTATAAAATTTTTATTTCTAATTTCAAAAACATGAATTCTTTTTCCCTTATGGGAGTACAAGTTGCTTATCCTTAAGGAGCATGTCAAAAGAATATGACTTGCTTCCAGAAGGAAGAGCCTTTTATTTGGTGGGATTAAGGGATCGATAGACATACGGAGGTTCATCCTTTAATTCCACTGATAAATCCATATTTTATGATAATTTTTGGATTGAAAATAGTGAAATTTATTAACTTAACTTGCACATATTCCTTGTAAATACATGCTTTTGTGTATTTTCTTCTAATTGTACTTAATTGATTGAAGCATGCTTTTTGTGCTACAAAAAGTGTCAAACTAATTCCACTTTTCTCCCATTTGATATCTTGATATATTTATTTAAGTTGTTTAAGGTTTAGGAGACAAGGACGGCTTGGAAAAATGGAAGAAAAACATGCAGAAGTGAATATTTCACGAAGAAACAAAGGAGGAAGAAATCCAGTTCTGTGTGCACGCACAGTTGGAAATTTTTGCATGTGTGTGCATGCACAAGTCTGGTTGAGTGCCTTTTTTTAAAATAGCATGTGACACGTGATTTGGGGGCCTTTTTGGCTCATTTCAGATCACTAGAATCCATATTGGAGGCCATTCATGGAGGGGACACACATACACACTCTAATACACTCATTTTTCTTACAATTTTGTTCTTAAGTTTTGTTCATACTTATAGTGAGAGAAACTCTAACTTCTATCTAGGTTTTCTAGGATTAATTCAATTTTGCTTTTAATTTTGGATTTTGATCTTGCTTAATTGTAGTTTTGACTCTTGTTTTCTTGTTCTTGCACTATATTTCTCTTAGAATTTAGTGTTACTTTTGCTCTTCTTTAGTTTACTATTTTATGAACTTGGTGAATTCTTGGTTTATATTAATAAAATAGATGGTTTATATTTTATTCATGTTTATTAGAGTTATTAGTGTTGAATTCTTATAGTTGATTGTTATAATTTTTGCTATTTCTTGAAAGTTATGATGCTTTCTTTTCATGCATGCCAAGTGTTTGATGAAATATTTACATTAATTATGGAGTATATTTTCTCTTTCTTGACTTGGGTTGAAGAATTTGGTGACCTTAAGTCATTAATATCCAATATTGATTAGTAATTTAGAGTTGTTAGTTGATCTTATTTTCGCTAATGCTAACCTTTTACTAAAGTCAATTAGTAAGTTGGTTAGGACTTATGAATTAAGATCAATTATGCCTACTTGACTTTTCTAAATGTTTAAAGGTCGATGAAGTGGGATTAAATCTTAACAATTACCATGTTTGTAGTTAATGACAAAGATAGAAATCCTTGACTCTTAACCCTAGCCAAGACCATTTAAGAACTTGAATTTTTCACCTCTTTTTTAGTTCATTGCCTTAATCATTTCTAGCTCACTTTAGTTGCTTTATAGTGTGGTTATTACTTTAATTGTTTCCTGTTATTCCATGATTGCTTAGTTCATCATTTACTTGTTCATTAATTTCATTTTCTTGCAATTTATTTGTTATTTGTTCTTTTAGGTTTTAGTCAATTTATATTCCCGTAATTGCATTCGAAACCCAATTTTCATAACTAATTATATGCATCCTATTACAAGTCCAAGGGAGAACGAACTGCCTATGTGAGGTCGCTCAAGTCTACATTGATGAAGATACCCGTATTCACATTGAGAAGTCGATCACTTGGAGGGGTATGAAGTACGCCAAGGATCTTGGACGAGCACTGCCTCAAGAGCCAGTTCTCCCTCCTTATCATGAGCAGCCTGAGATGCCTCAGGGACATTACTTCCCTCCACGTGATTATTTGGATCAGTTGACAACATCTATTGAGCAGCTGACATCATCAGTTGACCAGCTGAGGATAGAGCATCAGGATCACTCTGCCCTCCTTTATCAGCTGGTGGAGGAACACTAGAGTCAGAGGCTAGAGTTGGAGGACTAAGGTGCTGGAGAGGATTCCCGGGAGGGAGCAGCCACCAGGACTGAGGTGGTTCAATTTCATTACCTGCTGCTTTTCTTATTTCCTATTTTTCCAGTTATTTTGTCTTACTTTCTATTATCTATTTGAATTCCTTTGCATGATTATTAGTAGTATTTTATTGTTTTTCTAGCTTAGTTATTTAATTTGATATTTTATATTTATTTTGAAAAGTGTCTCATGTATTGCTCACTGAGCTTGAAAAATCAAAGGAAAAAAAAGAAGTAGTAAAATGCATGAGACATGAGTTATATATATTCTGAGTTATTTTAGTTACTTTGATGTTTTGATGTGGTGGTGTTATCTCTGATTCTGAATGTTTTAATGGAATAGTGCATATTTGATACTGAAGTCAAAAATGTTGAGTCTAAAGGTACAGGAACTTAGAGAAATATTATAAATTCTCTAAATTGGGTAAGAAATTGATCCTTGAAGCAAAATAAACAGTAAAAAGAAAAAGTAAAACAAAAAGTAAGGTCTAAGGTTCTGAGTATCAATAGTTAGGAAGGTCAAAAATAATTTAAAAGCTCAAAGAGTTGTTTTTCCTAACCATATGCTTGTGGAGTGAATGTGTCAAGTAATCCTTAGGATAGAGCACTAAGAGTCAAGACCAAGTGCAATTACAGAGTCTGCCAAAGGCTCTGAGTACCACTAACTGGGAGAAATTAAAAGAAAAATTAGAACTCAAAGTGTTTCCAGTTACGTGCTTATGGTGTTCTAGTGTCAAGTTAAGTTTGAGACAAAACATTTAGAGTCACGGCTAGGCTCAAGGTGCAAAGCACCAAAGAAAAGATAAGAAAATATTGTGTTCAAGGATCAATCAGAGCCTAAAGAAGAGAATCCATAATATCATCCGAGTTCTAGTTTTGAAGGGCATCAATATTTTTTAGCTTAAAAGGATAGTCAGATGCCAAATTTATTCAGAATCACAATGGCATTAACCCAACTCAGCAATTCGATAGGAGCCTAAATGAACACTGATGTGAGGATTTATACCGTTTCAAAATTTAACAAAATAAATTCGTCGTGAGCATAGCCAGACTGACAATCGATCCTCAAATCAAAGTTTAATTTTTGGTTGTCACAAGTTCAACCCAATAAATGTAACCGAGAGTATTAGTCCCGGGTCATTCTCCCTATGAATCACAATCGAGTGCCTAATTATTGGTTAAGAGTTTCACGGATTGTGTTGATAAAAGGGCTAGAAAATAAATGGCAAGATAATAAAGAAAACAACTAAAGATAACAAATACTAAAGAGGCATTCATGGCAAGGATTGAGAATTAAGGCTTTCTATCCTAGTCATTAATCATAATACAATAATTAATAAGAGCTAATCCTATTTCATCATCTCCAACATCGGAAGAAGGTATAATGTTATCTTCATATTGAGAGAAAGTCAAATAGGCCTAGTTAATCTCAATTCATAAGTCCTAATCAACTTACTAATTGAATTAGAAAGAGATTAGAGTCAATGGAAATAATATTAACTAACAACTCTAGATCACCAACATAAGTTGGGTAGTAATGACTTAAGATCACCTAATTTCTCTTTCCAAGCCAAGAATGCTCAAAAACTTACTCTAAAATCCAACCAAGCAATTTGTCAAACACTTGGAAGGTATAAAAGGAAAGCATAATAAAATTGCAAAAATAATAAAATCTACTACTACCCAATGCAAGAAATCAACAACAATAATTCAAGCAAATATAAAAGAAACATAAAAAGACATCAATTGCATTAAAAGGAATTAAAATCAACAAAAGTGTTCAAAAACTAAAAAGAGGCATAAACGAGAAATTAACAAGAAATAAGAGAATTGAAGCAAATCAACAAGGAAAAGTAAAGAAAACTAAATCAAAACAAATAATTAAACCTAAATCTAGAAGGAAATTAAACTAAGAACCATAATTTCTAGAGAGAAGAGGGAGCTTCTCTCTCTAGAACTAACCTAATGCATGTTTCCTACGCTACCTAATTGCTCCCTCTTAGTCCAATATTCAATTCTGCATCAAATAGCCTCAGAAATGAGATGGATTTGGGCCTGGAAAGCTCAGAAATTCCCCCAGCGTTTTGCCTTTAATGAGGTCACGTTACTAACGTCACGCGTGCGTGTGATCGACGCGTGTGCGTCACCTTGCAAATGCCCCCTCACGCGTGCGTGTGGGTGACGCGTGCGCGTCGCTGGCAGATCTCCTCTCACGCGTACGCATGGATGATGCGTGGGCGTGGCCTTGAGTCCTCCAAATGCTCATTTCTCCATGAATTCTCTACTTTGCATGCTTTTCTCTTTACTTCTTCCATCCAATACTTGCCTTATGAACCTGAAATCACTCAACAAACATATCAAGGCATCTATGGAATTAAAGTGAATTAAAATTTGCAAATTAAAGGCCTAAAAAGCATGTTTTCACTCTTAAGCACAAATTTAGGGAAAATTACAAAACTATGCTATTTCATTGAATAAATGTGAGATAAGTTGATAAAATCCCCTAAATTCAATACAAAATAAACCACAAAATTGGGGTTTATCAAACCTCCCCACACTTAAACCAAGCATGTCCTCATGCTAAAGCAAGAAAGAGATAAAGGGTATCAACATTTATTCAATGCAAACTATCTAAATGCAATCTATCTAAATGAATGCAACTACTTGGTCAAAATAAATAAATTTCCAAAAATACATATATGAATACAAGGGCTAGTGCAATAGCAATCAAATCAAGCCCACAATTAGATTGAGTTATTGAAAAGATTTTACAAACGTGCAAGAAAAGAGATGATCATAGGTGAAAACATGTAATTGAGCGATCGAACCCTCACCGGATGTGTATCCGCTCTAGTCGCTCTAGTGTATATAATTGATTCACGCAATTCTCCTCTAATCATGCTTTCCAAGATTTGTTTTTCATCTAACAATCAACAATTATTCCATGCATACATACAAATATCATGAGGACTTATCCATGGGTTGTAATAAGGCTAGGGTCAAGGTAGGATTGTATTTGGTTAAGTGGACTTGAAATTTGAATCTTTGATTAACTTAAGCTCCCACCTAACCTACAACAACCTATTCAATTCTAATACAAATCTAACTACTCATTCTTCACTTTTTCACATACTCATGTATTCTCTTTCTTTGATTCACAACCTACATGCGTTGATTTTTGTTGAACTTTACTTTGGGGCATTTTGTCTCCTTTTTATTACTTTTTTTTCTTTTTCTATATATATTTTTTTCTTTTTATTTTTCTGTTGTTATATATATATATATATATATATATATATATATTCATTTCATTTTTTTTCAAAATAACTATATACTAGGGTATCAACGCATATGGTTTACACATAATTAATACATGAGTATGTACCCAATTTCCAAAATTTCGACAAAAATATAAAAACACCCTTTTTATCCCAACCAATGTTCCCAAATTTTTCCTTATTTAAATGATACACACTCTCACTAGCCTAAACTAATCAAAGATCCAAACAAGGGACGTTTATTGTTTTACGCTTCAAGGCTTGTAATGTGCTAAAATTAAGAACAAAGGGGGTTTAGCATAGGCTTAAAGTTGGCTAACAAATGGTAGATAAAAGGAAAGGCTATTTGGGTAAGTGAGCTAAATGAAATGATTGCCTCAATCATATAAATGCATTCATACACAAAATAATGGATATAAAGAATCAAACAAATCAAAGATTACAATCATAGAAAGAGAATAATACACACAAGAATGAAAATAGTGGTTATATGATGTAACCACACAATTAGGCTCAAAACTCACATGCTTATGTGTTCTTAGCTCAAAAACATGTTCCACAATATATACTTCAAGCGAGTTTCATGAATCTTTTTTTCAAATCAATTGGGGTACCCTATAGATAAATTTCTTGAAAAACTTCATTATTTTGACTAAGCTTATTATATTATATATGCAAAATAAGAAAATGCAACTAAGAATCCTAAAAGACCTAAAAAATGAAATGCAAAAGTATTGGGATTAGAAATTATCACCCAAAAATGCCGACTGGTCGGACGACCTCCCCACACTTAAAAGTTTGCACCTTCCTCGGTGCATTCAAAGATGAGCAAGGGGGTACGGTGACTTTCTGGATTGCCACCTTCAGTTGGTGGATCAACCGGCTGTTGCGTGTTCATTCTTCTGCTTCCATTTTTGCTTATGACAAATCATCCTGAATAGTAGGAAACAGGATATGATAAGACAAGTAAATACACAAGCAAGGAAGCATAAATTGTTGGAATGAGGTAATAATCACTAAAATGAAGTGAATGACTCATTTTGTGACATTAAGGAAATGGTGTGTGGGTTTTAATTTGCGCACGGTTTAAAACACACACACTAGCATAAAAAGCCATGTCACAATTACACAAAAGAAGCATGCACTTCACTCAATCTAGTGCTCTCAAAATACTTCAAAGAAAACTTGTAGGTTAAGACAACCAAACAAGCAATAAAGAGGCATAAAAGCATTCAAGCAATAAATGAGCAATCATGAAATGGATAAGATATAGACATAGATTGATGTGTAAGGTAACTTTAATGAACAAAATAGAAAGAGAATAATACACACAAGAATGAAAATAGTAGTTATATGATGTAACCACACAATTAGGCTCAAAACTTACATGCTTATGTGTTCTTAGCTCAAAAATATATTCCACAATATATAATTCAACCAAGTTTCATGAATTTTTTTTCAAATTAATTGGGGTACCTGGTACATGAAATCGTGAGTTCACACTTTTCTCACAACTCCGCGCAGCTGACTAGCAAGTGCACTGGGTCGTCCAAGTAATACCTTACGTGAGTAAGGGTCAATCCCACGGAGATTGTCGGCTTGAAGCAAGCTATGGTCATCTTGTAAATCTCAGTCATGCGGATTCAAATGGTTATGAGGTTTTAATGATTAAAAAAGAAATAAAACATAAAATAGGATAGAGATACTTATGCAATTCATTGGTGGGAATTTTAGATAAGCGTATGGAGATGCTTTGTTCCCTCTGAGCCTCTGCTTTCCTATTGTCCTCATCTAATCATGCGTACTCCCTTCCACGGCAAGCTGTATGTTGGTGGATCACAGTGTCAATGGCTACCATCCATCCTCTTAGTAAAAACATATCTGCTACGGTTTCCCACATGGCTAATCAGCTGTCGGTTCTTGATCGTGTTGGAATAAGATCCATTGATCCTTTTGCACACTGTCACTGCGCCCAACAGTCATTAGTTTGAAGCTCGTCACAGTCATCCCATCTCAGATCCTACTCGGAATACCACAGACAAGGTTTAAACTTTCCAGATCTCAAGAATGTTGCCAATTGATTCTAGCTTATACCACGAAGACTCTGATCTCACGGGATGGAAGGCTCTGTTGTCATGAGAGGCAACTATGCGTCGTGAACCAGGAGGCCAAAAGATACACACTCAAGCTCTTGCAGATAGAATGGAAGTGGTTGTCAGGCACGCGTTCATAAGGGAGGATGATGATGAGTGTCATGGATCATCACATCCATCAGGTTGAAGTATGAGTGAATATCTTAGAACAAGAATAAGCGTGAATTGAATGGAAAAACAATAGTACTTTGCATTAATTTATAAGGAACAGCAAAGCTCCACACCTTAGTCTATGAGGTGTAGAAACTCCACCGTTGAAAATACATAAGTGATGAAGGTCCAGGCATGCCCGAATGGCCAGCCCCCAAATGTGATCTAGAGATCCAAAGGTAGTATCAAATGATCTAAAGATGATCTAAAAATATGAATACAATAGTAAAAAGTGCTATTTATACTAAACTAGTAAACCAGGTTTACAGAAAATGAGTAACTAAGTGTGGATAGTGCAGAAATCCACTTCCGGGACCCACTTGGTGTGTTTTTGGGCTGAGCATTGAAGCTTTCACGTGCATAGGCTCTTCTTGGAGTTTAAATGCCAGTTTTGGTGCCAGTTTGGGCATTTAACTCCAGCTTTGGTGCCAGTTCTGGCATTTTACGCCAGAAAATGGTCTCTTATGGGCGTTTGGACGCCAGTTTGGGCCATCAAATCTTGAGCAAAGTATGAACTATTATTCATTGATAGAAAGCCCAAGATGTCTACTTTCCAACGCAGTTAAGAGCGCACCAATTGGGCTTCATTAGCTCTAGAAAATCCACTTCGAGTGCAGGGAGGTCAGAATCCAACAGCATCTTCAGTCCTTTCTCAGCCTCTGAATCAGATTTTTGCTCAGGTCCCTCAATTTCAGCCAGAAAATACCTGAAATCACAGAAAAACACACAAACTCATAGTAAAGTCCAGAAATGTAATTTTTGCATAAAAACTAATAAAAATATACTAAAAAGTAACTAAAACATATTAAAAAACTATGTAAAAATAATGCCAAAAAGCGTATAAATTATCTGCTCATCACAACACCAAACATAAATTGTTGCTTGTTGGTACACGAAATTGTGATCATCAACAATGGCGCCAAAGACTTGGAGCTCTCAAACCTGAATCACACTTTGTCACAACTTCGCACAACTAACCAGCAAGTGCACTGGATCATCCAAGTAATAAACCTTACGTGAGTAAGGGTCGATCCCATGGAGATTGTTGGTTTGAAGCAAGCTATGGTCATCTTGTAAATCTCAGTCAGGCGGATTCTAATGGTTATGATGGTTTTCGAATATAAAGATAAATAAAGCATAAAATAGAGATAGAGATACTTATGTAAATCATTGGTGGAAATTTCAGATAAGTGTATGGAGATGCTTTGTCCCTTCTGAATCTCTGCTTTCCTACTGCCTTCCTCTAATCATTCTTACTCCTTTCTATGGCAAGCTATATTAGGGCGTCACCGTTGTCAATGGCTACTTCCCATCCTCTCAGTGAAAATGGTCCAAATGCTCTGTCACAGCACGGCTAATCATCTGTCGGTTCTCGATCATGTTGGAATAGAATCCAGTGATTCTTTTGCGTCTGTCACTACGCCCAACACTCGTGAGTTTGAAGCTCATCACAGTCATCCCATCTCAGATCCTACTCGAAAAACCACAAACAAGGTTTAGACTTTTCGGATCTTAGGAATGGCCGCCAATAATTCTAGCTTATACCACAAAGACTCCGATCTTTCATAATTGAGGCTAAGAGACACGCGCTCGATCTAAGGTAGAACGAGAGTGGTTGTCAGGCACGCGTTCATAGGTGAGAATGATAATGAGTGTCACGGATCATCACATTCATCATGTTGAAGTGCAGCGAATATCTTAGAATAAGAATAAGTTGAATTGGATAGAAGAATAATAGTAATTGCATTAATACTCGAGGAACAGCAGAGCTCCACACCTTAATCTATGATGTGTAGAAAATCCACCGTTGAAAATACATAAGTGATAAAGGTCCAGGCATGGCCGTGAGGCCAGCCCCCAAGGTCTAAGAACTAAACGTCCAAAGATGTACAATCCCGGATCCCAGATCAATTCAAAGATGCCTCGTACAATAGTAAAACGTTCTATTTATACTAAACTAGCTACTAAGGTTTACAGAAATAAGTCTAAGTGCAGAAATCCACTTTCGGGGCCCACCTTGGTGTGTGCTTGGACTGAGCTTGAGCGTTACACGTGCAGAGGCTTCTCTTGGGGTTAAACGCCAAGTTGTAACGTGTTTTTGGCGTTTAACTCTGGTTTGTGACGTGTTTCTGGCGTTTTACTCCAGAATGCAGCATGGAGCTGGCATTGAATGCCAGTTTGCGACATCTAAACTCAAATAAAGTATGGATTATTATATATTTCTGGAAAGCCCTGGATGTCTACTTTCCAACGGAATTGAGAGCTTCCCATTTGGAGTTATGTAGCTCCAGAAAATCCATTTCGAGTGCAGGAAAGTCAGAATCCAACAACATCAGCAGTCCTTTTTCAGCCTGAATCAGATTTTTGCTCAAGTCCCTCAATTTCTGCCAGAAAATACCTGAAATCACAGAAAAATACACAAACTCATAGTAAAGTCCATAAATGTGAGCTTTGCATAAAAATTAATAAAAAATCCCTAAAAGTAGCTAGATCCTACTAAAAATTACCTAAAAACAATGCCAAAAAGCGTATAAATTATCCGCTCATCACTTGTCCCCAAGCAACTGAAAACAAAATAGGATAAAAAGAAGAGAATATACAATAAATCTCAAAATATCAATGAAACTTAGTCCCAATTAGATGAGCAGGGCTAGTAGCTTTTTGCCTCTGAACAGTTTTGGCATCTCACTTTATCCTTTGAAGTTCAGAATTTAGATAGTGTTATTGATTCTCCTAGTTCAGTATGTTGATTCTTGAACACAACTACTTTATGAGTCTTGGCCGTGACCCTAAGCATCTTGTTTTCCAGTATTACCACCAGATACATAAATGCCATAGACACATAACTGGGCGAACCTTTTTAGATTGTGACTCAGCTTTGCTAGAGTCCCCAGTTAGAGGTGTCCAGAGTTCTTAAGCACACTCTTTTGCTTGGGATCATGACTTTAACCACTCAGTCTCAAGCTTTTCACTTGGACCTTCATGACACAAGCACATGGTTAGGGACAGCCTGATTTAGCCGCTTAGGCCAGGATTTTATTCCTTTGGGCCTTCCTATCCACTAATGCTCAAAGCCTTGGATCCTCTTTACCCTTGCCTTTTGGTTTAAAGTGCTATTGGCTTCTTTCTACTTGTTTTTTGTTTTCTTTTTTTGCTACTTTTTTTTTCTTTTTTCACTGCTTTTTCTTGCTTCAAGAATCAATTTTATAATTTTTCAGATTATCAATAACATTTCTCTTTGTTCATCATTCTTTCAAGAGCCAACAATTTTAACATTTATAAACTTCAATATAAAAAATATACACTGTTCAAGCATTCATTCAGAAAACAAAAAGTATTGCCACCACATCAAAATAATTAAACTAATTTCAAGATAAAATTTGAAATTCATTTACTTCTTGTTCTTTTGTAATTAGGAACATTTTTCATTTAAGAAAGGTGAATGATTCATGGAATTATTTATAGCTTTAAGACATAGACACTAGACACTAATGATCATGTAATGAAGCTAAAACATAGTCAAATATAAAGCATAAAAAATCAAAAAATAGAAAAATAAGAACAAGAAAATTAAAGAATGGGTCCACCTTAGTGATGGCGGCTATTTCTTCCTCTTGAAGATCCTACGGAGTGCTTGAGCTCCTCAATGTCTCTTCCTTGCCTTTGTTGTTCTTCCCTCATGGCTCTTTGGTCTTCTCTAATTTCATGGAGGATGATGGAATGCTCTTGGTGCTCCATCCTTAGTTGCTCCATATTGGAACTCAAATCTCCTAGAGAAGTGTTGAGTTGTTCCTAATAGTTGTGTGGAGAAAAATGCATCCCTTGAGGTATCTCAGGGATTTCTTGATGAGGGACTTCCTCATGCATTTGTTGAGGTCCATGAGTGGGCTCTCTTGTTTGCTCCATCCTCTTTTTGGTGATGGGCTTGTCCTCTTCAATGAGGATGTCTTCCTCTATGAAAATTCCAGCTAAATTGCATAGGTGACAAATGAGATGAGGAAAGGCTAACATTGCCAAAGTGGAGGGCTTGTCAGCCACTTTATACAGTTCTAGAGGTATGATCTCATGAACTTCCACTTCCTCTCCAATCATGATGTTATGGATCATGATGGCCCGATCCACAGTTACTTCGGACCGGTTGCTAGTAGGAATAATAGAGCGTTGGATGAACTCTAATCATCCTCTAGCCATGGGTTTGAGGTCAAGCCTTCTTAGTTGAACCGGCTTGCCTTTGGAGACTCTCTTTCATTGAGCTCCTTCTACACATATGTCTATGAGGACTTGGTCCAACCTTTGATCAAAGTTGACCCTTTTAGTGTAGGGGCGTGCATCTCCTTGTATCATTGGCAAGTTGAATGCCAGCCTTACATTTTCCAGACTGAAATCTAAGTATTTCCCCTGAACCATTGTGAGCCAATTCTTTGGGTTCGGGTTCATACTTTGATCATGGTTTCTAGTGATCCATGCATTAGCATAGAACTCTTGAACCATTAAGATTCCAACTTGTTGAATGGGATTGGTGAGAGCTTCCCATCCTCATTTCCTAATCTCATGTCGGATCTCCGAATATTCGCTCTTTTTGAGTTTGAAGGGGACCTCGGGGATCACCTTCTTCTTGGCCACAACTTCATAGAAGTGGTCTTGATGGACCTTTGAGATGAACCTCTCCATCTCCCATGACTCGAAGGTTGAAGCAATTGTCTTCCCCTTCCTCTTTCTAGAGGTTTCTCCGGCCTTAGATGCCATTAATGGTAATTAAAAACAAAAAGCAACGCTTTTTCCAACACCAAACTTAAAATGTTTTCTCGTCCTCGAGCAAGAGAAGAAAGAAGGGAGGAGAAGAAGAAGAAAATGAAGGAGATGGAGGGGTGTGAGTGGTTTGGCCAAGGGAGGAAAGAAGTGTTTATGATGTGTGAAAATGAAGGAGAGATGAGGGGTTTATATAGGAGTGGAGAGAGGGGCAGGGTTTGTGTATTAGGGGTTGGGTTTGGGAGGGAAATGGTTTGAATTTGAGTGGGTAGGGGTAGGTGATTTGTATGATGGGTTTATGGGAATTAGGGAATGAATGTGAGTGGTGAAGAGAATATGGGGAAGAAGGTAGGATTTGATAGGTAAATGGTGTTTTGGGTTGAGTGTTATGGAGAAGTGTGAAGAGGAGAGAGAGTGAGGTGGGGTAGGTGGGGATCCTGTAGGGTCCACAAATCCTGAGGTGTCAAGGATTTTGCATCCCTGCACCTTGCTAGCGTTAAACGCCCCTCTATGTGCCTTTCGGGCGTTTAAACGCCAGTCTGCTGCCCTTTTCTGGTGTTTAAACGCCCAGAAAGGTGCCAGACTAGGCGTTTAAATGCCCATTTTTATACCTTTACTGGCGTTTAAACGCCAGTTAGCCTGCCAGTTCTAGCGTTTAAATGCCAGACTACTGTCCATTTCTGGCGTTTAAACGCCCAGAATGGTGCTAGGATGGGCGTTAAACGCCTATTTTGGTATCCTTACTGGTGTTTAAACGCCAATAAGCTCTTCCTCCAGGGTGTGCTATTTTTGATGCTATTTTTTATTTTGCTTTAATTTTTACAATTATTTTTGTGACCCCACATGATCATCATCCTAAAGAAAACAAAATAACAAAGGAAAATAAAATAAAAGAGTAATTTATATAGATAAATAAAATTGGGTTACCTCCCAATAAGCGCTTCTTTAATGTCAATAGCTTGACAGGAAGCTCTTACAGAGCTTCACAGATGCTCAGAGCATGATTGTTGCCTCCCAACACCAAACTTAGAGTTTGGATGTGGGGGCTTTGCTTGACTCTGCATGGAGAGAATTGGATGAAGCTTTTCATGCTTCTTCTCCATGTTTACAAAGGAAAATTCTTGGGCCTTAAACACAAGGTAGTCCTCATTTACCTGAAGAACTAACTCTCCTCTGTCCACATCAATCATAGCTTTTACTGTGGCTAGGAAGGGTCTTATAAGGATGATGGATTCATCCTCATCCTTCCCAGTGTCTAGGATTATGAAATCAGTAGGGATGTAAAGGTCTTCAACCTTTACCAAGACATCCTCTACAAGTCCATAAGCCTGTTTCTTTGATTTGTCTGCCATCTCTAGTGAGATTCTTGCAGCTTGTACCTCAAATATCCCTAGCTTCTCCATTACAGAGAGTGGCATGAGGTTGATACTTGATCCTAGGTCATATAGAGCCTTTTCAAAGGTCATGGTGCCTATGGTGCAAGGTATCAAGAACCTTCCAGGATCCTCTTTCTTTTGAGGCAATGTCTGCTGAATCCATGTATTCAGTTCATTGATGAGCAATGGAAGTTCATCCTCCCAAGTCTCATTACCAAATAACTTGGCATTCAGCTTCATGATTGCTCCTAGATATTGAGCAATTCGCTCTTCAATAGTAACCTCATCTTCTTCAAAAGAAGAATACTCTTCAGAGCTCATGAATGGTAATAAGAAGTTCAGTGGAATCTCTATGATCTCTGTATGAGCCTCAGATTCTTTTGTTTCCCCATTAGGAAACTTCTTATTGGTCAGTGGACGTCCATTGAGGTCTTCCTCAATGAAAATCATGCCATCCTCCTCCTCTATAGGTTCGACCATTTTGGTCATATTAATGGCCTTGCACTTTCTCTTTGGATTCTCTTCTGTATTGCTTGGGAGAGTACTAGGAGGAGTTTCAGTAATTCTTTTACTCAGCTAACCCACTTGTGCCTCCAAATTTCTTATGGAGGACCGTGCCTCAGTCATGAAACTGAGGGTGGTCTTAGATAGATCAGAGACTATATTTTTGAAGCTAGAGAGGCTCTGCTCAGAATTTTCTATCTATTGCTGAAAAGATGATGGGAAAGGCTTGCTATTGCCAAAACTGTTTCTTCCACCATTATTGTTATTGAAGCCTTGTTGAGGCTTATGTTGATCCTTCCATGAAAAAGTTGGGTGATTCCTCCATGAAGGATTATAGGTGTTTCCATAGGATTCTTCCATGTAATTCACCTCTTCCATTGCAGGATTCTCAAGGTCATAAGCTTTTCCTTCAGAGGAGGCGTCTTTAGCACTACCGGATGCAGCTTGCAATCCAGTCAGATTTTGAGAAATCAGATTGACTTGCTGAGTCAATATTTTATTCTGAGCCAATATGGCATTTAGAGTATCAATCTCAAGAACTCCTTTCTTCTGAGTCACCCCATTATTCACAGGATTTCTCTCAGAAGTGTACATGAACTGGTTATTTGTAACCATTTCAATGAGTTTTTGGGCTTCTGCAGGCATTTTTAGATGAAGAGATCCACCAGCAGAGTGACATCTTGGATAACTCAGACAGACCATCATAGAATATACATATAATGCTCCATTCTGGAAACATGTTAGAAGGACACCTTTTGGTTAATTGCTTGTATCTTTCCCAAGCTTCATAGAGGGATTCACATTCCTTCTGTCTGAAGGTTTGGACATCCACTCTGAGCTTACTCATCTTTTGAGGTGGAAAGAATTTGGTCAAGAAAGCATTGATTGGTTTAGCCGCTTAGGCCTGGATTTTATTTCCTTGGGCCCTCCTATCCATTGATGCTCAAAGCCTTGGATCCTTTTTACCCTTGCCTTTTGGTTTTAAGGGCTATTGGCTTTTTCTGCTTGCTTTTTCTTTTTCTTTCTATTTTTTCGCCTATATTTTTTTTTCGCAAGCTTTTGCCTTTTTCACTGCTTTTTCTTGCTTCAAGAATCAATTTCATGATTTTTCAGATCATCAATAACATTTCTCTTTGTTCATCATTCTTTCAAGAGCCAACAGTTTTAACATTTATAAACAACAAGATCAAAAATATGCACTGTTTAAGCATTCATTCAGAAAACAAAAAGTATTGTCACCACATCAATATAATTAAACTAAATTCAAGGATAAATTCGAAATTCATGTACTTCTTGTTCTTTTGAATTAAAACATTTTTCTTTTAAGAGAGGTGAAGGATTAATGGAATTTATTCATAGCTTTAAGACATAGTTACTAACTACTAATGATCATGAAGTAGAGACACAAAACATAGATAAACATACAACATAAAAACCGAAAAGCAGAAAGAAATAAGAACAAGGAATGAATCCACCTTAGTGGCGTCTTCTTCTTGAAGGACCAACAATGTCCTTAAGCTCTTCTATGTCCCTTCCTTGCCTCTGTTGCTCCTCCCTCATTGCTCTTTGATCTTCTCTTATTTCATGGAGAATGATGGAGTGCTCATGATGTTCCACTCTTAATTGTTCAACATTGTGGCTCAAATCTTCTAAGGAAGTGTTGAGTTGTTCCCAATAGTTGTTGGGAGGAAAGTGCATCCCTTGAGGCATCTCAGGGATTTCTTGATGATGAGCTTCCTCATGCATCTCTTGAGAACCATGAAGGATCTCTCTTGCTTGCTCCATCCTCTTCTTGGTGATGGGCTTATCCTCTTTAATGGGGATGTCTCCTTCTATGATAACTCCAGCTGAGTAACATAGATGGCAAATAAGGTGAGGAAAAGCTAGCCTTGCCATGGTGGAGGGCTTGTCTGCTATTTTGTAGATTTCATTGGAGATGACCTCATGAACTTCTACTTCCTCTCCAATCATGATGCTATGAATCATGATGGCCCGATCCACAGTAGCTTCAGATCGGTTGCTAGTGGGAATGATGGAGCATTGAATGAACTCCAACCATCCTCTAGCCACAGGCTTGAGGTCTAGTCTTCTTAGTTGAACTGGCTTGCCTTTCGAGTCTCTCTTCCATTGAGCTCCTTCCACACATATGTCCGCAAGGACTTGGTCCAACCTTTGATTAAAGTTGACCCTTCTAGTGTAGGGGCGTTCATCTTCTTGCATCATGGGCAAGTGGAATGCCAACCTCACATTTTTCGGGCTAAAATCTAAGTATTTCCCCTGAACCATTGTGAGATAATTCTTTGGACTCAGGTTCATACTTTGATCATGGTTCCTAGTGATCCATGCATTGGCATAGAACTCTTGAACCATTAAGATTCCGACTTGTTGCATGGGGTTGGTTAGGACTTCCCAACCTCTTCTTTGGATTTCATGTCGGAATCCGGGTAATCATTTTTCTTGAGCTTGAAAGGGACCTCAGGGATCACCTTCTTCTTTGCCAGAACATCATAGAAGTGGTCTTGATGGCTCTTGGAGATGAATCTTTCCATCTCCCATGACTCAGAGGTGGAAGCTTTTGTCTTCCCTTTTCCTTTTCTAGAGGATTCTCCGGCCTTAGGTGCCATTGATGGTAGTGGAAAACAAAAAAGATTTTGCTTTGACCACACCAAACTTAAAATATTGCTCGTCCTCGAGCAAGAGAAGAAAGAAGAGAAGAAGAAGAAAAGATTGAGGAGAAGGGGGAATGTGTATTCGGCCAAGGGGGAGAAGATTTGGTTGTGTTGTGTGAAAATGAAGGAGAAAGGAAGGGTATATATAGGGAAAGGGGAAAGGGTAGGTTCGGCCATTTAGGGTGGGAATGGGTGGGAAAATGTTTTTGAATTTTTGAAGGTAGGTGGGGTTTATGGGGAAGAGTGGGTGGATGTGAGTGGTGAAGGGGGTGATTGGGAAGAGGGATGGAGGTGATTGGTGAAGGGTTTTGGGAAGTGTGACATGGGGAAGAGTAAAATAGGATTAGGAGGTAAGGTGGGAATATGTTAGGTGGGGATCCTGTGGGGTCCACAGATCCTGAGGTGTCAAGGAATTCCATCCCTGCACCAAATAGGCATGTAAAATGCCTTTGCACACCATTCTGGCGTTTAAATGCCGAGTGGTGCACATTCTGGGCGTTCAACGCCCACATGTAACATGTTTCTGGCGTTGAACGCCAGTTTCATGCTTGTTACTGGCGTTCAGCGCCAGCTTTTCCTCTAGGCACATTCCTGGTGTTCAGCGCTAGAATGTTGCTTGTTTCTGGCATTCAGCGCCAGTTTCATGCTCTGTTCTGGCGGTGAACGCCAGCCAGATGCTCCTTACTGGCGTTGAACGCCAGTCTGTGCTTCCTCCAGGGTGTGATTTTTTTCTGCTATTTTTTATTTTTTTTAATTTTTTTTTGTGACTCCTCATGATCATGTACCTAATAAAACACAAAATAACAATAAAATAAAAATTAGATAAATAAAATTGGGTTGCCTCCCAACAAGCGCTTCTTTAATGTCAATAGCTTGACAGTGGCTCTCATGGAGCCACAAAGGTGATCAGGTCAATGTTGTATAGTCCCAACACCAAACTTAGAGTTTGGATACGGGGTCTTAACACCAAACTTAGAGTTTGGTTGTGGCCTCACAACACCAAACTTAGAGTTTGACTGTGGGGGCTCTTCTTAACTCTGAACTGAGAGAAGCTCTTCATGCTTACTCTCCTTTGTCACAGAGGGATGGCCATGTGCCTTAAACACAAGGTAGTCCCCATTCAATTGAAGGACTAATTCACCTCTGTTGACATCTATCACAGCTCCTACTGTGGCTAGGAAAGGTCTTCCAAGGATAATGCATTCATCCTCTTCCTTCCTAGTGTCTAAGATTATGAAATCAGCAGGGATGTAAAGGCCTTCAACCTTTACTAACACATCCTCCACTATTCCATAAGCTTGTCTCAATGACTTGTCTGCCAATTGTAATGAGAACAAGGCAGGTTGTACCTCAATGATCCCCAGCTTCTCCATTACAGAGAGTGGCATAAGATTTATCCCTGACCCCAGATCACATAGAGCTTTTTCAAAGGTCATGGTGCCTATGGTACAAGGTATTAAGAACTTGCCAGGATCTTGTCTCTTTTGAGGTAAAATTTTCTGAATCCAAGTATCTAGTTCACTAATGAGCAAGGGAGGTTCACTTTCCCAAGTCTCATTACCAAACAACTTGGCATTCAGCTTCATGATAGCTCCTAAATATTGAGCAACTTGCTCTCCAGTCACATCTTCATCCTCTTCAGAGGAAGAATAGTCTTCAGAGCTCATGAATGGCAGAAGAAGATTTAATGGAATCTCTATGGTCTCTGTATGAGCCTCAGATTCCTTTGGATCCGTAATAGGAAACTCCTTCTTGCTTGAAGGACATCCCAGGAGGTCTTCCTCACTAGGATTTTCGTCCTCCTCCTCCCTTGTGCATTCGGCCATATTGATTACATCAATGGCCTTGCACTCTCCTTTTGGATTCTCTTCTGTATTGCTTGGGAGAATACTGGGAGGAGTTTCAATGACTTTCTTACTCAGCTGGCCCACTTGTGCCTCCAGATTTCTGATGGAGGATCTTGTTTCACTCATGAAACTGAAAGTGGCCTTTGACAGATCAGAGACTAGATTGGCTAAATTAGAAGTGTTTTATTCAGAATTCTCTGCCTGTTGCTGAGAAGATGATGGAAAAGGCTTGCTATTGCTCAGCCTATTACGTCCACCATTGTTAAAGCCTTGTTGAGGCTTTTGTTGATCCTTCCATGAGAAATTTGGATGATTTCTCCATGATGAGTTATAGGTGTTTCCATAAGGTTCACCCATGTAATTAACCTCTGCCATGGCAGGGTTCTCAGGATCATAAGCTTCTTCAGAAGCTGTCTCTTTAGTACTGTTGGATGCATGTTGCCATCCATTCAGATTTTGAGAGATCATGTTGACCTGTTGAGTCAACACTTTGTTCTGAGCCAATATGGCATTCAGAGCATCAATTTCAAGAACTCCTTTCTTCTGAGGTATCCCATTATTCACGGAATTCCTCTCAGAAGTGTACATGAATTGGTTGTTTGCAACCATGTCAATGAGTTCTTGAGCCTCTTCAGGCGTTTTCTTTAGGTGAATAGATCCACCTGCAGAATTGTCCAATGACATTTTCGAAAATTCAGACAGGCCATAATAGAATATATCAAATATGGTCCATTCTGAAAACATGTCAGATGGACATCTTTTGGTCAGCTGCTTGTATCTTTCCCAAGCTTCATAGAGGGATTCACCATCTTTTTGTTTGAAGGTTTGAACATCCACTCTCAGCTTGCTCAGCTTTTGAAGAGGAAAGAATTTATCCAAGAAGGCAGTGACCAGCTTATCCCAGGAGTCCAGGCTATCCTTGGGTTGTGAATCCAACCATATTCTAGCTCTGTCTCTTACAGCAAAAGGGAAAAGCATGAGTTTGTAGACTTCAGGATCAACTCCATTCGTCTTTACAGTCTCAAAGATCTGCAAGAACTCAGTTAAAAACTGATAAGGATCTTCAGATGGAAGTCCATAAACTTGCAGTTTTGTTGCATTAATGCAACTAGCTGAGGTTTCAGCTCAAAGTTGTTGGCTCCAATGGCAGGAATGGAGATGCTTCTTCCATCAAATTTGGATGTTGGCTTTGTGAAGTCACCAAGCATTCTCCTTGCATTATTATTATTTTCGGCTGCCATCTCCTTCTCTTGTTCTAATGTTTCTGAAAGGTTACCTTTAGATTGTTGTAACTTAGCTTCTCTTAATTTTTTCTTCAGAGTCCTTTCAGGTTCTGGATCAATTTCAACAAGAGTGCCTTTTTCCTTGTTCCTGCTCATATGAAAGAGACGAAAATAAGAAAAGAAAGAGGAATCCTCTATGTCACAGTATAGAGATTCCTTTATGTTAGTAGAAGAAGAAAGAGTGAAGAATGTAGAAGAGGGGATTCGGATATTTAGATGGAGAGAGGTGAAGAGAAGTGTTAGTAATTAAATAATTAAATAGAACAAGAAAAGAGAGGGAGAATGTCGAAAATAATTTTAAAAAGGGTTAGTAATTTTTGAAAATTAAAGATAAAATATAATTAAAATTAAAATTTAGAACAAAAAGAATTTTTGAAAAAGAGATGAGATATTTTAGAAAATTAGAGAGGGAAAAGTAGTTAGGTGGTTTTGAAAAAGATAAGAAACAAACAAAAAGTCAAAGAGTTAGTTGAAAAAGATATTAAAATCAAATTTGAAAAGATAAGAAGATAAGAGGTTAGATAAGATATTTTGAAATCAAATTTTGAAAAAGATAAAATTTTTGAAAAAGATAAGATAAAAGATAAAAAGATTTAATTTTTAAAATTAAAATTACTTACTTCACTAACAAGAAACTTCAAGATAAGATTCTAGAACTTAAAGATTGAACCTTTCTTAACAAGAAAGTAACAAACTTCAAATTTTTGAATCAATCACATTAATTGTTAGCTAATTTTCGAAAATTTGATATAAAGATAAGAAAAAGATTTTGAAAATATTTTGAAAAAGATTTTTGAAATTTTCGAAAAAGAGGAAAAATTGGAGAAGATATGATTTTTGAAAAAGATTTTGAAAAGATAAGATTTTTAAATTTTGAAAATTTGACTTGACTTGTAAGAAATAACTAATTTTAAAATTTTTTTACTAAGTCAACTCAAATTTTCGAAAATTATGAGAAAAATAAGAAAAAGATATTTTTTAATTTTTTGAATTTTTAATTATGAGAGAGAAAAACACAAACATGACCCAAAACATGAAAATTTTGGATCAAAATACTTAATGCATGCAAGAACACTATGAATGTCAAGATGAACACCAAGAACACTTTGAAGATCATGATGAACATCAAGAACATATTTTTGGAAAAAAATTTTGATGCAAAGAAAACATGGAAGACACCAAACTTAGAAATCTTTAATGCATGGACTCTAACAAACAAAAAATGCATATGAAAAACAAGAAAATACACCAAACAAGAAAACATCAAGATCAAACAAGAGGACTTACCAAGAACAACTTGAGGATCATGAAGAACACTATGAATGCATGAATTTTTCGAAAAAAAATGCAAGAAAAATTTTTAAAGCATGCAATTGACACCAAACTTAAAAATTGACTCAAGACTCAAACAAGAACAAAAAATATTTTTGGTTTTTATGATTTTATGAAATTTTTTTTGTATTTTTATTAATTTTTTTCGAAAATATGCTTTAGAAAAACGAAAATAATAAAAAAAATATTTTTGAAAGATTTTTGAAAACTTTTTGAAAAGAAAATTACCTAATCTGAGCAACAAGATGAACCGTCAGTTGTCCATACTCGAACAATCCCCGGCAATGGCACCAAAAACTTGGTGGACGAAATTGTGATAAAAGAGTTCCAGGCACTGTTAGAGAAGCTCACAACTCCGTTCAAATTAACCAGTAAGTGTACTGGGTCATCCAAGTAATACCTTACATGAGTAAGGGTTGATCCCACAGAGATTGTTGGTATGAAGCAAGCTATGGTCACCTTGTAAATCTCAGTTAGGCAGATTAAATGGTTATGGGTTTCGAAAATTAATAATAAATAGAAAATAAAAAGGGATAGAAATACTTATGTAAATCAATAGTGGGAATTTCAGATAGGCTTATGGAGATGCTGTGCTCCTTTCGAATCTCTACTTTTTTATTACATTCATCCAATCCTTCCTACTCCTTTCCATGGCAAGCTGTATGTAGGGCATCACCATCATCAATGGCTACTTTTAATCCTCTCAGGAAAATGGTCCTATGCGCTGTCACTGCACGGCTAATCGTCTGGAGGCATCACCCTTGTTGATAGCTACATCCCATCCTCTCAGTGAAAATGGTCCAAATGCTCTGTCACAGCACGGCTAATTATCTGTCGGTTCTCAATCAGGTTGGAGTAGAATCCATTGATTCTTTTGCGTTTGTCATCACGCCCAGCCTTCAGGAGTTTGAAGTTCGTCACAGTCATTCAATACCGGAATCCTACTCGGAATACCACAGACAAGGTTAGACTTTCCAGATCCCCATGAATGCCGCCATCTATCTAGCTTATACCACGAAGATTCTGTTGGGGAATCTAAGAGATATGAGCCCGGCCTAAAGTAGAACGGAAGTGGTTGTCAGTCACGCGCGTTCATAGGTGAGAATGATGATGAATGTCACGGATCATCACATTCATCAAAGTGTTGTGCAACGTATATATTGGAATAAGAATAAAAGATAATTGAATAGAAAGTAATAGTAATTGTATTGAAACTTGAGGTACAGCAGAGCTCCACACCCTTAATCTATGGTATGCAGAAACTCCACCGTTGAAAATACATAAGTGAAAGGTTCAGGCATGGCCGAATGGCCAGCCCCCATGGTCTAAGGACTAGGCGTCCAGAGATGTCTAATACACTAGTAAAAAGTCCTATTTATAATAAACTAGCTACTAGGGTTTAGATGAGTAAGTAATTGATGCATAAATCCACTTCCGGGGCCCACTTGGTGTATGTTTGGGCTAAGCTTGATCTATCCATGAGCTGAGGCGTTTATTGGAGTTGAACTCCAAGTTATAACGTGTTTTGGGCGTTCAACTCCAGATCATGACATGTTTCTGGCATTTAACTCCAGACAGCAGCATGTACTTGGCGTTCAATGCAAAGTTACGTCGTCAATTTCCGAATAAAGTATGGACTATTATATATTGCTGGAAAGCTCTGGATGTCTACTTTCCAAAGCCGTTGAGAGCGCGCCAATTGGATTTCTGTAGCTCCAGAAAATTTATTTCAAGTGCAGGGAGGTCAGATTCCAACAGCATCAGCAGTCCTTTTGTCAGCCTTTTTCAGAGTTTTGCTCAAGTCCCTCAATTTCAGCCAGAAATTACCTGAAATCACAGAAAAACACACAAACTCATAGTAAAGTCCAGAAATGTGAATTTAACATAAAAACTAATGAAAACATCCCTAAAAGTAGCTTGAACTTACTAAAAACTACCTAAAAACAATGCCAAAAAACGTATAAATTATCCGCTCATCACTCACCTTGGGTGAAGCCACCACTCTTGTCATAAGAAGCATCTTAAGGAGCATATGAGGAATATTTTGAGTATTAATAGTTGAAACTTGTATCCCACTCAAGTGTTAGTGATAACACTGATTTGCTGAGACAAATCCTTGATCTGAGGAAGAAGAGCATCTAAGGCATCTAACTCCATGACTCCTTTCTTCATAAAGGACCTCTCAAAAGAATATAAGTATTGGTTGTTAACAACCATCTCAATAAACTCCATAGCTTCATCAGGGGTCTTTTTCATGTGGAGTGACCCTTATGTAAAGTCTTCACAGACATTCTAGCGGTCTCAGAGACTCCATCATAAAATATCTGCAGTTGAATCCAATTCGAGAACATATCAGGAAGACATTTCTTGAGCATTAACTTTTACCTCTCCCAGACTTCATAGAGGGACTCACCATCTCTCTGCCTGAAAGTCTGGACATCCATCCTAAGCTTAGTTAGCCTCTGTGGTAGAAAAAACTTGGTCAGAAACCTGTTGGTAACCTTATCCCAAGTATCCAAGCTCTCCTTGGGCTGAATGTCAAGCTACTATTTAGCTCGGTCCCGTATAGAAAATGGGAATAGAAGTAGCTTTTAAATATCAAGATGGATCCCATTAGTCTTCATAGTATCACAGATCTGCAAGAAATTAGAAATAAACAGATTTGGATCTTCCTGTGGGAGTCCATGAAACTAACAATTCTATTGTACCAGAGAGATTATTTGAGGCTTCATCTCAAAGTTGTCAGTAGCAATAAGGGGTACAATAATGCTATTCCCATAGAAATTCGGGCTAGGAGCAATATAAGAGTCAAGTGTTATCTTAGGTTGTCTAGGCATATTCTGAAGAGGATTAACAACATTGGCATTAACTACATTATTGTTGTTGTTGAGCTCCATAGTGGACTCTTCAGCTTCTATTTTAAAATTATCTCTGAGATTCTCACCGGCTTTATAAAGCTCTTACTTGTTGTAAACGTCGCCTTAGGGTCTTTTCAATCTCAGGGTCAAAGTCTAAAAGAGGTTTTTTTCCTGTTCCTGCTCATAAACAAATATAAAATAAAGAAGAAGTAGGAATTTATATGTCAGAGTGAAGAAAATTCTTGGTGAGGTGCCCTGAGTAAGAAATAAACGAAACAAACTAGATAAATAACACAAGAGGAATTCGAAAACTACTAGGAAAAAATAATTTAAAATTTTCAAAAATTATAGAAAAATAAATAGGTAAATTAAAATTAAAGAAACTATGGGACACCAAACTTAATTTCATAAATTAAGGAGAATTAAAATAAGCTAATTTCAAAAATTAAAATAAATTAAATTAAATAAAACTAAAGCAAACGCCTAATCTAAGCAATCAAACAACTAGCAGTTGTCAATCACAATCAATACACCACAATGGCGACAAAAACTTGGTGTAGAATTCAAAGTCCACAAATTAACTGGCAAGTATACCAGGTCGTACCAAGTAATACGTCAGGTGAGTGAGGGTCGATCCCACGAGGATTGATGGACCAAGCAACAATAGTTGAGTGATGCACTTAGTCAGACAAGTAGAAAAAAGTGTTTTGGAGTTCAAATTGCATTAAATAGTAAATCAGAAGAATTAAGAAAGCAAGCAGTAAACGGATTGTGAAGATTATATGAGAGAACAGTTAAGGTTTCAGAGATATTTATTTTTCTGGATTAACAATTCTTACCAACTACTTTAATCATGCAAGATTCAATTCTTGGCAAACTCTAATTGATTAAACTCTTATTCCTTAGTGATTTAATCTCTTCTAACTTAATCAACTGCCAATTCCTTGGTCACTTAATTTAGGATTAAAGGTTTAAGTCTAGTTCTAGTTTATTAGCCACATAAACCCTAATTATCCAAAGATAAGATGATTATATGTCACGTATCACGTTAAGTCCATATACTCAGAGAATTGTGAAAATTTACTTTCAAAGTATTATTCAAGTGATTTAACATTTTCAAGATCCAACAAGAATTCAAGTAGAAAAAGAGTTATCTTCCAATATACTCTAATCCCTAGGATGAAGAACAAAAGTAATTCTTGAATGTAAATCAGTACATTTATTAAAAGTAGAATGATAATAGTATTAATCCATAGAATAAACAAAGCTCCTAACCTTAACAATGGAGGTTTAGTTGCTCATGGAGAAAATAAAACCTAGCAGAGAAAAGTGTAAAGTGTGGAAGAGGAGAAGAAAGAAAAACCTAGACCAAGATCTCTTCTCCTTTTATATTTAATCCTAATTGATGTAAAATATAATTTCTAAAACTTAAAATATCTTTTCTTAATTAAAAATTAAATTCTAAGCCTAATTAAATCAAACAGAATAAAAAGATCACGCTGGAAACCTTATTTTTCAGCATACTGGCACTAAACTTGAGATTCTGACGTTTGGCACCATGTATGCAGCAAATACGCACGCGTTCCCAGGCTTCTGGCGCCAACTTGAGGAATGTGGTGCCAAACTTGAGGATGTGGCATTTTGGTGGCATTTGGCGTCGTAGTGCTAGAAACAAAGTATAGACTATTATATATCGTTGAAAAGCTTTGGATGTTGGATTTCTAGTGCCGCTAAAACCGCATCATTTGAATCTCTGTAGCTCAAGTTATGCTCGTTGGTGTATGAGATGGTCAGGGTTGACAGCATCCACAAATTCTCTTTTCTTCTACACAAACTTTGTCAAACTTGCCCGAATGCAACATATAATAAATCAAATTACACAAAAACACCTAAATCTTAATTTAATTCAACAATTTCATATGCAAATTCACTAAGAAAATATAAGGAAGATGCTCACGCATCAAGGGACGGGAGGCACACGCACAGCTAGTGGCGGGTAATAAATTTTCACAGTGGATCATGGCAGCTATTAAGAAGAATAGAGAGGAAATCTCAAAGATGCACGTCACTCACTGCGATAGACGGGCTTCTGTGTTTGTGGTTGATGAGTTGGAGCCATTCAAGTGTTGGTCGCAAGGGTCGTTCCGTGTTCACCTGGCGGGAGGCACATGTGACTATGGTCTTTTCCAATCACTCTGTTTTCCATGTCGTTATGCGCTAGCTGCCTGTGCCGTTGCGAGTATCGAATGGGGATCATACGTCCATCCGGTGTATAGGCAGCAGTCAGTGTTTAGGGTATAGTAGTCAGAGTTTTCGCCAATACCAGATGAGAAACTTTGGCCGGAGTGGTATGGGACACGTCTTCAACCTAACCCTGTGATGTGCATAAAGTCCACTGTCAAACCAATTTCCACCAGGTTTTGTAATGAGATGGGCGATGGTGAGCACTAAGAGAAACGGTGTGGTTTATGTAGACAAACCTGTCATAACCGAAGAGGTTGTCCAAACCAGTAAACGGACGAGGCCTAGTTTACGGTTGTTAATTTGTATGTGTTTTGTTTAGGGTTTATTTTGGTTATGTTGAAGAAGTTATGTTTAAGATTGTGTTATTTTCGTTTGCAATATTTTGTATTCCGAATTTGCATCATTAAGTATAATGGATTATAAATATTCTTTTTTCCATATTTTGTATCCCGACATTGTAGTACAAACCATAATTCTAAATATTGCAGTACAAACCATAATCACATTGCCATGATATAAATACAAAGTGATAAGTACATAACACAACTATTCGGTCAAAATACATCGAAGGTTACTTTGTCAAAGTACATCAAAATACATCAATGGTAATCACAAAAGTAACAGCATACAAAAAAACTATCTGAAATCATCGATGGCGATCACCTTGGAAATGACGCCGATGGCCGGTGCCACCTGGTGGAGCCTGCGCCTATCTCTGAGATCTGCTCAGACGTGGGTCTACCTAAGGCTGTGGGTGATACTCGGGTGCCTGTGACTAACCATGCATATGTGATGGGCCTGGATGGTATGGGGCAGCATAACTATCAAAGTAAGAAACCAGTGGATACAGAGGATGATAAGGCAGAGGAAGAGGTGGTGTAGGCATTGACTGGGATGTCGCCATCAATTTGTTGTAATCCACCGATGGCGGTGTCGCATATTGAGCACCGGGTCCAAGGTGTGAACCAGAGTTTATGCCAGAGCCCAAGGATATATAGGGGACCCAAATAATGGTGGGAACAGGCACAGACGAAGGATGGTATGGCTGACCCATGCTCTGCTCTCGACCTGTCCGGAACTGGTCCGCAACGCGATGCATGGTGGGCTAGTCGGTGGTGTGAATCTAAAAAGCCTCATCAAAGTCTATATTATCGACCATCGAGTCCCCAAGGTGACTGTTAGATGGACCGAGGTCATGCCAACCAGGAGGGGCAACGTCCCAATCATCCCAACCAGCCCTCTAAGCCTGACCCAAATGGAGGATGTGGTGGATGAGGTGCAAGAGGAGGTGGTGGAGGCAGCGGCAAGTCACCCTGGTCTTGTGGGATATCATCGTGCTCCTCATGTCAGTGACACTCCGCCTCCTCCTCGGACTCCACATCCAGGTGCTCTCTGCGCTGCTTGACCTTGTCCCTGCTGCTCCTACAGCACCTCCATGTCCCCCACTCTACCTACGAGGGAGACAACAGACATCCATGTCCCCCACTCTGTATCCTCCTTCAACCACAGAGGGCACATATCCTACAGAGTAGGGTCGTCGTACGACGTCCATGTGAACTACAACAGACGCATTGAAAGTGGTGTTAGTGACAGATGCTACAAAAGGTTGACTAATCTACGTAACTACGGATCCTCTACTCGTGCTAGTCCCTGCTCTGCTATGTCATGCCAATCAACCTGTGGACATTTGCAACATTAACCACCATTCAGTCAATCTATATTAATAATGTTAAGTGAAAAATAAAGAAGATAAAAACCAATATAAATAGTTACCTCGCAGCCATAGGGAACATGTGAATCTATCACTCAGGTGGACACCACTTAGGGAACCTCTGGTATATCCAAAAAACCAGCAGAGGAGTGCACCCGGCAATGTCTGTGGTAGAACGGTGGGCCGCAGATCATATGGAGTGGTACGTCCATGCTAGTACCGCAGATCCCCATGACCGACTATGGCACCTCACAAAGTCCTCCTGTAGGGGGAGCCACCGGAGATAAGCCTCATTATTGGACTTATCAGCCATCAGGTAACCTCCGATCATTAACAATATGTAGCACCTCTTATATTGTCGGAGGGTGGCTAAGTCATCAGTACTGGGCGACATCTATCGGACACAATCCCGAAGTCATATCAGCTTCAGGGAGAAAGACTCATTCCTCTGTGCTCCCTGCTGTTGGACCACAAGAGGTCTGGCACCGAGTAGCTTCTCAACCAACTCCTAAGCCCCATTCTCATACCACATGTGAAAGTCACAAAAGAAACTACCCGTGGGATCTCCATTAGCATGCAGCTCGAGGTGGTATGCGACGTTCTGTAGGGTGATCATGCACTCACCCTACGACATGTGGAAGGTGTGGGTCTTTGGGCGCCAACGCTCGACGAATGCCGTCATCAAGGAGTTGTCGAACACAAAATTCCTAAGCGACAATGCATTACTGAAACCAGCCTCCCTCAGGTACGGGACAATGGCGTCTGGTGGTGGGAGTGTGTTACTCGTTCTCCTCAGAAGAAGTAGGCAAGGCCTCTGATAAACAATAAATTATAAATTTAAATTATAAATTTATTTACAACAGAAGTTTACTTGAATAATGATAATGTTTAGTAAAATAAATAACTTAAACGTTTGTGCAATGTGTCAAGTCACATTTATTCTGTTAATGTCACCATCGTAATTATCAGCGCTCGCCATATTCTTCAAGTAACTCATAAATATGATTAAAAATGGGTAAAAGTGGGAGAAAATACCAAAATAAAGAAAGTCAAAAGGTCTGAAGAGGCTGTAGACGAGATACATATATATTGGCCTCCAGTTCTCTTATCTCGTTACTGTAAACGAGATAAGGCCGTTACTGTATAAACGTGATACGACTGCGTCATTACTAGCCTGATCTCGTTTACAGTGTAAATGAGATATGTGTCAATTTTGACATTAATTATCATATTTATTATTTATTTTCTATTTTTTGTCTGTGTAAGAACTGCGACTAATTAACTACTTAATTAATTAAATTGATTGCCCAAAATAGGATCCAAAAATTTAGAATGTTAATTAGAAAATTTAAATATGATTTTTGGACTCAGTAGATTTTTCTGAATTGGAAAGTGTAATTTTTTGGAAAAAAACCCGCATAAAAACACAAATTGGCAAATTAACCGTCAGTACCGGCTTAAGTTTGTCCGGTATTGGGCAAGATTAATAAAAATAGTGAAAAAAATTAGAAAATAAATTAAAATTAAAAATCGGATACTAATTTTAAAGGTTTGGCTCAAAGTTGGGCCAAACATACCAAAAACACTAACAGGTTAGACCGAGTCCAAGTTCGGCCCAAACCCAACACATATAACACCATTAATGAAGGCCATTCAGCCTCATAACCCTCATAAACACCAACACACCAGCTGCAAGTGAGAAGAGAGGAGAAGAGAAGTGACACAATTCACATACAACTTCCGGTGACCATAACTCGAGCTACAGTGCTCCGATTCGCGTGCCATCAGGGGCTATGCGAAGCTCTCGACAAGCCCGTCACTTCTAGCTAAGTATTATGGTAAGCTTCTAGAAATTTCTTCCCCAGTTTTCTATCCTAAGAAATTCGAAAATTTAGGTTTTGGTTTTGAGTAAATTTTTGTATTTTGAATGATTAGATGGTATCTAAGGTTGGGCTATTGGTGGTTTTGCCCCAAATACCATCGGAGAAGGTAAGGATGCTCTTTACCTTGTGAAATTGTAATTTTTATGAACCATAGGTGTTGATTTATGGTAAATTATGTATGTTTAGCTTGAAATTGTGATTATTGGTGCATTGATTCTTGAATTGGTGGCTTGTTGGTGAGTTGAGGCTTGTTGGAAATCAAATATTGGGGTATTGTGCATATTGAGAATCGGCCAAGGTATGATTTCGGTTTTCTCTATGTAATATATAATATTTATGGACACTTAGTCTAGTGGAATTTAGGATAGGATTGAATTGATTGTTGGAAATTATTGAATTTGATAATGTATTGATGGCATTGTTAGTTTTGATGAATTATGATGTTAAACTTGGATGTTGTTGTTGATTATTGAAATGGAGGTTGAAATCATTTTGAGTGTTGATATTGATATAAAGTTTGACAAAAATAGACTTTTATAGAGGAAGTTATGACTGTTTAAAGTTTGGTGCCAAAACCTGAATTCTGCAACTTTGAAATTTTCTGATTTTGGTGAAGGTTGTGTACGCGACATGGTGCACCCGACGCGACCAACCCATTCGGGTTAGGCATCTCGCGTACGCGTGGCACTGCATGCATACGCAAGCCAGCAGACTTTCGACCTTTGCGTATGCGACACAGTGCACACGACACGAGCAAACCATTCGGGTTGGGTATCTCGCGTACGCGAGGCGCACTGCGCATGCGTATGTGAGCTATTAAAAAATAAACCCTTGCATACACGAAATGTAACACACGACGCGAGCAACCCATACGGGTTGGACATCTCGTGCACGTGAGCAAGGGGTTGCGTACGCGATCACCCTTTTTTCAACATCATGCATACGTGAGGTAGGGGCTTGCGTACGCGAGACCCCCTGTTTTGCTGAAAAATTATTTTTATTCGTTTTTAAAAGTTCTCATGCTTTCTAAACATTCTGTGAATACCGTTTACGAATACTACATACTACTTAGGTCCCAATATTTCTAAGAGATTAGTTAGTAATTTGATTTCGTGAATTTTTCTATGAATTTAGAAAACGGAGACTTAGGATTTTGGAGTACTGAGGGTGGATTAGATGAGTGAAGTGATAGAGTAGTGTAAAGATGACTGGCATGATGAAATTGTGGAGTTGTGGATTTGATGATACTTTGAGACGAGTCTAGGACTTGAAGTGGACTGAGTCCTGAGCATGATTTCTGAAAAATCACTGTAATATTGTTTTATATTGAGATTGTTGAGATGCTATGCACTTAGCAAGGACGATTGGTTAATTCCGCTTATGTTGAGATGTGAGGTATGTGGTAAGAGTATCCCACTCGCATCCTAACTATGACAAATTAATTGGTTAATTAATTAAATTAATTGTCCAAAATAGGATCCAAAAATTTAGAATGTTAATTAATTAAGCAGTTAATTAGTCGCGGTTCTTACAATTTGGGCTCCTCTCACTAAATCATGATGAGTCGTGATTCTCGGATTTTGCAAAATAAGTTGCAAAATGACCTGAAAAAGTTTGTTTATCGAAAACTGGGTTCTTACATGCATGTGAAATATGAATTCTAAAAATTCCAATTGATCTTATCTTTTAGGTCTTTATAAGTGTGTTTTTTTTTTTGGAAGAGAGCATTTGTGATTTTTTTTTTGTCATTCTTAAATTTGGGGTTTTTAAGTGTATCAATATTGGTTCTCTATTATGATCCTTGAGGAATATTCCGTTAATTTTGATGTCTTTTATACGATAAGAACTTAACTATAAATTTATATTTGATATAAGAACTCAATTATAAACTTTTAAAATGTAAATACTAAATTACAATTTCATTAAAAATATAGGGACTAATTGTGTAATTTAACCTATTATTTATTGATAATATATAATCAAATATTTATTTAACATTTTTTCGTTATAAGTAAGGATAGCAATGAGTCTCTATTGTGATGGGACCCTCCTTTACTCTTCTCCTCTGTCTCCATTTAGTAAAATGGCCCTGTCCCCGTTCCATTTTCGTCATGGGTTTTGTTTATTTCTCCTCGCGGGGAGACGATATCATAGTTATTAATTTTCAATTTAAATTTTTTTTAACACAATCATAATAAAATATTTTATAATTCAATCAAATATGTCAAATCAAACATAATTCATAAATTTAACATAATAACATACACATAAAATTTTTAACATATAAATTAAAATAAAATAAATTAGGATTATTTACACAACTTACATATAAAGACATTTAAGTAAATTTTCTTTCGCGTATCTCAATCCCCATCCCGTCCCATTTATTCATGAGGGAAAATCTATCTTTATGAAAATTTTGCAGATTTTTATCGCAAGTAATTTTTATAGATATCTACGGGTGTGAGTTTTTTTTACCATACATAATTATAAGTGAATAAGAATTACTTTTACATTTAAATACAAAAATCATGTTTTTAAGTATTTATATTTTGATCTAAATTTTGTTAATATTTTTAAGAGAGATTTTCTGCGCAAAGTTTAGCCAAACAAGTCTAATTTATCATGAAAAATATTAAACTCAATAACCAATTGATTTAGTCTTTTAGATTTCGTACAAACATAAAAATTAATTATTAATATTAATTATCAATCTATTTGAAGACCCAGACACAAAATCCTTACTATCTTATATTCTTATGTAGTGAATTATGATGACTTGATGAGTGATGAGGCGAGATGAAATGGGTTAAATTTAAATTGGAGTGGGGCATAACAGTAATTTCAAGAAGCACAAAAAAAAAGAAGCAAAATTCCTTTGACCTAAATACCCTCTTTTTGTGGTTAGCCTCAAACCTGTTTTCCCCAAAATTTTTTCCCTTCTCAGCCCTCGGAACCGATGCTGCTCCTACCCTTCTAATTCCCAATCTTCCTCTCTTCTCCTTACCCTTCTTACCCTAAATTCCGATTTTCTCCACTTCCCCGCCATTTTTCCTTTTCAAAACTCTCAGTCTTCTTCTTCTTCCCTCTATTGCAAAACCATTGTTCTTTATTTGATCCGGTTCCTAATACTCCGAACCCTCGATGTAGTGTCTTTCTGAGCGTTACTCACTTCGTCTTTGTGTTTCTTTCGAGATCCTAAGGCCATGGCACTATACCCCTCCTGGAAAAGGTAAAAGATTATTATTATTATTATTATTATTATTATTATTATTATTATAACTGAGCTGTATATTTTTACATCAATTCTGTATGTCTTATGTTTTATGAAAGTTTTATTCTTGATTGTTTACATAGATTCTCACCTTAGCTCTGTTACACTTTTTTTCTGAATTATTATTGTTACTATTTTGCTGTAATAAAGTGGTGATTTTGATCTTAATTTCTGGTAAATAATTTATTACAATGTCAGTTCTGTGGGTTTGACCATTTGATTATTATCTATTTGATCATGGATGTGTGGGTATGAATTTCCAGCTGTGCAATTGTCAAATTGTAATCAGCAGCTGATTTTGCATAATGCAATTTGTGATTGGGACTGGTATCCATGAACCCCTGATGGTAATGCCACGGGGGAAATGTTTATATAAGTGGGGAATTCTGGAGAGTAATCATATGGTATTAAAGAATTTGTGTAGTGGGTCAGAAGGGTGATTGAAATGGGTCAAGAAATGACTTGAAGATGACATGCGAGTTTTCTAGTGTGATAATGGTGGTTGATGGTCTTGGCTTATTTGAAACGGATACTTAAATGGCTTCTTAGTGTTCCTTTGACAAAGTGTCAGTTCATGTTGTCTTGTGGATATATGGTGTATAGTCATAAAAGTTAGACTATGAGCGTGGATAAGAATGTGTCATATCTTATCGGTTTGTGTCAAAGGACTAGGATGTATGATTGTGGTGGTATTTGGCCATTTCTTTCATTATATATGGCCTCGACCACCTCTCCATGGGTATTCCCTCCCGGGATTGGGTCCTCTATGTTGTTTTACTTATATATTAAAAATGGTGGACAGCTCTTCTTTTATGTTTGTAGGCATATCTGTCATTTATTTATTTACTTTTCTGTTTTGGGAGATATTGTGGCAATCATTAGAGCAATTTACTTTCTGTGTGTTCTGCCTATATGACTCACATGATTCTGTAGTATGTACATACTGTCAAATCGCATTTAATATGTACTTAAGGTAGGAGAGTACTTGAGGAAAGGAAAGAAAAGTAATATGTTCTCTTTATTAGATGCTTCTTGAATTACCTGCCTTCTATTTGTTTGCTGCCTGCCTAGAGATTTCACTTGACTTGTTTCATATTCTGTGTGAAATGGTTACGTGCATCATCTTCATTTTGTTCCTGTTGTAGCTTTCTTGTGATGCATGCAATTCAGCACCTTTGATGTTTCTGTGCAGGACATAGGATTGATATGCTATATCTGACTTTTCCATTGTATCTGCAGGATCTTGCAGCAGTGTCTCGGTCCTTAATCAGTTATTTGTGTTGTACTTTGTGCAGTGGTCATTTATATCTTTGATGACTAATCAAGATTTGATACTTGGTCAAAATCACAATTTAGCAATAAGCCATGACCAACAATTAGTGATGGACCATGATCATAATATGGGGCTCAGCCAGGGTCATGCATTGGAACTGGGGGCAGGCCATGAGCATCATATGGATCTGGGGCAAAGTCATGATCATGAACTTGGCCTGGGAAATGCCCAAGACGAAGACCATGAGTTGGAGATGAGACAGAGCCATGATCAAGAAGGTGAGCATGGTCACACTTATGGCCATGAGCATGAACTCTCCATGGATCACAAACCAGGGCATGATGACCGTGAGATACCCCTTCCTGAACATAATCATGAGTTGGTACTGTCGGAGAACAATGATTTGCCCGTTTCTGAGAACCATGAATTTGATGAGAACATGGCCCTGACTGTGGTTCAGAACACGGAGATAGGCATTGATTCTGCCGATCATTTGGGTATCGAACAGTCCCAGCTTATGCTATCTACTCCTGTAATTCAGGCTCGTGTAGTTGCTGTAAATCCCACTTATGAACTCTCAGTTGGGCAAGAATTCCCTGATGTAAAGAGTTGTCGAAGGGCATTGAGGGATGCAGCAATTGCTTTGCACTTTGAGATGCAAACCATAAAATCCGACAAGACCCGCTTTACTGCTAAATGTGCAAGTGAAGGCTGTCCGTGGCGCATTCATGCTGCCAAGCTCCCAGGTGTTCCAACATTTACCATTAGGACCATCCATGAGAATCATACATGTGGAGGAATCGCCCATCTTGGCCATCAACAAGCCTCAGTTCAGTGGGTCGCTAACTCTGTGGAGCAAAGGCTGAAAGAGAACCCTAATTGCAAGCCAAAGGAAATATTGGAAGAGATCCATAGGGTTCATGGTATTACCTTATCTTACAAGCAGGCTTGGAGAGGCAAGGAGCGTATCATGGCTGCAATGCGTGGTTCTTTCGAAGAAGGATATAGATTGCTTCCGCAATACTGCGAACAATTGAAACGCACAAATCCCGGCAGTATTGCATCTGTATATGGAAGTCCCACTGATAATTGCTTCCAACGTCTCTTCGTTTCTTTTCAAGCTTGTATATATGGCTTTTTAAATGCTTGTCGGCCGCTCTTGGGGCTTGATAGAACATATTTAAAAAGCAAGTATCTTGGTACCTTACTTCTTGCTACTGGATTTGATGGTGACAGTGCCCTCTTTCCTTTGGCATTTGGTGTCGTTGATGAAGAGAATGATGATAATTGGATGTGGTTTTTGTCTGAGCTTCACAACCTGCTTGAGATTAACACTGAAAACATGCCAAGGCTTACGATTCTGTCTGATAGACTTAAGGGAATTGTTGATGGTGTGGAAGCGAATTTTCCTACAGCATTCCATGGATTTTGTATGCGTCACTTGAGCGACAGCTTTCGAAAAGAATTTAATAACACCATGCTTGGTAATCTCCTCTGGGAAGCAGCCAATGCACTTACGGTGATCGAATTTGAAGCAAAAGTTCTGGAGATCGAAGAGATATCACAAGATGCTGCATATTGGATTCGAAGAATTCCACCACGGCTGTGGGCTACTGCATATTTTGAGGGGCAAAGGTTTGGTCATTTGACAGCTAACATTGTTGAATCTTTAAACACTTGGATATTGGAGGCATCTGGCCTTCCCATAATTCAAATGATGGAATGCATCAGAAGGCAGCTAATGACTTGGTTTAATGAACGGCGAGAGACCAGCATGCAGTGGACATCAATACTTGTTCCTTCTGCTGAGAGACGTGTTGCAGAGGCTCTTGAACACGCTCGTACATATCAGGTTCTTCGTGCCAATGAAGCTGAATTTGAAGTTATATCTCATGAAGGAACAAATATAGTTGATATTAGGAATCGTTGCTGTCTTTGTCGAGGCTGGCAGCTCTACGGTTTGCCCTGTGCGCATGCAGTGGCAGCACTTCTTTCTTGCAGGCAGAATGTCCACAGATTCACGGAGAGCTGCTTTACGGTTGCAACATACCGGAAGACATATTCCCAAACCATACATCCAATTCCTGATAAGTCTCTATGGAAGGAGTTGTCTGAAGGGGATCCTAATGCAACCAATGCTCTTGATGTTGTCATTAATCCTCCGAAATCACTCAGACCACCTGGACGACCAAGGAAGAAGCGTGTTCGTGCAGAGGACCGCGGCCGTGTCAAACGTGTGGTGCATTGTAGCCGTTGTAATCAAACAGGCCACTTTAGAACCACATGTGCAGCTCCCATCTGAGGTTTATTTTCCCTTGTTGCAAACTTGCACTGGTGTTTTTTAGGCTTGATAGCTTAGTAGATTGGCAAGTAATGTTTATTTACTTGACATTAATGTGAATTAATTTATTGCTGAGACTTTCTATGTGTATATACTCCAATAATTACAGTATTATTCAATAGTGTATTTGGATTTGAATATTCTCATATTCAAGTATCCAACGGCCTTCTACCTCCGAAGTCACACTTGTGTGATTTTAGTTTTAATGTGATGGGATTTTTTAATGCTATCGATTTTCTTCTTGCAATGTAAGCATCCGGATTCTGGAGTTGTTCACAGGTGTATGAATACCAAGAATGATTATATATTAGTATTATTACTCATGGTGATGGGAAAGTTGTTTAATCGGTCCAAAGTAATTATAGTTTATATGTACATGATTTTGGAAATGAATAAAACGATATAGTTCACTGCATCCCTTTTAGAATTTGATGTCATCACAGTTTTGTTACAATACTGCACATAGACAATATATTACAATTAATAGGTGAAGTTGCTTTGCTTCATGATTCTAGCGGTATTTCCTTGAAAGGAGATAATTTTGCAAAAATTTTATAAATTAAGATGCACATGGTTGAGGGGATCTAATAGCCAAGTTAAGAATTTTCCTGGAAAAAGAATTAATGGAATATGAACATTTTTAAGGTGCTTTGTCTCAGCCTATGCTTGTTTATTTATTAAGGGTTAGTTTGGATTGACTTTTAAAAAAATATTTAAATTTTTTATTTTTTTAAAAATATTTTTTGAATAAAAAAATTATTTTATATTTGAATAAATTTAAAAATAATTATATAAAAATGTACTTTTAATTTTATTTGAATAAAATAAAAATAAAATATTTTTTTATTTAAATTACATAAAAAGGACAAGATCAAAACAAAAAACTCATGACTAGTAACCACAACACTTCTTTTATATGTTTAAACTCTTAATACACGCTACTAACATATTAAAAAATAAAGCGCTACATAATCTCCCTTAGTAGTATAATAACTTTATATAGCCAGTGCATCTGTTTGCTCAACTTGATTATATAAATAAAAAGAAATATAAATGGATACATATATCCATAACTTATAAAATACTAATGATGCATATATTGCGGTAATTGATTTCTTATGTGATTTCTTAATTCCTCCATCATTTTCTAAAAGTTCGTTCAATAACACTCTTCATACATAAATGATAGTAATTAAAAACTTCATTATGTGATCTAAAAGGAGTATTTTTTATCTAAATAATATTCTAAATTCAGAAAGATGATATTTTATATTTCTTAATTGCTTTTTTTTTATTATAGAAACTATTGTAATATTCTTGAACTTAGTTACTATATTTTTCCAACCTTCTTAATTAAAGTGTATGAGATAATAATTTTCTTCTGACATACAGTAAAAAAAATTTTCGGTAGTATAATCATTCTATCTAACCTTTTTAGTCATTTGTATTTTAGTTGAATTTTTTTTTATTGACTTTTCTAGAAATTAATTTTGGAGGTATGCTATTTTGTGTAATCATAAAAAGACTATCAAAATTATATGTAATTTTTATTAGTATTTTCAAATCAAAATTATCTAACCTTATTAGTATTTTTATTAGTATTTTAAAGAAGTAAGAACCAACTAATCAATAAATATTAAAAAGTAAATTTATAATTGACCATAAACAAACAATAAAAAATAGATTTTTAAAATTATCTTAGATTAATCAACACACTTGAAGTTTCACATAAATTTCTATAAGTCAAACTTAAATTAGCTTAACAATATATATATATATATATATATATATATATATATATATATATATCTTATATGATTAATAAAAAGTGTAACTAAAATTAATAATAAAATATAATAAGGTATGACAACTTAAGGAGTCTTTTCAACAAAGTAATGAGAATTAGGAAGGGATTTAGAATTTGGAGAAAACTTTAATATTCAAAAAAAAATTAAAGATTTCGAGAAAAAATTAAAATTAAGGATATAAATTGTAATTACTAATTATGTTAAAGGATATTTTTGGTAAAAATATTTAAAAATGATTTTTTTCTATTTTTTTAAAAGTAATGTGCTGTTGTGTAAGATTCTAGATTTTTAAATATTAGATTATGATATTTATTATAATTTTAAAGAAAAATTTATATGATTACCTCTAATTTAAAATTGATAAATAAATAATATTTTTTTTAAGATAATTTTGTTGGATTAAAATTAGTCTTCAATTATTACATTACCTCTATTTTTATTAGAAATTACCAACTTACCTTCACCCTTTTTTCCCAAATCAAAATCCTAATTCTAACCTAGGTGAGACACTCCCTCACCCTTCCTTTTTCCCTCAACAGCCGCCACCCCGTTCCCACACACACAGCCATTATTACTCTGTTTTTGGTTCTTTCTTGTGCAGTAATTTGTTTTTGTTCCAAAAATCCTTTTAATTGATGCTTTTATTATATGTTGCTGAGGATTTTGCAGTATTATTGACATAGAATTGAGATTCGATTCTTGCATGTGTGATTAAAGTTGCTACAATTGCTGCGAAAGTGGAGTGGAGTTGAGGTTACGGCTGCCCCTATCAGCTATTGCGAGTCGGGAAAAAGAGGATTTTGACGCGTTTTATAGTTTTTTAATTTTGACTATTTGAGGTAGTGGCTTTTTCTTAAATTCATTTTACTTTTAAAAATTGTTACAAGTCGATATGAATGCGAAAAATGCATTTTTATGATTTTGTAAATCTTATGGATTGAATTGAGTTGTTTTGAATGAATGTAATTGCTTGCCTTGTTGGTTTATTGATCGATTAAAAATGTTTAGTTGATTGTTGCTGAAGTGATTGCTTGATAATACTGTATTGATTGTGAAATTGAAACGTGATAAGTAATTGTCGAATGGAGTTGGGTTTTGTGGTTGGTTTGAAGTTGTTATGATGATGGTTGGATTGTGGCTGTTTCTTATTATTGAGATGGAATACTTGCTATAAGTTTTTAGTAAATTGATGATGTCATTTTTATTTCCAAATTGAGTGGATTAAGAACATTGTTTCTTTTTATTTTTGTTGAGAAAAAGGTCAGTGATTTGCGGTGATTGATGGAACTCGTAAGGAGTGGTAAAGTTCATATTTTAGGAGAGGTGTTGTCAAAATTTTTATAAATTTGGATTAAATTGAATAATAAAAAAAGAGATTGGTTGTTACCCCCAAACTTAGAAACTTTGTTTAAAGTGTTATTTAAAAAATTTGGGTTGAGAAATTATTTATTTGATTTTGATTTAACTATAGAAAGGATTGTGTTTTGGGGTATTTTTATGTTAAAGTAATTATTCCAAAATAAGTGGTTATGTTTCAATAGAGTTTTAATTGGGAAATAAGAATGATTTTGAATCCTTTTAGGAAGACATTTTAAACTTAAATGATGTTAAAGTTAGTTTTGAAAAATTGGTTGAAGAAAATGAATTACTTCTAAATAAAGGATTATATTTTGAAGATGTATTTAGTAAATATAATGTGTTTGAATTGATTTAACGCAACGATATGATTTTCGAGCCTTCTAGAAATGATTAAACTTAGAAATGAAATTAAAATCGGTTTTGGGAACTTGTTTTAAAAAAATGTGATTTTTATGGTTATGTTAAGTTGAGATTTTCAAGAATTATGGAGTTACGTTGAATTATATTATATGAAATTGGTTGAGAATCTATGTGAGGCTTATGATGAAAATTATTATTTAGATATATGTTGGTAAATTATGATTAATGATGAATTAGATGATGAAAATAAGTTTGATTGATATGATACTGCCTGTGTAAATGCAAGGGTTGTGGTTTTGTCCCACTTGCTCCAGGCTAAGATTTGAGAATATATGGAGATTATGATCGATGATAAATGATTGTTATTGACAATGGGAATTGATTAAGTTTGTGACTATGAATATGATTATTGACTGGCAAAGATCGTGGTGGTGTACTGCTTGTCCAGTGCTGAATATGTTAATTAAGAATGATTGTGAATATAATTGATTATATGTAACTTATGCATCTGGCAAGGATCGTGATGGTGTACTGTAACACCCTACCACACAGAGTTTTATGCTTAAGTCGTAAATCAAAGGTGGTGAGATATTACGACCTCTAAAAACAAAATACATACATAGTATTTTAAGGAATATATCTTAATTAAGAGTTTGTGAAAAGAATAATAAAAATAAGTACGTATCACTCGTGAAGCATTGAGAGTAAAGGTGCATAACTGAGAAAACAAAAACATAAGAATATATATATATATATATATATATATATATATATGATTCAAAATAAAATACATAAATAGTACTAGTCTCAACCTACGAAAAAAAGACCGGCTAGACAAATATATATACAAACCCAAAAGTATGAGAATAGTAAACATAAGGGCTATACTACACATCCAAGTATTTTTCCATCCAAGTTTTATTCAAATAGGTCCAACACTAACAAAAACTACTCTTATTAAAAGAGCGTCATTACACGCGTTTTATCTTCTTCTCCTCCCTCGCGCTTCTTCTTCTTCTTTTCCCATGCGCTTTTTCTTCTTCTTCTTCTTCTTCTTCTTCTTCTTCTTCTTCTTCTTCTTCTTCTTCTTCTTCTTCTTCTTCTTCTTCTTCTTCTTCTTCTTTCAAATACATGCATATGTCTTCTTCTTCTTCTTCTTTCAAATTCATGTATACCTTCTCTTCATCCTCCTCCTCCTCCTCCCTCTCCTTCTTCGCGCACGCAGTTTTTTCTTTTTGCTTCTCCTCCTTCTCGTTATTTTCTTCTTCTTTCTTCTTCTTCTTCTTCTCCTCTTTTGTTATTGTCATCACCAACAACACACATTATTTTTTCAATTGAATTGAATGGAATGCAATTTTTAAATTGAATTGAATGGACGTAGGACGCAGGTGTTCTAAATCAAAATTGAATTGAATTGAATTGAAAATCTCTAAATTGTAGACAGAGGTGTTTCGAATTTGATTTTATATAATGGATTATGTTTCGTTCAGTCAGTACTATACAATTGTTTCACCATGAGTACTGTGTTCGGTTCATTATGCAGAAAGCTTTTTGAATTTGATTTTATATAATGGATTATGTTTCGTTCACTGAGTACTATACAATTGTTTCACCATGAGTACGTATTCAGTTCATTATGCAGAAAGCTGTTCGAATTTGAATTTATATAATAGATAATGTTCCATTAATTTAGTACTATACAATTGTTTCACCATAATAACATGTTCGGTTCATTTATGTTCTGCACAATTCAAAACTCTTCCTCCTCACCTTCTCCTACTTCTTCACCAGGGAGAGAGGGAGGAAAAGACAAAAAAATACAGCAACAACAACAATAAAAGAATGACGATAAGGAGAAAACACGTGAAGAAGAAGGAACGCGAAAAAGTAGGGAGAGAATGAGGAGGAGGAGGAACGTGAAGAAGAAGACGACGCTCCGTGAGTAAACAAGCGTGAGAAGAAGAAGAAGCATGGGGAGAAATGAAGAATTAGAAGAGAAGAAGCGTGAAGAAATAAGAAAAACGGAAAAAGCGCGTGACCAAAAATTGCTTGGATGAGCTTGAATGCCAAAATTGATTGGATGTGGAGAATATCTCTAAACATAAATTCTTTTTCTACAAAATCAACCTCTAAGAGAGATGTGCAAGTTAATATATAAAAGTGGAGAATATATATATAAGTACAGAATATAAATTCTAAAAGAAATCTTTGCTTTCCAAGATTAGATCTTGCACGATCAGCGAGGTGCATCACATCCTGTATCTATAAAGTATAAATTTCCGAAACAGGTGAGAACATCATCCTTTACAGTGTTCTCAGCAGGGTAAAAATTTTAAATAGGGGCGATATAAAGATTGCATGAATCCACTAGACAATCCTAAAACTCCAGCAGATAAGATCCAAGCCTAAAGTCCTCTCTATATCCCGGCAGGATAACAGGCTAATCTCAGTTATACATATATTCCCAATCTCATTTACTTTAAAACAGTCATTATCAAACTAATCTCATCTCAATAGTATTTATTTTTTCTCAATATTTAGTTTCAACATATTTAGTGATTTTGAGTTCTCAACTCTCATCAACACAAGTCATCAGTTCTCTCATTGTCATAATGGTTTAAACTCAGTAAATTTGATATCCCACCATTTTATTCAGTAGTGGTAATAATCTCCAAACAGAACAGCCCCCAGCATCAATCGACACTAGCATGAGGGATCTCTCAGATATTCAAACACAAGAAAGACAAACAAATAATACATAAGTAAATTCAGGTAAAGCAATTAGCACATAGTCACTTAATATACACAAATAAACAAGCCATGACAAGTAGAAAACCTAAACAAATCAATCAAATGCAGATGATGTATGCCTGTCCTATTAGCTATAAGCTCACATGTCGGTTACTTTTCCAGAATCCGACACATCCGTTAGCTAACACGAACTTTGTCTCTCTACTGTTATCTCGCATATATGTATACTATATGTATCTCGCAGGGTGAGTGTCTTGTACACCTCGCAAGTAGAATAACCTGTATTTCTCACTGAATGAGTGCCTTGTCACCTCGCAGACAGAGAAAACCTCGCAGGTTGAGTGTCTTGTCACCTTGCAAGTAGAATAATACTTATATTCATCGATTCTGTCTTCTTTGGTTTATGTTCGAACTTATTTAATTATAACAATTTTCAAGAACGAAAATTTTTCTGCAATGGGTAGAATGTAACATCCCAAATTTTTGGATAATTAAATTTATTATATTTGTTGAGGATTTTATTTTAAGAAAATTATTTTACTGAAAGTAATTAAATAAAGTTTTATGATACTTTGAATATAAAAAAAAATTAGGAGTTAAATGTAGTTTTTTTTATAATAATTGAAGTTTAAATTAATTAAAATTTTTATATAATCTTTATTGAATATTTGATATAATTGAAATTATAATTTTAGTAATTAAAAAATAAGAAAGAATTGTATAATTTAATTTAAATAAATTCTATTATGAATGAATTATGTTATTAATTTAAACTCTTAGAAATTAATTTATTAAAAATTATTAGATTGACTTTTATAAATACTTTAAATTTAAGTCAATTAATATTTATGTATAATTTTTATTATAATTAATTATTATATAAATTGAAATTAAAATTTTGATGATAAAAAAATAATAAAAATATATCATTTAATTTAAATAATTAATATTAAATTTAAACTATTTTTTATAAAAATATAATTAATATATTTATTTTATAATTTAAATTATCAATTAAAATTAATAATAAATTGATAAATAATATTTTTAAATATTTTAATAGAATGTATTTAATTTTAAAATTATTTTATTTTTTAATTTTATCAAAATATTTATTTATATTTATATTTATTTTTTTATAAAATCTCTAATTTCTAATTCTAATTTCTAAATTGAAAATCCAAAACCTAATTTCCAAAACAAAACCCTAACCCTTCACCCAATACACACGCACACTGAACACAGAGGGAGACAGAGGAGAATGCGGGAAGGGAAGAGAGGGAGGAGAAAGAAGACGGCGTTGGTTGGGGGCTTCGCCGCCGTCGCCGTCGAGCATGAAGCGTGGAGAAGAGAGATCCCGCGTCCGAGAGAGAAGAGGAGATGCTGTCCGCGCTGCTGCCTCCATCGCTGTCAATCCGCCGCTGCCACTGCTAGGGCTCGTCGTGGGAAGCGTTGCCGTCACCGTCACCGTCACCGTCGTGCCCTGGTGCCGTCGATGGAAGCCACCGCCGTCGCCTGAGAAGAACCCGAAGAGAGAGAGGGAGCCCGAGAGAGGAACGCAAAGCAGGACCCTCCGTGTCGCGCCGCCGATCTGTCACCGTGCTGCTGGGCTGTTGCCGCCACCGAAGGTCAGTCGCCGTCGCCGTCGCCGTGGGTTATTTCCGCCGTCCAAGCCATCAATGAAGGGAGCCTTGCCGCTGTGTGCTAAGAGGAGGAGGAGCCCCTATCATTGACGTAATGAACAGAACGGAAGAAGGGGGCACCGGAGAGTGATGCTGCTGCCGTGACCATCACTGAGCTCTGCGCTGTCGTTGGAGCTGCTGACAAAGAGGTCGCCACCGTTGAAGCTCGCTGGAGAAGGAGTCACTATCGGAAGAAGCTGCCACTGCTGTGTGTAGAAGAAAGATGAGAGTCGCAAGAATCAGGGGTAAGAAAAGGACACGATGCTGTTGTTATTGCTGCCGGGTCGCCGCTGAAGCCCTCTTCTGCCGTCGGAGCTGCTGTTCGGCTGTCTTGATTACGTTGTTAATGCGACATTGAGGTAGGAGATTTATTTTTAAAGTAAACATTTTTAATTTAGAATGCATACAAAGTTCATTGGATTATTGCAAATAGTTAATAATGGTTTAGAATTGATTAATTGATGTGAATTGCTTGAAATGTGTTTGATAATAGTTAGCTGTTGTGATTATTCTGAATTATGAATTAGAATTGGATGCGATTGTGATTACTCTAAATTATAAGTGAAATTAGATGCGGTTGTGAATTGTATTTTGAATTATTGATTTTTGTGATGAATTGGCTGAGACTCTGATCTTGAATGAATTATTTTGAATTGTTTGATATTGAATTGGAAATTTAATATATTGGAATGGCTGTGAAATGGATTTGCGACGGGTTGGAATTGGTTGACATGTGGTTGTGAATGTTGATTTATTTGATATTACTTATTAAATTGAAATATGACGAGTTAATTATTGAAAATCTGACGTTTTGATAATTAAGTAATTGAGTTTGGATTGTGGTTGTGAGTGTGACTGGTTTGCTCGATGGTGTTCTGATAGTGGCTACTGTTGATTTATGATTAACTGGAATTGATTTTGAGAATTGTTAGAAGATTGAAGTTTGATTACCGAATTATTCTCTTGAAATCTGACTTTTAAAACAAAATAGTAACTTTGCTAATGAATAAATGACTTTAAAATAACTAGAATTATGGAATGCTGATTTTTGGGATTACTAATTGATTAAGTTTAATTTCGAAAGGATTCTATGATATGTGGAAATTAGTTATGAATTGATGATAATGGAGTTGGATTGATGGATCATATGGGAATTTCAGAGTATGATTGAATTACTATTTATCATGAATTGTGAATTTCTGATTGATTAAGAATCTTTTGTTTGACAATTATTGAGAAAAGGACTGATGAATTGTTGAGAAAGAGGGAACCCGTAAGGGTGGCTAAGTCCGAGTTTTAGGGGTGGTGTTGCCGAACTTTTACAAAATTTGAGGCTTTGTTTGAAATGTTATTTTAAAAGATTTGGATTTGGAAAATTATATTATTTGAGTTTTATTTAGTTAAGAAAAGAATTATAATATTTTGAATTCGATTTACCAAAGAAAGGTTTATGATTTGAGTTTGAATTATTTAAGAAAGGAATTATGTTTTGAGTTTGATTCAATATGAAAAGAGTTATCTTTTGGGCTTGAAATAAAGGATTATCTTTTGAGGAGTTTGGTGAATTTATAATATTTGAATTTGAATGATAAAGAGAGGTGATTTTTGAGCCTTTGGAAAGTTGGTAAATATTGAGAAAGGGTTTTATTGGATTACTTTTAATGAGATGATTATGTTTTGAAAATTATTTAGTAAATTTAAAACAAATGATTCTCTTGAATCTTTTGAAAGAGAATTAAATTGAAAAATAGTTTAAAGTTTGTTTGAGTTAAGATGTTACAAAAGTGAAAGCAGTAAAATTTGTATAGTATGATTGAACAGAAAAAGAAAGAGATAGTATGATTGAACAGAAAAAGAAAGAGATACCGCATAAGAATGTGAAACTAATGATGATAATGAGAATAAGAATCAAGAGTTGAACCTTGTGGTATGATCATCTATTGTATGTACACCTGTTGCATTGAGGCAGTCAGAGATAGATAGTGGTACGATCACTGAGAACACTTTTCTGGGATATTTAGCTATAATGCTATGCTGTAAGACAAAGGTTGTTTACAGAGGTATCGAGATACACACAGTTAAAGTGTGCTCCTGTAAGACAGAGGTTGCTTACAGTGAATGTGTTGTACTCTTGTAAGACAGAAGACAGAGGTTGCTTACAGTGAGTGTGTTGGGTGTATATCGGCTAATAAGTGTCGTCCTGCAAGACAAAGGTTGCTTGCAGTGGATACCCTGCAAGACAAAGGTTGCTCACAGTGGGTATTGCCAGCAGGAAAGCTTTATCTAGACAGAGGTGTTGGGTAATGTCGTGAGCGGATTAGTAACCGACAGAGGAGTTCATTACCTGCACTAATACTAGACATACATCATCCTTGTTTGTGCATATGCATTTGATTGTGTTGCTTATCTTGTTTCTTTGTGATTGTGCTATTTGTCTTGGTGACTTATGTGCTTGATTTGATATTTTTGTTGATGCTGTTAACCTAGTAAAGTATTGAGGAATGGTATTTGTGAAATGAGGTTTGGGTATATTATTTATGTTGCTGATTTACTTTATTATTATGGTGATTGAGGAATGCTATGTGTGGCTGATGAATTGTTAATGTGACTAAGGCTTTATTTAAATAATATGATTTAAAGAAAAGGATTTAATCTGTTTTAAGTAAAACTTAAGAAATTTTTAAAGGTTTGACAAAGAACACTGTATTTTGGAATATGAGTCAACTATTTGTATTATATTTAGTACTTTTACGGCATTCCCATTTCTTACTGAGAACGTGTGGTTTGTTCTCACCCGAAAATTTTTCACCCTTTCAGTGACACAGGTTCGAAGACTCGGTAAGAAGCTGCGGACGATTAGTAGATTTACTTATGATTCCTGTTGTTGTTATGGAGTTTTCCACGCCTTTGTTGATTAAGATTTTATTTTATACAGAGAAATAGGAGTTGTAACTAAATTTCATTTAAATTCTTTTGTATAAGATTTATTATTATTAGTAATTATGTGATTATTATTATTTGGTGATCTTTGATATATGATTTTTAATAAATAAAAACAAAATTTTCTAGAATCTTCTATAAAACTGAATCGCAATATCGAACTAAAAGTTCAATATTAAATAGTTAATAAAGAAAATAGATTAGTAACATCTTACTTTTGGTACATGACGTACTGAAAGTTAGGCCGTTACACAGAGCAATGATACATATTGAAAATGGAGAATTGATGCTAAGAGTGCATGATGAACAGTTAGTATTCTATGTTTTCGAAATCATGCATAAATCTATTCAAGAGAAGGATTGTATGAAGGTTGATCCAAGTTTGAAGGAAGCACCAAATGAATCACCTCTAAAGCATCTAAGCCCATACTTGAAAGAAACAGAAGAAGTAGAAATGGTGGAGCAAGTTGAAGGAATCATGGGAGTCAAGAAGGAGTTGCAACCAAAACTTCCATATGAGATAACTAACAAAACTCCTCCTGATATTGAGACCAAAACATGCTTTGAGAAAGAATCACTACCTGAAGAAGAGAAGAATCTCAAGAAAAAAGTGCTTAGAGGTTAGAGAACCAAGGTCTCCACTGAAGATTTTTTACCAGAGGATAAAGTGATGCTAATTTACCAACCAATAGAGCCATCCACACGCTTCTCTGGACACTACAAAGTGAACAAAATCCTTTCATTTGAACATGTGGAAATCATAAAAGAAGACACTGGGAGAAAGCTTACTGTGAGAGGAGAGGAGCTGGAGCATTATGATCATCATCCTCCCTAACAAAGGACAACCGTCAAGCTAATGACATTAAAGAAGCGCTTGTTGGGAAGCAACCCAACCTTAAGTAACTCTTTCATAACCTTTGTCAAAATAAATGGTTAACTGAACTTTTGTGTATTGTAAAGAATTAAGTTTGGTATTGCACACCAATGTGATTGTGATAACAATGCAAATAAATCAAGGGTGAATGTATGGTACTAAGTTTGGTGTTCCACCATTAATTTCATATGAGCATAATGCACCCTTTGAGACAATCATGAATACTCACTAATCCAAACAATCACAGAAGTTAATTAACTTTGCATTCAATTGCTTACTTTCTAGTTTTATACTGTTGTTTTGGTTGCATGCATGAAAAGCTTAATTATGCATTCTGTTTTGCATAAAAGGATGAGCAAGTAATTAAGTTTGGTGTCAGACACCTAACTTAACTCAATTTCATAAGCATACATGCATGATAACTATCCTTTAAATGTTTAGGGACAAGCAACTTTCAAAGTTTATTGTAGGCAGTCACTTCATTCCTTGAGAAACTATGCATCATCATCTGGAAAGACAATAGAAGAACGTAGAAGCCAACAATGATGGTGATAAAGAGTGAAGCAAGTGGACACCAAGAGGTTGTATTGTTAATTGACTCTCTCTTGTTTAATTGTTTGATTGAAAGTGCAACTGTATTCTTGTTTTGTTTAGTTTTCCTTTAGTTTAATAACCATGATTCACGACATTTCATATCACCATACTGTTGAAAATTGCTTGCACCCAATATCTCTAAGAATGCAACAGTGAATCATTCTTTGAAAGAAAAAGAAGAATTTCAAAATTTTGAGGCAAACAAAAGACTAAAGAGAAGTGGAGGTTCTAATTGTGTGATTGTGTAACGAGGATTCATGTTTGTAAAAACTTGTATGGGGGCTCATAGACATGGAATGACATTTAGAGAAGTATTATGAGAAGTTTTCAAAAATCTATATATCCAAGAAGCAGCAACAAAAGAAAGAAAATGCATAAAGAAAGAAAAAGAAAAAAGAAAAACAAAGAACAAGCCCTAGGTTTTGAGCATCAATTAATAGGAAGAAAAAGAAAGAGACAAGAACTCAAAGAGTTATTGTCCTAGTTAAATGCTTGTGGTATACTTGTGTCAAACAGAGAGGCTTGAGCAAGTAAATCCTAAGGGGTGCTTCAACGCCTAATACCTTAGACTAACTGGTTTGGGAGTATTGATTGAAAGTTTATTTTAAGAGTCGCTTTGAGATATGACACTTAGAGTCGAGGCCAAGATCCAAAAAGAAAGAAAAAATGCAAGAAAATAAGTGCTGCTTCAAGGTGATAATCTATAAAGAGACTTCTATAATATAATCTGAATGGAATTCCTAAGATCTAAGACTTCTGAAATGTAAGGACTAATAAGAACTGGAATCCTTGCACAAGCATACCATTTGGAGTTCACCCCACTATCACTTAATCACTTCAGTCACCAAGGCATCATAAACAATTTTTCAATCCATTCCAATTAAAAGAAACCTTTGTGCATAGTTCTTTTCTTGTTTGGGGACAAGCACGGTTTTAAGTTTGGTATTGTGATGCATTGGTGGTTTTTACTTGTTATTTTAATAGTTTTTAGTTTGTTTTCATGAAAATTTAGTTAATAAACAAGTGGATTCATGAAATATCTCTGCATGTAATGAATCATCAAGCATGAGTAGGATTTGTAGCTATTTCATGAATACACAAGGTGAATTTGATACATTAAGTGAAATTGTCATCATAAACATTATTGTTACACTTAGTATTCTAATTCATCTTGTATATTACTTTGATGCACGGTGTTTAATGCTTGATAGGAGGCAATGAGAAAAGCATGCAGAGCACAAAGCACCCCTGAAGCAGAATCTTGGAGCAAAATAAGCCAACTGGAGGTGTGCGTACGCACACATCTGTACGTACGCACATGTGCTGCATATTTCAAAAAGTGTGCGTATGCACAAGAACACAAGTTGGGAAAAAAATATATGGGCGTTGGCAACACCCAACTCAACTGGAGTTGCCTTCAAATAACGCCAGACAAATCAAGACAACGCCCATTTATTAAGGAGTTAGCTAGGACAACGCCATGCATGAGGAGAAGACCGTGGCATTGGCAATGCCAAGATGAACTGGCGCCCTCTTAAATAACGCCAAGATCTGTCTTTGGGAGGTAAACCTGGAGTTGGCAATGCCAGGAATGCTTGGTGTTCTCTTGAAACAACGCCTGCAAACATGAGGTATGAAGCCAAACCAACCAAGCATGAAGAAAAGTTGGCATTGGTAATGCCAAGATACAAGGGCATTGACTCCAACAATGCCAAGACATGGCCCTGAAAAGAGCACCTGACATTGGCAACACCAGGTTTGAATGGGCGTTAGTTTCAACAACGCCAGCGATCCTGGAAGCTGCAAGTTTTGGGAAATGTGCGTACGCACAAATACTGTATTTTTCAAGGAGTGTCGTACGCACAGGTCAACACACAACAATGCACCCCAAGAATAACTAGTGTTCCCCTAAACAATGCATGCGACACTTGAGCAATGAGATTTTAAGATGTGTGTGTACGTCCAAACACTGAAAATTGTTGATGAATCCATATTTGGTGATATATTTTGGGTTGATTTGAGTAGATTTCATCATATAAACCCACATTTATTTGTCTAAATAGCATTCTTTTGAGATTTCTTCCTAAAATGTGCTTAAAAGTGAAAACATGCTCTTTTGTGCTTAATTTAGTCAATTTTTATTCACTTTAATCCCATTTGGTGCCTTGATGTATTTGTTGAGTGATTTCAAGTTTTCAAGGCAAGTATGGGTTGAATAAGTGAGATAAAGAGAATGCAAAACGGAAGAAACCATGAAGAAATAGAGTTTGTACATTTCAGCATCCGTGCGTGCGCACAAGCGACGCGTGCTTGTGCACAAGCGCGAGCTCAGCGACGCGTACGCGTGGGAGGAATTTTGTTCAGTGACGCGTACGCGTGACCCACGCGTACGCATGACCAGTGTCATGTGAGCTCATTAATGCAAATCGCTGGGGACGAATTTTGGGCATCCAAAACCCAGTCCAACTCATTTTCTGAAGCTATTTGAGGCCAAAGTGAAAAGGAATGAAGGGGGAGCAATTAGGATTAGTTTAGCATCATGTAGTTCATTTTTTAGAGAGAGAAGCTCCCCCTTCTCTCTAGAACCTAGGGTTTTTAGTTATTTTCTTTGTAATTTCTCTTTTTAATTCTTGTTTTCATATAGTTTCTTCTACCTTTCTTTGTTCCATTGTTTTAATTTTCTTTGTTTATCTTGTTAATTTTTCATTTTGGTTACTTTTATGTTTATGCACACTCTTGTTATTTTAATTTACATTTAATACAATTTATGGTTTTATATTCCTTTATTGTTTAATTGAGTTGTTATTTTACTTTACTTGCTTTTGGTAGTTATAGAATTTATTATTTCTTGTTATTTTATCATGCTTTCTTTTCACATCCAGCAAGTGTTTGATAAAATATTTGGTTGGATTTTTGCCTGGTTTTTCATACTCTTGGTTGGAAAATTGGGTGATTGGGTGAAATTGAGTTGTGGATGTCCATTCCGCATTGTGTGAGGATTGTTAATTGGTTTGGTTTTTCTTGACACTAAGTGACCCACTAGTGTTGTCTAGGACTTAGGGATTGGAATCAATGATGCCCTTTTGACTTATCCTCGATGTAGGGTTGACTAATTGGGATTAATTCACACACAATGTTTGTGGTCCACAACTAGGATAGGAATCCTTAATTATCCACTCCTTGCCAAGAGTCCTTTTTATCATTTAATTTCCATTTGCATTACTTTCACTTGCTTCCATTTAATTTCTTGCATAGTCATTTAATTTCTTGCACGTTCATTTGATTTCTTACTATTTACATTTCTTGCTTCTCTTGTCATCTAACCCCCGTTTTCTTTAATAGCCAATAATTGGACACTTAATTGCAACTCCTAGGGAAGACGACTCGAGGTTTAATTAGTCTCAGTTATTTTGATTTGAATTTAATATTTGATTGATTTTCAATTGTTGGGTTTGGACTATACTTGCAACGGACAAATTCTATTTTTAGTGTGAAAATCCAAACTTATACTTTTGGGCATTGCCAATTGTCCAAAGTGGCGTACGCACAGGTAGACATTTTTGCAAAAAAATAACTGGGCATTGGCAACGCCCAACAAAGGGGCGTTATCTCCAACAACGCCAGTTGGGCATTGGCAACGCTGGAAAGGGAAGGCGTCAGCAGCAACAACGCCGGGCCTTTGAAAATTCAAGCCTAGAAAGCGCACTTCCAGTAGCATACTTAGAAGGCACTCCTAAAGCATAGAATTAGTATAAATAGAGGGGGCTATGAACTGTAAAGGGAGACTGGGGACTCTTAGATATAATTACTTTTCACTTGTATCTTTTATTTTTTACTTTGTTCTTAGTTAATTTCCAGCTTTCTAGTTTTGTAACAGAGTAATGATTCACTAAACCCCAACTCATTAGGGGGAGGAGCTCTACAAAAATTGAAATGAATTAATGTTCTCCTTCTTCTCTTCTTGATTTTATCTTTGTTATCTTTGAAAAGAGTTTCCGTTCTTCAAAGATCCAATTGGATCTATTAGAATTCTGTGTGAACCTTGGAAATGGAATCATAGTAATTCAGTTTGAAATTCTTTTCTTGCAATGAATTTGACTTGATTTCGAGTTGATATTGTGACATGTAATCTCTCTGAAATTGGGTCTTAGGAGTTGTGTGATATTGGATTAGAGATTATGCTTGTCTATCTAAGAGAGAATTTCCTCAATCGGAAGAAGAATTGTGTCTATTAGAATTCTATGTGAATCTTGGGAAAGAAATAATAATAAATCAGTTTGAAATTCTCTTCTCACGACGAATTTGATTTTGATTCAAATTTGATACATGACATATAATCACTTTGAAATTGGGATCTTAGGAGTTGTGTGGCATTGGATTAGAAATTAGCTTCATCTCTTTTCATGAGCATTAGATCAAGGAATTAGCATTTGATCATGATTTGAGAAATTGAGTAACCAAGGAATTGGAGCTCAATTACATATGATCCGCCATAGATCTAAACATTGCTTGAATGAGAAAGAAGAGAAGTTTACTAATTTAGGAAGATCCAAACATCTCCAATGTCTAATGAACTTTATCCATCAGCACTTCCTTATTTCATTCTATTCCCCTTCTTTATTGAAAGTTCCTTACATATTCTTTACATTTTCACATTTTAATTTCTTTGTCATTTATCTTTTAGCAATCTACTTTCATGCACTTTTAATTTCAGTAATTTAATTTTCTACTCTTTTTAATTCAATCATTTAAATTCTTGCCAATATAATTCACTCAATTCTCATTATTTTGCTTGTTCAACTAGAATAACCAATAGATTAAAGTTACTTAATTAATCAATTTTCGTGGGATCGACCTCACTCTAAGTAAATTATTACTTGATTACAACTCGGTATACTAGACGGTGGAATATTGTGTTTATCAATTTCCGTATCAGCTACGAACCATACCGTTTTCATCATCAGTTCCTAGTTCGATCTATTCAACTAGTTGGTCTGGTCCGAGTTTTAGAACCATGAGTAGATACTATTTTTCTATCTTTTGTAACTTTTCTACTAAGATAATAAAAAGGATGGGCCTTTAACAATAGAATTTGCATGACCAAGATCATCTACTTTTAGAATAACTAGGTACGTGGCTAAAATAAATATGGTTTCGTTTTTTGCATTACAGGTATAAAACGTTAAATTTTTTTGTTATAAAATTATTAGTAGTAATTGAAAATAAATAATATTTATATAATTGCTAAATATTTAAAAATAAATAATATTATTAGACACTCTCTATAAGTACTACTACTACAAAATGCACCCCGTCTTGATGTAAGTTCAATATTCTTTATCAAATTGATTAAAATTTGTTAATTTAGACAATAATTTTTATTATTCACTTAATTTAATTATCCAAAAAATTGTTTTAATTTTTATAATTTAAATTTGAAAACTATATATTACTTGAACAGATAATGAATATTTTATGTGTGTGTATTATTATTATTATTATTATTATTATTATTATTATTATTATTATTATTATTATTATTATAAAGTTGTTGTTAATTTCGATTTCTTAATCCAATTTTCGATACTTAAGTTTTAAATGACTGAAATGATTATGTGTTGAATATTTTGTGCTTAACTAATTTTTTTGTCATTTACGTTAAAAATTGTGACTTATTAATTAATTTTAAATTCAAGTACATAAGTGTATATTTTTAATTAATTATTTAATAATATATAATATAAAAACTAGTTTGCTTGAAGCAACTATATTTAAATTGGTTTTGCTTATACTTTTTTTAATTAGGTTATTGATTTGTGAACTAAAAAACACTGTTAATATATTCTTACATATTTAAAAATTAAAATTTTTACTTTTTAAGTAAAAAATGATACTTCAGAAATTAATCAATATATAATCAGTATTATAAATTAATGAATATTTAAAATTTAACTTTAATATTTGTATTGAAATTTTAAAAATTGTATTTGTAGCTCATTGTTGTGGAAAAAATACATTATGGATAAGTGAATTAACAATGATAATGTATTTCACTTCAGTTACACAATTTAAAATTGCAAAGTTAAGACGAAAGATAATCTTGATAAGAAAATGAAAAAGACTTGATGAAAATGAGTTTGCTCTTTTTTGTGCCTCTGGTGAGCTTTTTGGTGAGATTTTTTTTATTTATCTTTTTTATGAAAAATACAATTTAAACTATTATCATTGTTGAGAATATTAGTGAAGTATTTTGTAATATACATAATTTTTTTTTAATATTTTAATTTAGTGATTGAACAACTATTCTTCTTTATAAGAGTCTTTTCTTTCAAATTCATATTTAATACAACTATAAATTACATTACAACTATGCAATCTTTAAATCTTCAGATGTTATTTAACTTAATTAATTATTTAATATTATTTTAGATATAATCAATCATAATTTAAAATTATATATTATTTAATCTAAAAGATCTATGTAATCGGATTTAAATATATTATACTTTTAAAATTATATTTAAATTTAAAATTTTATTTATTATTTAAATTGAATTGTGTTTATTTTTAAGTTATGATTTGGTATATTTTAAATAATATTATATAGATAATCATTGATTTAGTTTATTAATTTTAAAAATAATTAAATTAAACTAAATCCATACAATTTTTTTCATTGACTGAAAGTATACTACTAAAATTATATAAAACCTAATACGAAAATAGTTAATTGAATAATTATTTATATTTTATTTATTTTTCATGACTTAACAATGTAGAATAACAACAATACAAATTTTGATGTACATATCAATGTGCAATATATTCCTGCAAGTCAAAGAATAATGTATCAAAAAATTGGTACCTCAACTAACATTCTTGGTTTACAATTAAGTAGAGATAAAGGTGACATCTTTTTCATTGTAATTGACTTATATTTATGTTATTTTTGAAATAGTAGTTTAATGACGAGGACATTTTATATATTTCTCATTACTGATTCATAGGGAAGCAACTCTCTATGTATAATGTACATTGTGCGTAGCATGGAATTAAACAGAAAAATATTTCTCCTACTTATATAAGACCTTCTACATTAGAGATAACATTTGAACAATTTTTAACTCCATTAACGGGTCCCTCATTGACAAGAATTCTATTATCCATGTTAACAAATAATAAGTATAATTAATTATTACCAAATGAATCATGCACCAATATTTAAAAAGAGAAAGTATATTTTTCTGAACAAATTAAATAATAGATTAAAATAGGAAAGATAATTTTAATTTAAAAATCAAATTTTAAATTAATTTGGTTTATTTAGGTTTAGTGGATCTGGGATGTAGCCCATTTTTCATATTGTTCATAATTTTTGTTGTCTGTCTAGCAGAATTGATTTAAAAAAAACATGCTTCATCAGGAATCATTTATATAACATAAATTTATTACAATTCTAGCATACTCCAGTGTACAAGGACCCACCAATAATCTAACCTAAGTCATTCTGCAAAATCATCTTTCGTCACACTTTAGTTTTCAGATATCGTGCCTAACAAGAAGGTAATTTAGAAAATATGGTAATCATTATTATATTCTTTTCTTTCCTATAGTGTTTAATATTTAATTGAATAAAATTTAACTTTTTGTCAATATATTCTACTATAAATGGGAAGCAAAAAAGACAATCTTCCTCTATTGTTGATTCGGTGGCTATCAATTTGTCACAACTTTTTGAAGATGTAAACTTATCGACTACTAAGGTGTACCCACCAAGCGATGACACATAAAGTGGCAAAAAAATTGACTCTTTTGTTGATTATGAAGGTAATTTTTTATTATATCAAGAATTTATGTTGGTAATTTACAAGAGATATGAATTATTAGTAATACATCAATATATATGTTTTCACCTTTTATAATTTTTATTGATTGTAGTTGTTAATGCTTATGATGACTCTATGTTGGATATGAATTTTATACCATCTTTAGAAACTTTAGATGGTGTGTACAAATTTTATCAGTATATTTATTTACATTTTTGTGTACATCATGGATTAAATTGTAGCAGTATGACAACTGAGTATCTAAAGAGAGTGTATTCGGCAGGTGTGTGAGATATAGAAGATCATATTTACCAATGTCAATACTATAAAACATGGATCTGGTATGATAAAAGGCTTGTTAAATCCAAACAGTCACTACAACTAAAGTTTTCATTATGTTGTATGGAAGGAAATATCGAGCTTCCTCTACTTTCTATGCCTTTTGATGAGCTCATCTAGCTCGTACTGAAGGAGATCAAAAAAGTATTCATTTCCTGAAAAATATAAAGTCATTTAATTCAATATTTTATTTTATATCAATGGCAAAAAAAATGGACCGTAGGGTGACAATGGGACTTCTCTCCCAATTTTTAAGCTTGGAGGTCAAAATTACCATAGCATTGATAGCCTACTTCTTCCGAATAGTCTGCAACCAACATTTACCGAGTTATATATCTATGACATAGAAAATGAGATTGATAATCGGATAGGCATACTTTGATTGTTTTCATGCAACAAGTCAAACATTTTAACTTTTTAACTGTGAGAGAGAATAACATAAATTTTATTGTGTCTTTTTTATGCAGTTCCATTGAAGCTATAAATGAGCGGGATAGAAAAATCATGACAATATCAAGAAATATGCTAGACAAATATAGTAGTTTGTCAAAGAGTTTTCTCTATGCAAGAGATAGGTACCAACAAAAAAAATTGCAGATACATAAAGTTTAAGTTGATTAGTAAAAAGACTATAGATGATAGAATATACAACTTGCCATCTGTATCTGAAGTGGCTGCATTAATTGTTGGTAATGTCGAATAACTAAGCAAAGATAGAGATATTATTATAAAGAGTCAAACTAGAAAGCTCCAACGGATTTCACCCATCTTATTTAGTCTTGCAATATCCATTGTTGTTTCCGTATAGGGAGGATGGGTTTCATTTTGGTATTACAACATCAAATTCTATCTCTGCTAGGTCTACAAAGAAAAATAAAATAGTCACTGTGCGGCAATTCTTTGCTTTTTGCCTACAGAAAAAATGGGTTAATTTCCATTAATTCTAAGATCAAAGAGATTATTCTAACAGTTTTTTGTGGATGTCTATATAATGGTAGAATCAGAGAGGTTTAAATTCTTTAGGTGTAAACAACCACAGTTGAGGGTTGATAAATATAAATGTCTTCATAAAATTCTTATAAATGGGGATGTAGATGTTGCAAGGCTTGGCAAAAGAATCATTCTTCCTAGTACTTTTACTGGTAGACCTAGGTACATGATGAATAATTGCAAAGATGCATTTGCGATTTGTAGATATACAAAATACCCTAGCTATTTTATCACATGACCTGTAACCCTGAATGGGATGAGATAAAGAGAGAAGTGACTCCCATTGGATTGAAAGCAGAAGATCACCCTGATATATTGTGTTGAGTTTTCAAAATCAAGCTTCATGGTTTGATTGATGACCTAAAAGAGGAAAAAATATTTGGCAAACTTTTGAGATGTAAGTTTTTGTCTATGCAACACCTTATTAAAATCTTATATTGTAGATAATGTTTTACTCATTTATTTTTTTCAATTTTCAGATGTTTGCACTATAGAGTCTCAAAAGATAAGGCTTCCATATGCATATATCCTTGTATTCATAAGTAATGAGTTCAAGTCACAAATACCAGGTGACATAGACAAACATATAATAACTGAGATTTTTGATGAAAATGAAAGGTCGAATATACATGAAGCTGTTCAAAATTACATGGTACATGGTCCATGTGGTCCGCACAACAAGAATACACCTTGCATGAAGAATAGATCCTGTTCAAAGTTTTATCCTAAAGAGTTTAGATAGTGAACGCTCATTCATGAAGCTGGATTTCCATAATATAGGCGTACTGATAACGATCGAACTGTGATGAAAAAGGAATGTGTACTAGACAATAAGTTAATTATTTCATATAATCCATAATTGTTGTTCAAGTCTGGGTGCTACATAAATGTGGAATACACATGCCAAACAAGTTCTATTAAGTATCTGTTTAAGTATGTACATAAGGGCAATGATCATATAACATCTACCTTATAAAATGCTGGTGATTCATTAGAAGCCACACAAGTTATTGATGAAATTAGGAATTACTATAATTGTAAGTACATTTAAGCATGTGAGGCATTTTGGTGTTTATTTAGATACGAAATCCAATAGAAAGAACCATTTGCGATTAGATTTTCATTCTGTTTGGAGGATGAGTGACAAACCCCAATTTGACGGTTTATCTTGTATTGATTTTAGGGGATTTTATAACCTTTTACCCACATTTATTCAATGAAATAGCATGGTTTTATAACTTCTCCCTTAATTGTGCTTAAGAGTGAAAACATGCTTTTTAGGACTTAAAATAGCTAAATCTAATTCTCCTTGATTCCATTAGATGCCTTGATATGTTTGTTAAGTGGTTTAAGGTTTAGGAGGCAAAGATTGGATCAAGGGAATGAAGAAAGAAGCATGAAAAGTTGGAGAACTCATGAAGAAATGAAAGAACCGGAAAGCTGTCAAGCCGACCTCTTTGCACTTAAACGACCATAACTTGAGCTACAGAGGTCCAAATGATGCGGTTCTAGTTGGGTTAGAAAGCTAACATCCGGGGCTTCGAAACGATATAAGATTTGCCATAGTTGCTACACGTGTGGTGGCGCGCACGCGCATAGTACGCGCACGCGCCATTGCTGCCACCTGGTTCGCTTAAAGCAAAACGTGGCCAGCGAATTCTAAAGCCTTGTGGGCCCAATCCAACTCATTTCTGATGCTATTTAACCCAAGGAATAAAGAGGGAAATACATGCTAGTTACCATTAGCATAGTTTAGTTTTAGAAGTAGTTTCTAGAGAGAGAAGCTCTCACTTCTCTCTAGAATTAGGATTAGGATTAGGATTAGTTCTTAGATCTAGGTTTTAATCTTTGCTTTCTTCCACTTCTATCTCTCAATTCCTTGTTGCTACATTCATTCTTCTTTCATTCTTTTGTTGTAATTTCCTTTATGTTGTTCTTGTGTTTTGATGTAGATCTACTTTTGTTTCTTCTACTCTATTTCAATTCAATCAAGGTAATTCATAATAAATGTGTTTCTTTTGATTGTTATTGTTAATTCATTTCAATAATTGTTGTTAGACTCTATTCTTGTTATCAATTCACTATGCTTTTCTTTTATGCCTTCCAAGTGTTTGATGAAATGCTTGGTTGGATTTTAGAGTAGAATTTTATACTCTTGGCTTGGAAAGGTAACTTAGGACCTCTTGAGTTACTAATGTCCAAGTGATTGATGATTGGGAGCCATTGACTCTAGTTCTCACTAATTGAATTAGTGGAGAGTTAGGACTTATGGACTAGGATTGATATAGCTCATTTGACTTTCCTTTACTAACTAGTTAGAGGATGATTTAATGAGATTAATCCTTGCTAATTCTCATATTGTGGTTAGTGATTAGGATAGAGATCCTTGACCACCAACCCTTGCCAAGACCTTTTAGGCCTTAGTTTACTTTCTTGCCATTTATCTTTCATACTTCTTATAAAAACCCCAAAATAATTCACAACCAATAACAAGACACTTTATTGTAATTCCTAGGGAGAACGACCCGAGGTTTCAATACTTCGGTTTATAAATTTTAGGGGTTTGTTTTAGTGACAAACAACTTTTTGTATGAAGGGATTATTGCTTGGTTTAGGAACTATACTTGCAACGAGATTTTATTTGAGAAATTCTAAACCGTCAAAAATCCAATCGTCAAAATGGCGCCGTTGCCGGGGGATTGCAATGGTGTTATGTTATTGGTTATTGTATATATGTGAATATTGTGAATAGATTGATTTTTTTTTGGATTGCTTGCTAGTTAGGACTTTGTTTCATTATTTCTTAGTAGTTTTTGTTTTTATTTTCTCTTTTCACCATGAATTCTCATTTTGGCTATGAGTGTGATTACAACTATGTTGTAGGTGATGAGAACTTCAATGAAGAGATGCATCAAGGATGGGACAATCAATGGTGGGAGGAGCCATATGCATATGATCAATCTTCATGGCAACAACCCCCACCAATGCACTATGAAAAAGAGCCATTTTTTGATGCATATCAATCCAATGGCTATGGTGAATCTCCTTGTGACTTTCAAGAGCCACCACCATATGCTTATGAACCCCCTCCTCAACATGGCCCCCAACCACACTCACAAGCCCCTTTTCACCAACCACCTTCATATGACCCTAATCCATATCCATCCTACCAACAACCATATGAGCAATATGAACCACACATAGAGCCACCACCATTCCAACATCAACATTTTCAAGAGCCACCCCTCCATATTATTACCAAGATGAACCACCCCCAATATATGAAAATTTTCAACCACAAGATGAATTCTACCTTTCACCACAACCTCCCATGGAAGAATATTCATGTCTTTCAATCCAAGAGCCTTATGGTCCTACTCATGATATCCAAGAGGAACAAGAGTCAAGGGATCGTCTCAAGGAAGCATTGGATCAATTTCAAGCAACCATGGAGTGTGTTGTGCAACAAGTGGAAAGAGTGGAGAATATTGAACCACCACACTCTACCAAGAAGAACCATCTTCCTACTATGAACCCTTCCCCCAAAATGAAGAACCCTTCCACCCACCCCAACCTCTAATGGATGAAACCCTTGGTGTTCTTGTTCAAGGGCAAGAAGAGATGAAAAGGGATGTGCAAAACTTCATGGCCGCCTTGGATGCGGTAACAAATCAATTAGCATCCCAATGCTTGAACACTCAAGAAACTCCCATGGCTACATGTGGAGAATTAAATGAAGAACATAGCATGAAGGAGAGATTGGAAATTCCGGTGGGAAATGAAGGAAGTTGCTTTGTATTGGAATAATTGGAGGAAGCTTTAATTGTTGAAGACAAGGAAGAAGTGGTAGAAGACTTAGGAGATGCGGAGCCTCCATGGGAACATAGAGTTGAAGAAAACCCCTCCAAGATGATTGAAATTGATGCTAGGGAGGAAAGTGCACACCTTCCAAGGCATATTCCATATGAAGACTTGGATAGGATAGAGCAAGAATTGAGTTCCCATGGCAATGAAGAGCAAGCATTAAGTCCTAGTGGTGGAGAATCCTTTGAACTTGAAGAACCTTCTCCCGGTGCATTTGAAAATGTTATGGAGGTAAACTTCTTTCACCCTCCCAATTATAGTTTGATTAAGGGAAAAGGCTTAGATAGTATTGATGAACAAAGGATTGAATTAGAGAAATCTTGTGAAGAGGTAGAGATCCTTAGAAAAAGGAGGATGGGGGTGGAATATGCTTTGTCAAGAACCTTGGAATCATCTTTGCCTAGGTTGCCATCTACACCTTCATTTGAGTGGGTGAAGTTCATTTCTATTAGCTTTATTATCCCACTTGAATATGGTTTGCTTGATACGGATGGTCAACTTAGGATGCTTTGTGGGATGAAGCATAAGCGAAAGATGTTTCGTGGTTGGCGTTGCAAATCAAGGCTCATTATGGTTGATGCATCAAACACGAGATATAAAGGTTGGAGTAGTGCTCAAATAGATGGGTCTAGGAGGATTGTTGGGCACTTCATAGAAAATTCTTCTTGTTCACCACCCGGATGGACTAATAATAATGATCAACTTCAAGACGGGTGTGAAAATAAAGTGTGGGACCCCGGATCACAAGAAGAGGATCAACTTTGGGAGCCCCAAGCTTGTGAAGAACTCCATCAACACTTGGCTCAATCCATAAAGAATCTTGGGGCACAATGGAGAACCAAGCATTGGTGGGAGTTCCAAGATGAATACAAGCACAAGCCACCTTGAGAGGAGCTCCCCATAAGTCCAACTTAAGGACAATAAACAAAAGTGCTAGGTGGGAGACACCCCACCATGGTAAAATCTTTTCATTTTCTCTTTTGTATATATGGGTAGAATTAGTTTAATTTCATGCTTTGGTAGTTTGTTAAGTGCATTTGATAGTTTAGTATGTTAAATAAGGTTTTATGGTGTTTTGGTAGCTGTTTGGAGGTTTAGAATGCTTGGATTGGTGTAAAAATATAGCAAAAATCTTTGGAAAAAAAAAACACACAGAGCACCATCCACGCGTACGCGCACTGCGTGCGTACGCGTGCATCAAGCGTTTTAGACCATCCACGCTAGCGCGCCATGCACGCGTACGCGTGGATTGAGAAGTTCCACCTTCCATACCTTGACCCGAGAGTTAGGCCTGCACTGTGCGGAAATTGGGCCTGAGGCACAAACCTATTTGCGCGCACACGCACATGACGCGTACGCGCCACTCTCGAAATAAGCCATCGACGCGCGCGCGCCATGCGTGCGTACGCGTGGATGTCCGTTCTTCCATACATTTCTTTTCTTCTCATTTTTCCATTTCTTTCCTTCTCCTTTCTTCTTTCCTTCTTCTACCCCTCATCCAACACTTCCAAACACCATGGATAACCATTCATTTTAGTTAGTTTTAGTATGGTTTTCATTTTATTTTCTCTCTTTTCATTATAAGTGTTGGATTATTGACTTTGTTTACTACACATTGTTGCCCCTTATTGCCTAAATGCTAATTTAGCATTAATGTTTTTAGATAATCTTTGTTGGATCCTATAATTGAGGTTATATTTTGCTACTTGGTCTTGAGTTTTTCATGCTTACCTTTTAAGAATACTAAGTGATGAGAATTGCCTTCGAGCTTGTAACTCTTCTTAAATTACATGATTTGGCCACCATGTAATTTGAATCTTTTTCCTTGATTAGGCAACCTCTTGATAGATGATGTTGTGCATTTACCTTAATGCATTGTGTTTCATGATCATATGCATCCGTAGGCTTTAGCTTGAATGCTTCCATGCTTCTTTAATGCTTGTCTTACCTTACAAGTTCACTTAGAGCATCTCAAGCATACTAGAATGAAAAAAGTGCATGCTTCTTTTGTGACATAGCTTTTATGCTAATGTGTGTTCTAAACCGCGCAATTTAGAATTCACACACTTATTTTTCATTAATGTCACAATAATTCACTCACTCATTTCTAGTGATTTACCTCATTCCAACAATGTATGCTTCCTTGCTTTTATATCTTCTCCTCTTATGGTGTTATATTTTTGTTTTTCATGAACAATGCACCACAAGCAAAAACGGAAGCAAGACTAAGAACACGCAGCAATCCGGAGAGTCGCCGTACCCCCTTGCTCATCTTTGAGTGCACCAAGGACGGTGCAAACTTTTAAGTGTGGGGAGGTCGTCCGACCGATCGGCAATTTTAGGTGACAAGTTTCTAATCTCAACACTTTTGCATTTCATTTTAGGTTTTTAGGATTTTTGTTGCATTTTCTTAATTTTTTGCATATGTATACATAATAAGCTTAGTCAAAATAATAAAATTTTCAAGATTTCTATCTATAGGGCACCAATTGATTTGAGTGAAAACTTTTCATAGAACTTGCTTGAAATATATATATATTGTGGAACATGGTTTTTGAGCTAAGAACACAAGCTTGTGAGATTTGAGCCTAATGATGTGGTTACATCTTATAACCACTTATTTTTCCTTCTTGTGTGCATTATTCTCTTCCTATGATTGTAATCTTTGATTTGTTTGATTCTTTATGTCCATTATTTTGTGTATACATACATTTATATGATTGAGGCCATCATTTCATTAGCTCACTTATCCAAATAGCCAACCTTTTATATTCCTTTGTTAGCCAATTTGAGCCTACGATTAACCCACTTGTTCTTAATTTAGCACATTACAAGCCTTAAAGCGGAAAACAATGAAAGTCCTTATTTGGATCTTTGATTAGCTTAGGCTAGTGTGTGTGAGTATCATTCAAGTGTGGGAATCTTGGGACATTGGGTGAATAAAAGGGTAGTTTTGTATTTTTATTAAAAATATTAGGAATTGGGTACATGCTCATGTATTGATCAAATGTATAGACCTTATGCATTGAGGTTCTTGTATATAGAAAGAAAAAAAAATGAGAAAAACAAAAGAAAAAGAAAAGAAAAAATAATATGGAAAAGAAAAAAAAGAAAAAAAATAGAAAAGGAAAGAAAAAGAAGAAAAAAAGAAGAAATAAAAAGGGGACAAAATGCCCCAAAGCAAAGTGTAGCTCAATAAGATCAATGCATAAGTGTTATGAAATGAAAAGGGATACATGAGTATGTGAAAAAGTGAAAAATGGGTAGTTAGGCTAGCTTTGAAATTTCATAGGATGTCATAGGTTAGGTGGGAAGTTTAAGCTTATCAAAGATTCAAATTTCAAGCTCACTTGACCAAGTATGCATCTTTACCTTGACCCTAGCCCCATTACAACCTATGAAAAGACCTCATGATATATGTATGCATACATGAAATATTTGTTGATTGTTAGAAGAAAAACAAATCTTAGAAAGCATGATTAGGGGGGAATTGAGAGAATCAACCCTAAACACTTGAGCGAATAGAGTGCAAATACATCCGGTGAGGGTTTGATGCTCAATTACATGTTTCCACCAATGATCATCTCCTTTCATGCAAGTTTGTAAAAATATTTAATAGCTCAATTCAATTGTGGTTTGGCATGGTTGTTAATACCTTTTGCCCTTGTGCTTATATATGCTTCTTGGGAATTAATTTATTTTGACCAAGCAATTGCATTCATGTAGATAGTTGCATATAGGGAGATTGCATTTAGTTAGTTTTCATTGAATAAATGTTGATCCCTTTGCTTTCTCTTGGTTTAAGCATGAGGACATGCTTGGTTTAAGTGTGGGGAGGTTGACAAACCCCAATTTGACGGTTTATCTTGTATTGATTTTAGGGGATTTTATGACCTTTTATCCACATTTATTCAATGAAATAGCATGGTTTTATAACTTCTCCCTTAATTGTGCTTAAGAGTGAAAACATGCTTTTTAGGACTTAAAATAGCTAAATCTAATTCTCCTTGATTCCATTAGATGCCTTGATATGTTTGTTAAGTGGTTTAAGGTTTAGGAGGCAAAGATTGGATCAAGGGAATGAAGAAAAAAGCATGAAAAGTTGGAGAACTCATGAAGAAATGAAAGAACCGGAAAGCTGTCAAGCTGACCTCTTCGCACTTAAACGACCATAACTTGAGCTACAGAGGTCCAAATGATGCGGTTCCAGTTGGGTTAGAAAGCTAACATCCGGGGCTTCGAAACGATATAAGATTTGCCATAGTTGCTACACGTGTGGTGGCGCGCACGCGCATAGTACGCGCACGCGCCGTTGCTGCCACCTGGTTCGCTTAAAGCAAAACGTGGCCAGCGAATTCTAAAGCCTTGTGGGCCCAATCCAACTCATTTCTGATGCTATTTAACCCAAGGAATAAAGAGGGAAATACATGCTAGTTACCATTAGCATAGTTTAGTTTTAGAAGTAGTTTCTAGAGAGAGAAGCTCTCACTTCTCTCTAGAATTAGGATTAGGATTAGGATTAGTTCTTAGATCTAGGTTTTAATCTTTGCTTTCTTCCACTTCTATCTCTCAATTCCTTGTTGCTACATTCATTCTTCTTTCATTCTTTTGTTGTAATTTCCTTTATGTTGTTCTTGTGTTTTGATGTAGATCTACTTTTGTTTCTTCTACTCTATTTCAATTCAATCAAGGTAATTCATAATAAATGTGTTTCTTTTGATTGTTATTGTTAATTCATTTCAATAATTGTTGTTAGATTCTATTCTTGTTATCAATTCACTATGCTTTCCTTTTATGCCTTCCAAGTGTTTGATGAAATGCTTGGTTGGATTTTAGAGTAGAATTTTATACTCTTGGCTTGGAAAGGTAACTTAGGACCTCTTGAGTTACTAATGTCCAAGTGATTGATGATTGGGAGCCATTGACTCTAGTTCTCACTAATTGAATTAGTGGAGAGTTAGGACTTATGGACTAGGATTGATATAGCTCATTTGACTTTCCTTTACTAACTAGTTAGAGGATGATTTAATGAGATTAATCCTTGCTAATTCTCATATTGTGGTTAGTGATTAGGATAGAGATCCTTGACCACCAACCCTTGCCAAGACCTTTTTAGGCCTTAGTTTACTTTCTTGCCATTTATCTTTCATACTTCTTATCAAAACCCCAAAATAATTCACAACCAATAACAAGACACTTTATTGTAATTCCTAGGGAGAACGACCCGAGGTTTCAATACTTCGGTTTATAAATTTTAGGGGTTTGTTTTAGTGACAAACAACTTTTTGTATGAAGGGATTATTGCTTGGTTTAGGAACTATACTTGCAACGAGATTTTATTTGAGAAATTCTAAACCGTCAAAAATCCAATCGTCAATGAGCAACATGTGGTTTGTAGTGAAACTTCTAATGTGAATGATATCGTCGAAAAAGTAGCATCTCATAAGTCCATGTTTTTGGGATGGATGGTGGCCACCATGTCATATCCTATGCTTGAAGTCTTATTTATGCTGAGTTTCCAACCAAGTTTGTTTAGAAGGACGATATTTCAAAGTGGCTTCCTCGAAAGCAAGGTTTTGCAATTGGAAGGTTGACTTTTGTACCTGCAAGTAATGATGAGTTTATATTTAATTTTGTTCTTATTTGTTTGATGATTTAAATTTAAAAACTTAACATCATGTACCCCACATCCATTTTGTTCGATTTATCTATATTGGAAAACAAATGTTCAAATAAATTTCAACAAATGCCCTATAGATTATACAATTTTATCATTGTTTTCTATTTTTTAGAAAAACAATTTTATATGCATGTGTAGCTACATAATAATTGAAATCGTGTAGCCTAATCTATTTAGCAACTTAGAAGTGGGGTTTTAACCAACTTTTTTTTTGCAGCAAATACCGAATAATATTACCAACAGCTTCTCTTGAATACTGATGAATCCACATTTAATAGTATTTATTTGCTTTAATTGAGTGGATTTCATTGACTTTTCTCACATTTATCCATTAAAATAGCATAGCTATATGATTTCTTCCTAAATTATGCCTATAAGTGAAAACATGCTTTTAGGCCTTATAATTGCTAAATTTTATTTACTTTTAATCCCATTCGATGTCTTGATGTGTTTGTTGAGTGATTTCAGGTTTGGAAGGCAAAGATTGGATTGAAGGAATGAAGAAAAAGTATGTAAAAGTAGAGAATTCATGAAGAAATGGAGTTTGAAACTTTCCAGTAAGTGCGTATGCACAATGATGCGTGCGTATGCACAGATAGAAGTTTGTGCAGTCATGCGTGCGCATAGTATTTCATGCGTACCCACGAGAAGAGAATTAGGAAGTGTGCGTGCGTATGCACAAGTCCTGACATGTGACTTCATTTAATGCAAAATGCTGGCAGCAATTTTTGTGCCTCTAGAACCCAATCCAACTCATTTATGAAGCTATTTCAAGCATAATTTAAAAGGGAACATGGAGAGAGCAATTAGGTTTAGTTTTAGACATGTTTTAGGTCATTTCTAGATAGAGAAGCTCTCTCTTCTCTCTAAAATTTATGGTAGATTAGTTAAACTTCTCTTAGATTGATGCTTTAATTCTTGTGTTGATTTAGTTTATTCACTATTTCTTATTCTAGTATCTTACTTCCTTTATTTTTACTTGTTATTTCCTTTATTTGGTTATTTTATTGTTGACAAACTCTTGTTAATTTTAATTTCTATTAATGCAATTTGAGGTTTTTATGTTTATTGTTATTTAATTGAGTTGTTATTATTATTTTCTTACTTTTGGCAGCTTTAGAATTTATTATTATTGCAATTTAATATAATTTTATATTCATGCACACCAAGTGTTTGATAAAATACTTGGCTTAGTTTTAGTGTAGTTTTTCACACTCTTGGCTTGGAATTGAGGACTTTAGTGACCTTGAGTCATTGATGTCCATTCTTGATTGATATATTAGGGTAGCTAGTTGATTTGGTTTTCATTAGCACTAGTCTTTCACTAAGCTAATTAGTGAGTTGGCTAGGACTTGTGGATTGAGATCAATTATGCCTATTTGACTTATCCTCGATGTTACAGTTGACTAAGTAGGATTAACTCTTCATAATCATCATATGTTTGTGGTCAATGGCTAGGATACGTAACTTTAACTCTCAACCCTTGCTAAGTGGTTTCTTAGCACTTGAATTCTCCATTTTTTTATTAATTGCCTTGAGTTTAAATACTTTTGATATTTAGTTATTGTTTATTCCTTTAATTTTTTGTTATTTACATTTCCTTGCTTCTTGCAATCAAAACCCCATTCCTTCATAGCCAATAATTTTGCACTTCATTGTAATTCTTATGGAGAACGACCCGAGAGTTTAAATACTCTCATTTATTTTGTATTGATTGTGACATCTTTTATCAAAACTTTGATGTTTGGGATTTAACTGCCGATTTAGACTATGCTATCAATAAAGTGATTCTTTTATTGAGAAATTCTGAATCGGCATAAGTCTCTTTCATGAAGTTTTTGGCACCGTTGTTGGGGAGTTGCAGTGGTGTTATGTTATTGGCTATTGTTAATATGTTAATATGTAAATAGCTTGCTTCTTTTTGGTTGTTTGCTTGCTTTTGTTAGTTGTTAGGAGTGTGTTTTAATTGCTTCTTGATAGTATTGTTTTTATTTTCTCTCTTTTCTATGAATTCTCACCCTTTTGGCTTGGAGTTTGGTTGTTATGATGTTGTAGGAAGTGAAAACCTCAATGATAAAATGCATCATAGATTGTAGGGTCAATTGAGTGAGGAGCCATTTTATTCTAGTCAACCCTCTTGGCAACGATCTCCTCTATATCCTTTAACTACTATCCACCTCTTGATGCATACTAATACCAATTAAACCCTCAACTGATAAGCTTTACTCACAAGCCACATCACATTATCACCAAACACCTCCATATGAGCCTAATCTATACCCATCATACCATCAACCTTATGTGCCTCATGAACAACCTTATGAATCACACTTAGAACTACCACAATTCCAATACCAATACTCTACACCTCCTCAATACTCTCATCAATACCAACTACCTTCTACATATGAGGATCTTTCTTCACATGTCCTTTTTTTTCACAATCTTCAATGGAGGAAGCATTCCAATTTTTCCTTCAAGAGTAAGAAGAGTACCAAAAAAGGCAAGAAAATATCATGGCTACCTTAATCGGAGCCTTATCTCACTTAGCTTTACTACACTCTTTCAACAATTCAAGCACTTCCACAGATGAAAGTGAAGAATCAACGTCAGTTGAAGCATGTGGAGTGGAAGAGAGTTTGGAATTTCAAGGGAAAGAAAAGGAGTTGAAGCATGAGTTTCAAGTAGAGGAGGTTGAGATAAGGAATTAGAAGAAGTGGTTGAAGAATTTGAAGAAGTTGAACAAGGAAACAAGCTTGAGAAAGCTTGTCAAGAGGTGGAGATCATACAAGAAGTACCATTCACTCCTTCATTTAAGTGGGTAAAATCTTTAACCTTGAGCTTCATTATGCCACTTAAATATGGTTTGATTGGAAATGATAGTCAACTTAGAAATCTTTATGGATTGGGAAATAAAGGAAAGTTAGGTAGTTGTTGGAAACATGATCATAGGTTCGTTGAGGTTGAATCTTTGAAGAGTGGGTTCAATGGTTGGTGTGATGCCAAATTGGATTGATCTCAGAGAATGTTTGAGTCATTGAGTGAGAGTTGTAAATGCTTGCCACACGGATGGAATTACATGAGTCAACAAGAAGATTGGGTATACAAGATTTGGGATCTCGGAGGCTATTAGAGATGCAAATATTGGTGAGGATTCAAGGAAGAATTCTAGAACAAGCCACCATAGCAAGGGCTCTCCCAATTGTCTAACTTAAAGACAATAAATAAAAGTGCGAGGTGGGAGATACCCCACCATGGTAACATCTTTCTAACTGTTCCCTTCTTTTAGCATTTGTTTGTTGATTTTTTGCTTCTCTTGGTTAGCTTAGTTTGGTAGAATTTTTGTGTTGATCTTGTGTTTTTAGGTAGAATAAGTTTTGGGGTTTGAAAAGATATTTTGGATGTCATGATTGATGCCTTAGAGGTCTAAAAATTTTTGGAAAAATAGAGCATGTGCGTGTGCACACACCTGTGCGTACGTGATGAGCGGATAATTTATACGCTTTTTGGCATTGTTTTTAGGTAGTTTTTAGTAGGATCTAGCTACTTTTAGGGATGTTTTTATTAGTTTCTATACAAAATTCACATTTCTGGATTTTACTATGAGTTTGTGTGTTTTTCTGTGATTTCAGGTATTTTCTGGCTGAAATTGAGGGACCTGAGCAAAAATCTGATTCAGGCTGAAAAAGGACTGCTGATGTTGTTGGATTCTGACCTCCCTGCACTCAAAATGGATTTTTTGGAGCTACAGAACTCCAAATGGAGTAGTCTTAATTGCGTTGAAAAGTAGACATCTAGGGCTTTCCAGAAATATATAATAGTTCATACTTTATTCGAGATTAGACGACGCAAACTGGTGTTCAACGCCAGCTCCATGCTGCATTCTAGAGTAAAATGCCAGAAACACGTCAAAACCAGAGTTAAACGCCAAAAACACGTTACAACTTGGCGTTTAACCCCAAGAGAAGCCTCTGCACGTGTAAAGCTCAAGCTCAGCCCAAGTACACACCAAAGTGGGCCCCAGAAGTGGATTTCTGCACTTAGACTTATTTCTGTAAACCCTAGTAGCTAGTTTAGTATAAATAGAACTTTTTACTATTGTATTAGGTGTCTCTTGGACCATTAATCTTTGGATTACCTTTTGATCCTTTGATCACGTTTTGGGGGGCTGGCCTCACAGCCATGCCTAGACCTTTATCACTTATGTATTTTCAACGGTGGAGTTTCTACACACCATAGATTAAGGTGTGGAGCTCTGCTGTACCTCGATTATTAATGTAAAGTACTATTGTTCTTCTATTCAATTCACGCTTATTCTTATTCTAAGATATTCGCTGCACTTCAACATGATGAATGTGATGATCCGTGACACTCATTATCATTCTCACTTATGAACGCGTGCCTGACAACCACTCCCGTTCTACCTTAGATCGAGCGCAAGTCTCTTAGCCCCCATTCCGAAAGATCGGAGTCTTCGTGGTATAAGCTAGAATTATTGGCGGCCATTTCTAAGATCCGAAAAGTCTAAACCTTGTCTGTGGTATTCCGAGTAGGATCTGAGATGGGATGACTGTGACGAGCTTCAAACTCGCGAGTGTTGGGCGTAGTGACAGACACAAAAGAATCACTGGATTCTATTCCAACATGATCGAGAACCGACAGATGATTAGCCGTGCTGTGACAGAGCATTTGGACCATTTTCACTGAGAGGATGGGAAGTAGCCATTGACAACGGTGACGCCCTACATACAACTTGCCATAGAATGGAGTAAGAATGATTGGAGGAAGGCAATAAGAAAGCAGAGATTTAGAAGGGACAAAGCATCTCCATACACTTATCTGAAATTCCCACCAATGATTTACATAAGTATCTCTATCTCTATTTTATGTTTTATTTATCTTTATTTTCGAAAATCATTATGACCATTTGAATCCACCTGACTGAGATTTACAAGATGACCATAGCTTGCTTCATACCAACAATCTCCATGGGATCTACCCTTACTCACGTAAGGTTTATTACTTGGACGACCCAGTGCACTTGCTGGTTAGTTGTGCGAAGTTGTGACAAAGTGTGATTCACGTTTGAGAGCTCCAAGTCTTTGGCGCCATTGTTGATGATCACAATTTCGTGCACCAAGTTTTTGGTGCCGTTGCCGGGGATTGTTTGAGTTTGGACAACTGACGATTCATCTTGTTGCTCAGATTAGGTAATTTTCTTTTCAAAAAATTTTCAAAAATCTTTCAAAAATTTTTTCTTTGTTTTCGTTTTTCCAAAAATTAATTTTTGAAAAACCCAGAAAAAAATTAATAAAATCATAAAAACCAAAAAGTTTTGTGTCAAATTTTAAGTTTGGTGTCAATTGCATGTTTTAAAATTTATGCATTTTTTTCAAAAAATTCATGCATGGTGTTCTTCATGATCTTCAAGTTGTTCTTGACAAGTCTTCTTGTTTGATCTTTAAATTTTATTGTTTTGTGTTTTTTATTGTTTTTCATATGCATTTTTGCATTCATAGTGTCTAAGCATTAAAATTTTTTTTTCTAAGTTTGGTGTCTTGCATGTTTTTCTTTTCTTGAAAATTTTCAAAAATAAGTCTTGATGTTCATCTTAATCTTCAAAGTGTTCTTGGTGTTCATCTTGACATTCATAGTGTTCTTGCATGCATCATTGGTTTTGATCCAAAATTTTCATGTTTTGGGTCATATTTGTGTTTTTCTCTCTCCTCATTAAAAACTCAAAAAAATCAAAAAATATCTTTTCCTTATTTCTCTCATAAATTTTAAAATCTTTGGGTTGACTTAGTCAAAAATTTTTTAAAATAAGTTGTTTCTTGTTAGTCAAGTCAAGATTTCAATTTTAAAAATTCTATCTTTCCAAAACTTTTTCAAAAATAAAATCTTTTTCATTTTTTTATTATTTTCGAAATTTTTTTAAATTGATTTTCAAATTTTTTCTTATCTTTATTTCATGATTTTCGAAAACTTTACTAACAATTAATGTGATTGATTCAAAAATTTGAAGTTTGTTAATTTCTTGTTAAGAAAGGTTCAATCTTTAAATTCTAGAATCATAGCTTTTAGTTTTTTGTTAGTCAATTAATCAATTTTAATTTTAAAAATCAAATCTTTTTCAATACAAATCTCAATCATATCTTTTTCAAATCATATTTTTTTTTCAAAATTGATTTCAAAAATCTTTTCTAACCTCCTATTTTTTCAAAATTGAATTTCAAATCTTTTTCAACTAACTAATTGACTTTTTGTTTGTTTTACTATTTCTTATCTTTTTCAAAACCACCTAACTACTTTCCTCTCTCTAATTTTCGAAAATTACCTCCCTCTTTTTCAAAATTCTTTTAATTAACTAATGGTTTCAAATTTTAATTTTAATTTTAATTTTATTTCTTCTCTTAATTTTTGAAAATCACTAACTTTTTTTCAAAAATAATTTTCGAAATCCTCCTCCTCTCATCTCTTTCTATTTATTTTATTTATATACTAACACTTCTCTTCATCTAAAATTCGAACCCTCTCTTCTCCTTTGTGTTCAAATTTTTCTCCTCCTTCTTCTATTCTTTTCTTCTTCTACTCACATAAAGGAATCTCTATACTGTGACATAGAGGATTCTTCTTCTTTTCTGTTCTCTTCTTTTTCATATGAGCAGGAGCAAGGACAAGGAAATTCTTGTTGAAGCAGATCCTGAACCTGAAAGGGCTCTGAAGAAGAAGCTAAGAGAAGCTAAAGCACAACAATCCAGAAAAAATCTTACAGAGAATCTCGAAAAAGAAGACATTGCCGAACCCAATAACAATGGTGGAGGCGCAAAGAGGATGCTTGGTGATTATACTACACCTACTTCCAACTTTTATGGAAGAAGCATCTCAATCTCTGCCATTGGAGCAAACAATTTTGAGCTGAAGCCTCAACTAGTTGCTCTAATGCAACAGAACTGCAAGTTCCATGGAATTCCATCAGAAGATCCCTATCAGTTTTTAACTGAGTTCTTGCAGATTTGTGATACTTTTAAGACTAATGGAGTAGATCCTAAAGTCTACAGGCTCATGCTTTTTCCTTTTGCTGTAAGAGACAGAGCTAGAACATGGTTGGACTCATAACCTAAAGATAGCCTGGACTCTTGGGATAAGCTAGTCACGGCCTTCTTAGCCAAGTTATTTCCTCCTCAAAAGCTGAGCAAGCTTAGAGTGGATGTTCAAACCTTCAAGCAAAAAGATGGTGAATCCCTCTATGAAGCTTGGGAAAGATACAAGCAGTTGACCAAAAAGTGTCCTTCTAACATGCTTTTAGAGTGGATGATGAGCGGATAATTTATACACTTTTTGGCATTATTTTTAGGTAGTTTTTAGTAAGTTCAAGCTATTTTTAGGGATGTTTTCTTTAGTTTTTATGTTAAATTCACATTTCTGGACTTTACTATGAGTTTGTGTGTTTTTCTGTGATTTCAGGTAATTTCTGGCTGAAATTGAGGGACTTGAGCAAAACTCTGATAGGAGGCTGACAAAGGACTGCTGATGCTGTTGGAATCTGACCTCCCTGCACTCGAAATGGATTTTCTAGAGCTACAGAACTCCAAATGGCGCGCACTCAACGGCTTTGGAAAGTAGACATCCAGAGCTTTCCAGCAATATATAATAGTCTATAATTTATTCGAGAATTGACGACATAAACTGGCGCTCAACGCCAGTTCCATGTTGTTGTCTGGAGTAAAACGCCAGAAACATGTCACGACCCGGAGTTGAACGCCCAAAACACGTTACAACTTGGCGTTCAACTCCAAAAGAAGCCTCAGCTCGTGGATAGATCAAGCTCAGCCCAAACACACACCAAGTGGGCCCCGGAATGGATTTATGCATCAATTACTTACTCATGTAAACCCTAGTACCTAGTCTAGTATAAATAGGATAATTTACTATTGTATTGACATCTTTGGTCTCATTTTTATTTTATTCTTCATCTGAGGAGACTATTGATCACGTTTTGGGGGGTTGGCCATTCGGCCATGCCTGAACCTTTCACTTATGTATTTTCAATAGTGGAGTTTCTACACACCATAGATTAAGGGTGCGGAGCTCTGCTGTACCTCAAGTTTCAATGCAATTACTATTATTTTCTATCCAATTCGAATTATTCCTGTTCTAAGATATTCGTTGCACTTCAACTTGATGAATGTGATGATCCGTGACACTCATCATCATTCTCACCTATGAACGCGGGTGACTGACAACCACTTCCGTTCTACCTTAGACCGGGCGCATATCTCTTGGATTCCTTAATCAGAATCTTCGTGGTATAAGCTAGAATTGATGGCGGCATTCATGGGAATCCGGAAGGTCTAACATTGTCTGTGGTATTCTGAGTGGGATTCCGGAATTGAATGACTGTGACGAGCTTCAAACTCCTGAAGGCTGGGCGTTAGTGACAGACGCAAAAGAATCAAGGGATTCTACTCCAACCTGATTGAGAACCGATAGATGATTAGCCGTGCTGTGACAGAGCATTTGGACCTTTTTCACTGAGAGGATGGGATGTAGCCATTGACAACGGTGATGCCCTACATACAGCTTGCCATAGAAGGGAGTGATAAAATTGGATAAAAGCAGTAGGAAAGCAGAGATTCAGGAGGAGCACAGCATCTCCATACGCCTATCTGAAATCCCCATCATTGGATTACATGAGTAACTTTATCTTTATTTTATGTTTATTATTTATTAATTTTCGAAAATCCATAATCAATTACTATCCGCCTGACTGAGATTTACAAGATGACCATAGCTTGCTTCATACCAACAATCTCTGTGGAATCGACCCTTACTCACATAAGGTTTATTACTTGGACGACCTAGTACACTTGCTGGTTAGTTGAACGGAGTTGTGACCACACATAGTAAAGAGCTATTATCTCGAATTAAATTTCATACAAGTACAAAGAGTACGAATCACAATTTCGTTCACCAAGTTTTTGGCGCCGTTGCCGGGGATTGTTCGAGTATGGACAACTGACGGTTCATCTTGTTGCTCAGATTAGATAATTTTCTTTTTGTTTTGTTTTCAAAAATTTTTCAAAATTTTTTTTCCTTTTTTTTGAAAATAAATAAAGAAAATACCAAAAAAATCATAAAATCATAAAAACCAAAAATATTTTGTGTTTCTTGTTTGAGTCTTGAGTCAACTTTTAAGTTTGGTGTCAATTGCATGTTTTAAAAATAAATTATTATGCATTTTTCGAAAATTCATGCATTCATGGTGTTCTTCATGATCTTCATGTTGTTCTTGGTAAGTCTTCTTGTTTGATCTTGATGTTTTCTTGTTTTGCATCTTTTGTTGTTTTTCATATGCATTTTTCGTTTGTTAGAATCCATGCATTAAAGATTTCTAAGTTTGGTGTCTTGCATGTTTTTTTTGCATCAAAAATTTTTCAAAATTATGTTCTTGATGTTCATCATAATCTTCAAAGTGTTCTTCGTGTTCATCTTGACATTCATAGTATTCTTGCATGCATCTTGTGTTTTGATCCAAAATTTTTATGTTTTGGGTCATGTTTGTGTTTTTCTCTCTCCTCATTAAAAATTCAAAAATAAAAAATATCTTCTCCTTATTTCCCTCCAAATTTTCAAAATTTTGGGTTGACTTGGTCAAAAATTTTTAAAATTAGTTGTTTCTTACAAGTCAAGTCAAATTTTCAATTTTAAAAATCTTATCTTTTTAAAATCTTTTTCAACAATCATATCTTTTTCATTTTTTTATTATTTTCAAAAAATTCCAAATATCTTTTTCAAAATATTTTCAAAATCTTTTTCTTATCTTTATATCAAATTTTCGAAACTACACTAACAAGTAATATGATTGATTCAAAAATTTGAAGTTTGTTACTTTCTTGTTAAGAAAGGTTCAATCTTTAAAATCTAGAATCCTATCCTTTTAAGTTTCTTGTTAGTTAAGTAATTAATTTTAATTTTAAAATTAAATCTTTTTCAACCATATCTTATCTATCTTATCTTTTTATCTTATCTTTTTCAAAATTTTATCTTTTTCAATTTTGATTTCAAAATATCTTATCTTATCTTGTCTTCTTATCTTTTCAAATTTGATTTTAATATCTTTTTAAACTAACTATTTGACTTTTTGTTTGTTTCTTATCTTTTTCAAAACCAACTAACTACCTATCCCTCTCTAATTTTCGAAAATACCTCTCTCTTTTTCAAAAATTCTTTTTAATTGTTTTAAATTTTAATTTTAATTATATCTTATCTTTAATTTTCGAAAATCACTAACCACTTTTTCAAAATTATTTTCGAAATTCTCTATCTCTCCTTCTATCTATTTATTTATTTATTCACTAACACTTCTCTTCATCTCTCTTCATCTCAGATCACCACCTCTATCCTTACCCATTCTTCTTCACTACTCTGCCCTTTCTTCTTCTACTAACATAAAGAAATCTCTATACTTTGACATAGAGGATTCCTCTTTCTTTTCTTGTTCCCTTCTTCCCTATATGAGCAGGAACAAGGAAAAAGACACTCTTGTTGAAGCTGATCCAGAACCTGAAAGGACTCTGAAGAGGAAACTAAGAAAAGTTAAACTACAACAATCCAGAGGCAACCTTTCTGAAATTTTTGAACAAGAGAAGGAAATGGCAGCCGAACCCAACAACAATAATGCAAGGAGAATGCTTGGTGACTTCACAAAACCAACGTCCAAATTTGATGGAAGAAGCATCTCCATTCCTGCCATTGGAGCCAACAATTTTGAGCTTAAGCCTCAACTAGTTGCTTTAATACAACAGAACTGCAAGTTTTATGGACTTCCATCTGAAGATCCTTACCAGTTTTTAACTAAGTTCTTGCAGATTTGTGAGACTGTTAAGACGAATGGAGTAGATCCTGAAGTCTACAGACTCATGCTTTTCCCTTTTGCTGTAAGAGACAGAGCTAGAACATGGTTGGACTCACAACCTAAAGATAGCCTGGACTCCTGGAATAAGTTGGTCACGGCCTTCTTGGATAAATTCTTTCCTCCTCAAAAGCTGAGCAAGCTTAGAGTGGATGTTCAGACCTTCAAGCAAAAAGATGGTGAATCCCTCTATGAAGCTTGGGAAAGATACAAGCAGATGACCAAAAAGTGTCCTTCTGACATGTTTTCAGAATGGACCATATTAGATATATTCTATTATGGTCTATCTGAATTTTCCAAGATGTCATTGGACCATTCTGCAGGTGGATCTATTCACCTAAAGAAAACGCCTGAAGAGGCTCAAGAACTTATTGACATGGTTGCAAATAACCAATTCATGTACACTTCTGAGAGGAATTCCGTGAATAGTGGGACGCCTCAGAGGAAGGGAGTTCTTGAAATTGATACTCTGAATGCCATATTGGCTCAGAACAAAGTGTTGACTCAGCAAGTCAACATGATCTCTCAAAGTCTGAATGGATGGCAAAATGCATCCAACAGTACTAAAGATGCAGCTTCTGAAGAAGCTTATGATCCTGAAAACCCTGCAATGGCAGAGGTTAATTACATGGGTGAACCTTATGGAAACACCTATAACTCATCATGGAGAAATCATCCAAATTTCTCATGGAAGGATCAACAAAAGCCTCAACAAGGATTTAACAATGGTGGAAGAAATAGGCTCAGTAATAACAAGCCTTTTCCATCATCTTCTCAGCAACAGACAGAAAATTCTGAACAGAGCCCCTCTAATTTAGCAAACTTAGTCTCTGATCTGTCTAAGGCCACCTTAAGTTTCATGAGTGAAACAAGGTCCTCCCTCAGAAATTTGGAGGCACAAGTGGGCCAGCTAAGTAAGAAAGTCATTGAAACTCCTCCCAGTATTCTCCCAAGCAATACAGAAGAGAATCCAAAAGGAGAGTGCAAGGCCATTGATGTAATCAATATGGCTGAATGCACAAGGGAGGAGAAGGACAGAAATCCTAGTGAGAAAGACCTCCTGGGACGTCTCTCAAACAAGAAGGAGTTCCCCATTAAGGACTTAAAGGAATCTAAGGCTCATATAGAGACCATAGAGATTCCACTAAATCTCCTTCTGCCATTCATGAGCTCTCAAAACTATTCCTCCTCAGAAGAGGATGAAGATGTAACTGGAGAACAAGTTGCTCAATATCTAGGAGCTATCATGAAGCTGAATGCCAAGTTGTTTGGTAATGAGACTTGGGAAGGTGAATTCCCCTTGCTCATTAGTGAACTAGATACATGGATTCAGAAAACTCTACCTCAAAAGAGACAAGATCCTGGTAAATTCTTAATACCCTGTACCATAGGCACATGACCTTTAACAAGGCTCTGTGTGACCTGGGGTCAGGCATAAATCTTATGCCACTCTCTGTAATGGAGAAACTGGGGATCATTGAGGTACAGTCTGCCTTATTCTCACTTCAATTGGCAGACAAGTCAGTAAGACAAGCTTATGGATTAGTAGAGGACGTGTTAGTAAAGGTTGAAGGCCTTTACATCCTTGCTGATTTCATAATCTTAGACACTAGGAAGGAAGAAGATGAATGCATCATCCTTGGAAGACCCTTCCTAGCCACAACAGAAGCTGTGATTGATGTTAGCAGAGGAGAATTAGTCCTTCAATTGAATGGGGACTACCTTGTGTTTAAATCTCAAGGACCTTCCTCTGCAACCATGGAGAGGAAGCATGAAAAGCTTCTCTCAGTACAGAGTCAAAAAGAGCCCCACAGTCAAACTCTAAGTTTGGTGTTGGGAGGCCACAACCAAACTCTAAGTTTGGTGTTGAGAAGCCCCCTCATTCAAACTCTAAGTTTGGTGTTGGGAGGCCCTCATCATGCTCTGAATATCTGTGAGGCTCCATGAGAGCCCACTGTCAAGCTAATGACACTAAAGAAGCGCTTGTTGGGAGGCAACCCAATTTTTATATATCTAATTTTAATTTTATTTTATTGTTATTTTGTGTTTTATTAGGTTCAAGATCATGTGGAGTCACAAAAAAATACTAAAATTAAAAACAGAATCAAAAATAGCAGAAGAAAAATCACACCCTGGAGGAAGGACTTACTGGCATTTAAACGCCAGTAAGGTGCATCTGGCTAGCGTTCAACGCCAGAACAGAGCATGTTTCTGGCGCTGAATGCCAGAAACAAGCAACATTCTGGCGTTTGAAAGCCAGGAATATGCCTTGAGGAAAGCTGGCGCTGAACGCCAGTAACAAGCATGGAACTGGCGTTCAACGCCAGAAACATGCTACACATGGGCATTGAACGCCCAGAGTGTGCATCACTTCGGCGTTTAAATGCCAGAATGGTGTGCAAAGGCATTTTACATGCCTAATTGGTGCAGGGATGTAAATCCTTGACACCTCAGGATCTGTGGACCCCACAGGATCATCTCAGGATCTGTGGACCCTACAGGATCCTCACATAACATATTCTCCCCTCTTCTCAACATTCATTCTCTCTTTCCAATAAACACACTTCCCCAAAAATCCTTCACCAATCACCTCAAACCTCTCTTCCCAATTACCCCCTTCACCACTCACATCCATCCACTCTTCCCCATAAACCCCACCCACCTTCAAAATTCAAAAATCTTTCCCACCCAAACCCACCCTAAATGACCGAAACTACACCTACTCCCCTCCCTATATATACCCTTCCATTCTACTTCATTTTCACACAACACAAACCCCCTTTTCTACACCTTGACCGAAACACCTTCCCTCACTCTCCTCCATATTTTCTTCTTCTTCTTCTTCTCTTCTTTCTTCTCTTGCTCGAGGGCGAGCAATATTTTAAGTTTGGTGTGGTCAAAGCATAATCTTTTTGTTTTTCCATTACCATCAATGGCACCTAAGGCCGGAGAATCCTCTAGAAAAAGAAAAGGGAAGACAAAAGCTTCCACCTCCGAGTCATAGGAGATGGAAAGATTCATCTCCAAAAGCCATCAAGACCACTTCTATGATGTTGTGGCAAAGAAGAAGGTGATCCCTGAGGTCCCTTTCAAACTCAAGAAAAATGAGTATCCGGAGATCCGACATGAAATCCGAAGAAGAGGTTGGGAAGTCCTAACCAACCCCATGCAACAAGTCGGAATCTTAATGGTTCAAGAGTTCTATGCCAATGCATGGATCACTAGGAACCATGATCAAAGTGTGAATCCGAGTCCAAAGAATTATCTCATAATGGTTCGGGGGAAATACTTAGATTTTAGTCCAGAAAATGTGAGGTTGGCATTCCACTTGCCCATGATGCAAGGAGATGAACGCCCCTACACTAGAAGGGTCAACTTTAATCAAAGGATGGACCAAGTCCTTATGGACATATGTGTGGAAGGAGCTTAATGGAAAAGAGAATACAAAGGCAAGTCGGTTCAACTAAGAAGACTGGACCTCAAGCCTGTGGCTAGAGCGTGGTTAGAGTTCATTCAACACTCCATTATCCCTACTAGCAACCGATCTGAAGTTACTATGGATCGGGCCATCATGATTCATAGCATCATGATTGGAGAGGAAGTAGAAGTTCATGAAGTCATCTCCCATGAATTCTATAAAATAGCTGAAAAGTCCTCCACCATGGCAAGGCTAGCTTTTCCTCATCTTATTTGCCATCTATGTTACTCAGATGGAGTTATCATAGAAGGAGACATCCTCATTGAAGAGGATAAGCCCATCACCAAGAAGAGGATGAAGCAAGCAAGAGAGACCCTCCACGGATCTCAAGAGATGCATGAGGAAGCTCATCATCAAGAAATCCCTGAGATGTGATGATTGGATTTTTGATGGTATAGAATTTCACAAATGAATTCTCGTTGCAAGTATAGTTTCTAAACCAACAATAATCCTCTCATGCAAAAATTTGTTTGTCACAAGTACAAACCCCTAAAATCTATAAACCAAAGTATTTAAACCTCGGGTCGTCTCTCAAAAGACTTGCAGGGTAGTGTTCTTGTTATTGGTGATGGACTTGTTTATTTTGGGGTTTCGGATGAGAAATATGAATAGTAAATGGTAAGAAAAATTTATTAACAAAATGGTCTTGGCAAGGTTTGGTTGTCAAGGGTCTTCATCATTATCACTAGCCACAAGTATGGTAGTTGCAAGGATTAATCCCACTTAGTCATCCTTAAATCAATTAACAAAGGAAAGTCAAGTGAGTTATATCAATCCTAGTCTATAAATCCTAGCTTTCCACTAATTGGATTAATGAGGGCTAGAGTTAATGGCTATCAACTATCAATCAATTGGACACTAGTGACTCAAGAAATCCTAAGTTACCTTCTCAAGCCAAGAACATAAAATTCTAGTCTAACATTCTTCCAAGCATTTAATCAAACACTTGGAAGGCACAAAGGAAAAGTATAGTAAGTCACAACAAGAATGAATTCTAACTACAATTGAATACAAAGAATTAACAACAACAATCAAGGAAATCACAATTATCATGAATTACCTCAAATTGCATTATTAAAAGAAAACAAAGAGAACAAGAGTATCTCAATAACAAAACCTAGAAACAAAATAAGAGAAATTACAACAAGAGGATAGGGATAGAAAGAAGAACCAAAGTGTAGCAATCATCAATTGAAGGTAGAAGTAGAAGGAGACTTGAATTAAACCTAGAACTATGACCCTAATTCCTAATCCTAATTCTAGAGAGAAGAGAGAGCTTCTCTCTCTAACTCTAACTACTTCTAAAACTAAACTATGACTAATGATCAAAAGTATGTTGATTCCTCTTCAATCCTTGGCTTAAATAGCATCAAAAATGAGTTGGATTGGGCCCACAAGGCTTCTAAAATCGCTGGCCACGTGTTGCATTAAGTGGGTCATGTACCACCATCGGCGCGTCCACGTACCGTGCACGTGCGCGCCCTTATGCGCAATACAACTATGGCAAATCTTATATCGTTTTGAAGCCCCAGATGTTAGCTTTCCAACCCAACTAGAACCACATCAATTGGACCTCTGTAGCTCATGTTATGATCAATTAAGTGCGAAGAGGTCGGCTTGACAGCTTTTGGGTTCCATCATTTCTTCATGAGTTCTCTAACTTTTCATGCTTTTTCTTCATTCCCTTGATCCAATCTTTGCCTCCTAAATCTGAAATCACTTAACAAACATATCAAGGCATCTAATAGAATCAAGGTGAATTAAATTTAGCTATTTTGAGTCCTAAAAAGCATGTTTTCACTCTTAAGCACAATTAAAGGAGAATATACAAAACCATGCTATTTCATTGCGTAAATGTGGGTAAAAGGTTATAAAATCCCCTAAATCAAGCATAAGATAAGCCCTACAAATGGGGTTTATCAACCTCCCCACACTTAAACCAAGCATGTCCTCATGCTTTTAAGAAAAACCAAAGTGCATCAACATTTATTCAATGTAACCTATCTATATGCATCCTATCTACATGAATGCAACTAGATGCAAAATGATTCTACCTACTTGGTTAAAAAGTAAATCAATCCTCCAAGAGCATGTATAAACGGGTAGGGCTAAGGTCATACGACGATTCATGAATCCTACCAATTTTAGTATAAAAAAATGAAGTTCAAGTAGACTTGCAAGAATGGCGCTCATGAAAGCTGGGAATCAAGGAGTCGAGCATCGAACCCTCACCGGAAGTGTTTGCACTCTAGTCGCTCAAGTGTGTAGGGTCAATTCTCTCAATTCTTCCCTAATAATGCTTTCTAAGATTTGTTTTTCTTCTAACAATCAACATATATTTCATGCATGCATACAAGTATCATGAGGTCTTTTCTTTAGGTTGTAATGGGGCTAGGGTCAAGGTAGGGGTGCATATTTGGTCAAGTGAGCTTAAAATTTGAATCTTTGATAAGCTTGAACTTCCCACCTAACCTATGACATCCTATACAATTGAGTTCTAACCTAACTACACATTTCTCACTTTTTCACGTACTCATGTATCCCTTTTCATTCCACAACACTTATGCATTGATCTTTTTTGGACTTTACTTTGGGGCATTTTGTCCCCTTTTTATTTCATTCTTTTTCTATTATTTTTTTCTTTCTTTTTCCATATTATTTTTCCTTTTTTTTCTTTTTCTTTTGTTTTTTTTTCTTTCTTCCTATATACAAGAGCATCAATGCATAAGGTTTTACAATTGATCAATACATGAGCATGTACCCAATTTCCAATAACTTCAATAAAAATACCAAACTACCCTTTTATTCTTCCAATGTCCCAGGATTCCCACACTTGAATGATACTTACACACACTAGCCTAAGCTAATCAAAGATCCAAATAAGGACAATTATTGTTTTTCGCTTTAAGGCTTGTAATGTGCTAAATTAAAGAACAAGTGGGTTAAGCGTAGGCTCAAAGTTGGCTAATAAAGGTTGATAAAAGGTAGGCTATTTGGGTAAGTGAGCTAATGAAACGATGGCCTCAATCATATAAATGCATGAATACATAAAATAATGGACATAAAGAATCAAACAAATCAAAGATTACAACCATAGAAAGAGAATAATGCACACAAGAAGGAAAAATAAGTGGTTATAAGATGTAACCACACAATTAGGCTCAAATCTCACAAGCTTGTGTTCTTAGCTCAAAAACCATGTTCCAAAATAAATTCTCTCAAGCAAGTTCCACAAATTTTCTTTTTCAAATTGGTAGGGTGCCCTAAAACAGTTTCTTGGAAAGAAAATCATCACCCTAACCAAGTAGTCCTAATAGGAAAGAAGTGGTAAAAATATGTACAAATTCTAACTAACATGCAACCTATCATGCAATGCAATAGCTAATCTAACAAAGAAAATAAAAAATTTGGTGTTGAAAAGGAAATTTTTACCCATGGAGATCGGTCGAACGACCTCCCCACACTTGAAGATTGCACCGTCCTCGGTGCATGCAAAGAAGAGCAAGGTGGATGGGTTGCTACAATTGATGAGCTCCTTCAAAAGGTTGTGCGGATGACTTGTTTGTTGCCCCATTTAAAAATTTTTCCTTTTTTTCTTTCTGGTGGCCAACCTAAAAGGAAAGAAAAGGAAAGAAAATAAGCCTATAACAAAGATATCAAGGCAATTAGAACATAGGCGAGGGTTAATGCCAAATAAGAGTATGATTCCCTACTACATGTTAGCTAAGCATGTGAGTGAGAAAACAATGTAAGCTAAGGCATATCATTAAGCTCGATGCAAGAGTAAAGTTAAAGCATGAAGAGTGTATTGAGCATCAAGTTCAAATGAGAAGAAGTGGGTCATGAAAGACAATATGAGGTCATATCAATGCACAAAGACACAAGAGTCATACAAGATGAAGCATTGATTTAAAAGTTTCATCACCCAACAATATCAAACAAGTCAAGAAGCACCAAAATAATGTAAGAAAGTCTCAACAATTGAGTAGGAAAGTTCAACACCATTATTAAAATGGAAAACTTAGAAAATAAAATGAGAACAAGGTAGAAAAAAAACAAAATTAAAATGCAATGAATGAAAATAAGCAAATGCAATAAAAGAAAATGGAGGAAAAGAGAAATTTTTTTTTGTATTTTATTTATTTATTTATTATTACTATTATATTATTATTATTTATTTTTTATTAAAAAAATTTTCATTTATATTAAAAGAAAAAAAATTTTCTAAGAGAGGAAGAAGAAAAAAAATTAGAAAGAAAGAAGAAGAGAAGAGGAAAGAAGGAGAAAGGAGGAAGGAAAAAAGCAGGGTGCAAATCCGCGCGCGCGCGCACAGCGTGCTTACGCGTGGATGCAGCAGGGACAATCCGCGCGCGCGCACAGCGCGCTTACGCGTGAATGAGGTTATGCTCCCAGCACAATGCTAGCACAAGGCGCGCACAACTCTCTGGTTTTTGTAGTAGTAGTTGCAGAAGTGCAATCCGCGCGCGCGCGCACAGCGTGCTACCCGATGCCTTTTTTTTTTGCCCAAAAAGCAGAAAAAAATGCCCAAGAGCTCCCTATAATGTCTAAAACTCTTCTTTATTCAATCGAATATCAAACAATTCACAAAAATGCAATTTGATTTTAGGATTTATTCATCTACTACTAATGAATACAACATACTAACAACCAATCTTTACAAACAAATCAATATGAAATGAAAATCTACCTACCATGGCAACTCAAATCACTTATTAAACAAAACTAAATTAGGATGGAAAGAGTTTACCATGGTGGGGTGTCTCCCACCTAGCACTTTTAGTTTAAGTCCTTAAGTTGGACATTTTGAGGAGCTTATTGTCATGGTGGCTTATGTTTGTACTCATCCTTGAATCTCCAAGGATCTTTGCTTCTCAATTGGTTGACAGAATTTTCAACCATCTTCATCAAGCTTGGGCAAAGTTCTACCCAATATATGAGTTCCCATAGTTGGTCTTCACATAGCGAACCGGGATCCCATATCTTGTTTTCGCACCCGTCTTCGATTTGGTCTTCATACTCTCTCTTTCCGGGTGGTTGACATACAGAATTCTCTTTAACATACCAAGCCTTCCGTTGAGACCCTTGTAAAGTGGCATTCTTCCAATCATCGTTCCTATACCTTGAAGCTTTGACCTTAATGAGCCTAATTCCTAACTTGCAACCTCTACACAACTCATTCTTGCTTTTAATTCCACAAAGAGTTCTAAGTTGTCCATCCGTTTCAATCAAAACCATATTCAAGCGAGAAAGTAAAGCTTATGGATAAGAATTTTACCCACTTGAATGTTGTGTTGGATGGTGACTCGGGAAGGGAGACCTCCCCACACTTAGACAATGCAAGGTCTACTTCCTTGTGCTCTTCTTTGTGTATTTCCACCTCTTTGCGAGCTTCCTCGATTTCAACCTTTCCCTTTTTTTCACGTGGCTTGGTGTTGTCTTCAAGAACTTTGATTTCTTGCCTAATGGGAGGTGATTCAATTTTGGATAGAAATTCATTGATGAATAAATCCATTTCTTGGTCAACCTCTTCATATTCTTCAATTTCGATATACACCATGCCAACGTTTTCCTCTTAGTAGTTCTCTTTCTCATTGCTCACCAAGGGTATGGGAGGTTGTGCACACTCTTCTATAATTTCAACTCCATGTCCAATGGGAGAGGATTCCATTGTAGAGAGAAATTCATCCATGATTGAATCCATCTCTTGATAAGCCTCTTCCAAGTCTCCAACGATGATATGCCTTGGAGGTTGCGCACCCTCCTCAACATCAATATCAAGCTTTTTGGAAGAGTGCTCCATGATGCTACATTCCCTTGGACTTTCAACATCTCCTAAATCGTCAACCACTTTTTCCTTTTCTTTAATGATCATAGGCTCCTCCAATTGTTCCAACACAAAACTTGGTTCTCCCTTCTCTACCGGATTGTCCAATTTCTCCTTCATACTTTGCTCTTCTTTAGATTTTTCGCATGTGGTCACGGAAGTACCTTGAGTATTCAAGCATTGGTGGGCTAAAGTGTGCATCACCTTGGTCAAATTGGTCACAAACTTAAGTGTATCCCGCTTCATGGCTTCTTGTCCTTGGAGTAACAAAGTGAGAGGATCATCTATTGGGGCTTGGGGCGAGTAGGAAGGTTCATTATTTTGGAGAGAGGGCTCATGGTAGGAAGGTGGTTCCTCTTGGTAAAATTGTGGAGAGGATGTGCATTGAGGTGGTTCTTGGTAGTAATCTTGATAGGGTTGTGGTGGTTCTAAAGGTTCTTGCTCATAATGATCACAAGGATGTGGTATGGGTGATTGGTTATATGATGGATAAGGGTCACATAAAGGTACTTGGTAGAAAGGGGCTTGTGAGTATGGTTGAGCATCATGTTGAGGATAAGATTCATAGGTATATGGTGGTGGTTGATTGTCATAAAAGGAGTCACCATAACCATTGAATTGACATGCATTAGGATGAGAATTATACCTATAAGTGTCCGGAGGTTGATGCCAATAGGAGTGATCAATTCCTTGAGGCTCCTCCCATCTTGGAGTGTTCCATCCTTGGTACATGTTAGCATTGAAGTTCACATTCCCTACAACACAATTAGAGCCAAACTCATAGCCAAAGTGAGAATTCATTATGGAAAAACAAAATAAAACTAACAAAATCTAGTAAACAAGCAAAAGACAAACTATTTACACTATTCACATATGTACAATAACCAATAACATAACACCATTGCAAATCCCCGGCAACGGCACCATTTTGATGATTGAATTTTTGATGGTATAGAATTTCACAAATGAATTCTTGTTGCAAGTATAGTTTCTAAACCAACAATAATCCTCTCATGCAAAAATTTGTTTGTCACAAGTACAAACCCCTAAAATCTATAAACCGAAGTATTTAAACCTCAGGTCGTCTCTCAAAGGACTTGCAGGGTAGTGTTCTTGTTATTGGTTATGGACTTGTTTATTTTGGGGTTTTGGATGAGAAATATGAATAGTAAATGGTAAGAAAACTTTATTAACAAAATGGTCTTGGCAAGGTTTGGTTGTCAAGGGTCTTCATCATTATCACTAGCCACAAGTATGGTAGTTGTAAGGATTAATCCCACTTAGTCATCCTTAAATCAATTAACAAAGGAAAGTCAAGTGAGTTATATCAATCCTAGTCATAAATCCTAGCTTTCCACTAATTGGATTAATGAGGGCTAGAGTTAATGGCTATCAACTATCAATCAATTGGACACTAGTGACTCAAGAAATCCTAAGTTACCTTCTCAAGCCAAGAACATAAAATTCTAGTCTAACATTCTTCCAAGCATTTAATCAAACACTTGGAAGGCACAAAGGAAAAGTATAGTAAGTCACAACAAGAATGAATTCTAACTACAATTGAATACAAAGAATTAACAACAACAATCAAGGAAATCACAATTATCATGAATTACCTCAAATTGCATTATTAAAAGAAAACAAAGAGAACAAGAGTATCTCAATAACAAAACCTAGAAACAAAATAAGAGAAATTACAACAAGAGGATAGGGATAGAAAGAAGAACCAAAGTGTAGCAATCATCAATTGAAGGTAGAAGTAGAAGGAGACTTGAATTAAACCTAGAACTATGACCCTAATTCCTAATCCTAATTCTAGAGAGAAGAGAGAGCTTCTCTCTCCAACTCTAACTACTTCTAAAACTAAACTATGACTAATGATCAAAAGTATGTTAATTCCTCTTCAATCCTTGGCTTAAATAGCATCAGAAATGAGTTGGATTGGGCCCACAAGGCTTCTAAAATCGCTGGCCACGTGTTGCATTAAGTGGGTCATGTACCACCATCATTGCATCCGCGTACCGTGCACGTGCGCACCCCTATGCGCGATGCAACTATGACAAATCTTATATCATTTCGAAGCCCCGGATGTTAGCTTTCCAACCCAACTAGAACCGCATCAATTGGACCTCTGTAGCTCAAGTTATGATCAATTAAGTGCGAAGAGGTCGGCTTGACAGCTTTTTGGTTCCATCATTTCTTCATGAGTTCTCTAACTTTTCATGCTTTTTCTTCATTCCCTTGATCCAATCTTTGCCTCCTAAATCTGAAATCACTTAACAAACATATCAAGGCATCTAATAGAATCAAGGTGAATTAAATTGAGCTATTTTGAGTCCTAAAAAGCATGTTTTCACTCTTAAGCACAATTAAAGGAGAATATACAAAACCATGCTATTTCATTGCGTAAATGTGGGTAAAAGGTTATAAAATCCCCTAAATCAAGCATAAGATAAGCCTTACAAATGGGGTTTATCAAGATGCCTCAAGGGATGCACTTTCCTCCCAACAACTATTGGGAACAACTCAACACTTCCCTAGAAGATTTGAGTTACAATGTGGAACAATTAAGGGTGGAACATCATGAGCACTCCATCATTCTCCATGAAATAAGAGAAGATCAAAGAGCAATGAGGGAGGAGCAACAAAGGCAAGGAAGGGACATAGAAGAGCTTAAAGACATTGTTGGTCCTTCAAGAAGAAGACGCCACTAAGGTGGATTCATTCCTTGTTCTTACTTTTATGCTGTTCGGTTTTTATATTATATGTTTATCTATGTTTTGTGTGTCTACTTCATGATCATTAGTGTTTAGTAACTATGTCTTAAAGTTATGAATAATTCCATTAATCCTTCATCTCTCTTAAATGAAAAATGTTTTTAATTCAAAAGAACAAAGAAGTACATGAATCCCAAATTTATCCTTAAATTTAGTTTAATTATATTGATGTGGTGACAATGCTTTTTGCTTTCTGAATGAATGCTTGAACAGTGCATATTTTTTATCTTGTTGTTTATGAATGTTAAAACTGTTGGCTCTTGAAAGAATGATGAACAAAGAGAAATGTTATTGATAATCTGAAAAATCATGAAATTGATTCTTGAAGCAAGAAAAAGCAGTGAAAAACAAAATCTTACGAAAAAAAATACGGCAAAAAAAATAGAAGGAAAAAGAAATAGCAAGCAGAAAAAGCCAATAGCCCTTAAACCCAAAAGGCAAGGGTAAAAAGGATCCAAGGCTTTGAGCATCAATGGATAGGAGGGCCCAAGGAAATAAAATCCAGGCCTAAGCGGCTAAATCAAAGCTGTCCCTAACCATGTGCTTGTGGCATGCAGGTCCAAGTGAAAAGCTTGAGACTGGGTGGTTAAAGTCATGATCCAAAACAAAAAGAGTGTGCTTAAGAGCTCTGGACATCTCTAACTGGGGACTCTGGCAAAGCTGAGTCACAGTCTGAAAAGGTTCACCTAGTCATGTGTCTGTGGCATTTATGTATCCGGTGGTAATACTGGAAAATAACGTGCTTAGGGCCACGGCCAAGACTCATAAAAGTAGCTGTGTTTAAGAATCAACATACTTAACTAGGAGAATCAATAACACTATCTGAAATTCTAAGTTTGTAGAGAAGCCAATCATTCTAAATTTCAAAGGAGAAAGTGAGATGCCAAAACTGTTCAGAAGCAACAAGCTACAAGTCCCACTCATCTAATTAGAATTAATATTCATTGATATTATTGGATTTATAGTATATTCTCTTCTTTTTATCCTATTTGATTTTCAGTTGCTTGGGACGAGCAACAATTTAAGTTTGGTGTTGTGATGAGCGGATAATTTATACGCTTTTTGGCATTGTTTTTAGGTAGTTTTTAGTAAGTTCAAGCTACTTTTAGGGATGTTTTCATTCGTTTTTATGTTAAATTCACATTTCTGGACTTTACTATGAGTTTTTGTGTTTTTCTGTGATTTCAGGTAATTTCTGGCTGAAATTGAGGGACTTGAGCAAAACTCTGATAGGAGGCTGACAAAGGACTGTTGATGCTGTTGGAATCTGACCTCCCTGCACTCGAAATAGATTTTCTGGAACTACAGAACTCCAAATGGCGCGCTCTCAACGGCGTTGGAAAGTAGACATCCATAGCTTTCCAGAAATATATAATAGTCCATACTTTATTCGGGAATTAACGATGTAAACTGGCGCTCAACGCCAGTTCCATGTTGCTGTCTGGAGTAAAACGCCAGAAACACGTCACGACCCGGAGTTGAACGCCCAAAACACGTTACAACTTGGCGTTCAACTCCAAAAGAAGCCTCAGCTCGTGGATAGATCAAGCTCAGCCCAAACACACACCAAGTGGGCCCTGGAAGTGGATTTATGCATCAGTTACTTACTCATGTAAACCCTAGTAGCTAGTCTAATATAAATAGGATAATTTACTATTGTATTAGACATCTTTGGTCTCAGTTTTATTTTATTCTTCATCTGAGGAGACTATTGATCACGTTTTTGGGGGCTGGCCATTCGGCCATGCCTGAACCTTTCACTTATGTATTTTCAACGGTGGAGTTTCTACACACCATAGATTAAGGGTGTGGAGCTCTGCTGTACCTCAAGTTTCAATGCAATTACTATTATTTTCTATCCAATTCGAATTATTCCTGTTCTAAGATATTCATTGCACTTCAACTTGATGAATGTGATGATCCGTGACACTCATAATCATTCTCACCTATGAACGCGCATGACTGACAACCACTTCCGTTCTACCTTAGACTGGGCGCATATCTCTTGGATTCCTTAATCAGAATCTTCGTGGTATAAGCTAGAATTGATGGCAGCATTCATGGGAATCCGGAAGGTCTAACCTTGTCTGTGGTATTCTGAGTAGGATTCCGGAATTGAATGACTGTGACGAGCTTCAAACTCCTGAAGGCTGGGCGTTAGTGACAGACACAAAAGAATCAAGGGATTCTACTCCAACCTGATTGAGAACCGACAGATGATTAGCCGTGCTGTGACAGAGCATTTGGACCTTTTTCACTGAGAGGATGGGATGTAGCCATTGATGACGGTGATGCCCTACATACAGCTTGCCATAGAAGGGAGTGATAAAATTGGATAAAAGCAGTAGGAAAGCAGAGATTTAGGAGGAGCACAGCATCTCCATACGCCTATCTGAAATCCCCATCATTAGATTACATGAGTAACTTTATCTTTATTTTATGTTTATTATTTATTAATTTTCGAAAATCCATAATCAATTACTATCCGCCTGACTGAGATTTACAAGATGACCATAGCTTGCTTCATACCAACAATCTCTGTGGAATCGACCCTTACTCACGTAAGGTTTATTACTTGGACGACCCAGTACACTTGCTGGTTAGTTGAACGAAGTTGTGACCACACATAGTAAAGAGCTATTATCTCGAATTAAATTTTATACAAGTACAAAGAGTACGAATCACAATTTCGTCCACCAGGGGACCATTTTGGATATATTCTATGATGGTCTATTTGAGTTCTCTAAGATGTCACTGGACCATTCTGTAGGTGGATCCATTCACCTAAAGAAAACACCTGCAGAAGCTCAAGAACTCATTGACATGGTTACAAATAACCAATTCATGTACACCTCTGAGAGGAATCCTGTGAGTAATGGGACGCCTCAGAAGAGGGGAGTTCTTGAAATTGATACTCTGAATGCCATATTGGCTCAGAACAAAATATTGACTCAACAAGTCAACATGATTTCTCAGAGTCTGAATGGATTGCAAAACGCATCCAACAGTACTAAAGAAGCATCTTTTGAAGAAGAAGCTTATGATCCTGAGAACCCTGCAATGGCAGAGGTGAATTACATGGGTGAAGCCTATGGAAACACCTATAATCCCTCATGGAGAAATCATCCAAATTTCTCATGGAAGGATCAACAAAAGCCCCAACAAGGCTTTAATATGGTGGAAGAAATAGGTTTAGCAATAGCAAGCCTTTTCCATCATCTTCTCAGCAACAAATAGAGAATTCTGAGCAGAGCCCCTCTAGCTTAGCAAACATAGTCTATGATCTATCTAAGGCCACTTTAAGTTTCATAAATGAAACATGGTCCTCCATTAGAAACTTGGAGGCACAAGTGGGTCAGCTGAGTAAAAAAATTACTGAAACTTCTCCTAGTACTCTCCCAAGCAATACAGAAGAGAATCCAAAAAGAGAGTGCAAGGCCATTGATATAATCAAAATGGCCGAATCCAAAGAGGAAGGGGAGGACGTGAATCCCAATGAGAAAGACCTCATGGGACGTCTCCCAGACAGAAAGGATTTCCCTATTGAGGACCTAAAGGAATCTGAGGCTCATATAGAGACCATAGAGATTTCATTAAACTTCCTTCTGCCATTCATAAGCTCCGAGAACTATTCTTCCTCTGAAGAGGATGAAGATGTAACTAAAGAGCAAGTTGCTCAATATCTAGGAGCCATCATGAAGCTGAATGCCAAGTTGTTTGGTAATGAGACTTGGAAAGGTGAACCTCCCTTGCTCATTAGTGAACTAGATACATGGGTTCAGCAAACTCTACCTCAAAAGAAACAAGATCCTGATAATTTCTTAATATCCTGTACCATAGGCACCGTGACCTTTGAGAAGGCTCTATGTGACATGGGGTCAGGTATAAATCTTATGCCACTCTCTGTAATGGAGAAGCTGGGGATCTTTGAGGTACAAGCTGCAAGAATCTCATTAGAGATGACAGACAAGTCAATAAAACAAGCTTATGGAATGGTAGAGGACATGTTGGTAAAGGTTAAAGGCCTTTACATCCCTGATGATTTCATAATCTTGGACACTGGGAAGGATGAGAATGAATCCATCATTCTTGGGAGACCCTTCCTAGCCACAGCAACAGCTGTGATTGATGTTGACAGAGGTGAACTAGTCCTTCAATTGAATGGGGACTACCTTGTGTTTAAAGCTCTAGTTATCCTTCTGTAAACATGGAAAAGAGGCACGATAAGCTTCTCTCAATACAGAGTCAAACAAAGCCCCCACAGTCAAACTCTAAGTTTGGTGTTGGGAGGCCACAACCAAACTCTAAGTTTGGTGTTGAATCTCCACATTCAAACTCTAAGTTTGGTGTTGGGAGGTCCCAACAATGCTCTGAACATCTGTGAAGCTCCATGAGAGCTCACTGTCAAGCTATTGACATTAAAGAAGCGCTTATTGGGAGGCAACCCAATTTTTATTTATCTATATTTCTATTGTTCTTTTATGTTTTATTAGGTTTATGATAATATGGAGTCACAAAACAATTGCAAAAATTAAAAACAAAATCAAAAACAGCAGAAGATAAAGCACACCCTAGAGGAAGAGCTGTCTGGCGTTTAACGCCAGAAACAAGCATCAGGCTGGCGTTAAATGCCAGAAACAAGCACCAAGCTGGCGTTTAATGCCAGAAACAAGTATCAATCTGACGTTAAATGCCAGGATTGCATATAGAGGGCATTTTACACGCCTAAAGGGTGCAGGGATGAGAAATCCTTGACACCTCAGGATCTGTGGACCCCACAGGATCACCTCAGAATCTGTGGACCCCACAGGATCCCCACCTACCTTCTCCCTCTCTCTCACACCTTTTCATAACACTCTTCCCTAAACATCATTCACCAATCACCTCAATCACTCTTCCCCATCACCTCTTCACCACTCACATCCATCCTCTCTTCCCCATAAACCCCACCTACCTTCAAATTCAAAATCTCTTTCCCACCCAAACCCACCCTACATGACCGAACCATAAACCCCTCTCCCTCCACTATATAAACCCCCCCATCCTTCTTCATTTTTACACATCACTACCCTCTCTTCTCCCCCTTGGCCGAAACTCACACCTTTCTCCTCTCCTCTATATCTTCTTCTTCTTCTTCTTCTTCTATTCTTTCTTCTTTTGCTCGAGGGTGAGCAACATTCTAAGTTTGGTGTGGTAAAAGCATAGCTTTTTTGTTTTTCCATAACCATTTATGGCACCTAAGGCCGGAGAAACCTCTAGAAAGGGGAGAGGAAAGATAAAAGCTTCCACCTCCGAGTCATTTGAGATGGAAAGATTCATTTCAAAAGCCCATCAAGACCACTTCTATGAAGTTGTGGCCAAGAAAAAGGTGATCCCTGAAGTCCCTTTCATGCTCAAGAAAAATGAGTATCCGAAGATCTGACATGAGATCCAAAGAAGAGGTTGGGAAGTTCTTACCAACCCCATTCAACAAGTCGGAATCTTAATGGTTCAAGAGTTCTATGCCAATGCATGGATCACTAGGAACCATGATCAAAGTATGAACCCGAATCCGAAGAATTATCTTACAATGGTTCGGGGGAAATGCTTAGATTTCAGTCCGGAAAATGTAAGGTTGGCATTCAACTTGCTTATGATGCAAGAAGATGCACGCCCCTACACTAGAAGGGTCAACTTTGATCAAAGGTTGGACCAAGTCCTCATGGACATATGTATGGAAGGAGTTCAATGGAAAAGAGACTCAAAAGGCAAGCCGGTTCAATTGAGAAGACTGGACCTTAAGCCTGTGGCTAGAGGATGGTTGGAGTTCATCCAACGCTCCATCATCCCCACTAGCAACCGATCTGAAGTAACTGTGGATTGGGCCATCATGATCCATAGCATCATGATTGGAGAGGAAGTAGAAGTTCATGAAGTCATCTCTCTAGAACTCTACAAAGTAGCCGAAAAACCCTCCACCTTGGCAAGGCTAGCTTTTCCTCATCTCATTTGCCATCTATGCTACTTAGCTGGAGTTTTCATAGAAGGATGGAGCAAACAAGAGAGCCCATTCATGGATCTCAAGAGACGTATGAGGAAGCTCATCATCAAAAAACCCCTGAGATGCCTCAAGGGATACATTTTCCTCCAAACAACTATTGGGAACAACTCAACACTTCTCTAGAAGGATTGAGTCATGACATGAACCAATTAAGGGTGGAACACCAAGAGCACTCCATCATTCTCAATGAGATTAGAGAAGATCAAAGAGTTATGAGGGAGGAGCAACAAAGGCAAGGGAGAGACATAGAGGAGCTCAAGAACACCATTGGTCCTTCGAGAAGAAAGTGCCACCATCACTAAGGTGGACTCATTCCTTAACTCCCTTGTTCTTATCTCTCTGTTTTTTTATTTTTGAGCTTCATGTTTGCCTATGTTTGTGTCTTTACTACATGATCATTAGTATTTAGTAACTATGTCTTAAGGCTATGAATAATTCCATGAATTTTTCACCTTTCTTAAATGAAAAATGTTTCTAATACAAAAGAACAAGAAGTACATGAGTTTCGAATTCATCCTTGAAATTAGTTTAATTATATTGATGTGGTGACAATAATTTTTGTTTTCTGAATGAATGTTTGAACAGTGCATATTTTTGATCTTGTTGTTTATGAATGATAAAATTGTTGGCTCTTGAAAGAATGATGAACAAAGAGAAATGTTATTGATAATCTGAAAAATCACGAAATTGATTCTTGAAGCAAGAAAAAGCAGTGAAAAAAAGGGCAAAAAAAAATAGAAGAAAAAGAAAAAGCAAGCAGAACAAGCCAATAGCCCTTAAAACCAAAAGGCAAGGGTAAAAAGGATCCAAGGCTTTGAGCATCAATGGATAGGAGGGCCCAAGGAAATAAATGCAGGCCTAAGCGGCTAAATCAAGTTGTCCCTAACCATGTGCTTGTGGCATGCAGGTCCAAGTGAAAAGCTTGAGACTGAGTGGTTAAAGTCGTGATCCAAAGTAAAAAGAGTGTGCTTAAGAGCTCTGGTCACCTCTAACTGGGGACTTTAGCAAAGCTGAGTCACAATCTGAAAAGATTCACCTAGTCATGTGTCTGTGGCATTTATATATCCGATGGTAATACTGGAAAAATAGTGCTTAGGGCCACGGCCAAGACTCATAAAAGTAGCTGTGTTCAAGAATCAACATACTTAACTAGGAGAATCAATAACACTATCTGAACTCTGAGTTTCTATGGATGCCAATCATTCTAAACTTCAAAGGATAAAGTGAGATGCCAAAACTGTTCAGAAGCAAAAAGCTACAAGTCCCGCTCATCTAGTTAGAACTAATATTCATTGATATTTTTGGATTTATAGTATATTCTCTTCTTTTTATCCTATTTTATTTTTCAGTTGCTTGGGGACAAGCAACAATTTAAGTTTGGTGTTGTGATGAGCGGATAATTTATACGCTTTTTGGTATTGATTTTAGGTAGTTTTTTGTAGGATCTAGCTACTTTTAGGGATGTTTTTATTAGTTTTTATGAAAAGTTCACATTTCTGGACTTTACTATGAGTTTGTGTATTTTTCTATGATTTCATATATTTTCTGGCTGAAATTGAGGGACCTGAGCGAAAATCTGATCCAGGCTGAAAAAGGACTGCTGATGCTATTGGATTCTGACCTCCCTACACTCGAAATGGATTTTCTGGAGCTACAGAACTCCAAATGGCGCGCTCTCAATTGTGTTGAAAAGTATACATCCAGGGCTTTCCAGCAATATATAATAGTTCATACTTTATTCGAGTTTAGACGATGCAAACTGGCGTTCAACGCCAGCTCCTTGTTGCATTCTAGAGTAAAATGCCAGAAACACGTCACAAACCAGAGTTAAATGCCAAAAATACGTTATAACTTGGCGTTTAACCCCAAGAGAAGTCTCTGCACGTGTAAAGCTCAAGCTCAACCCAAGCACACACCAAAGTGGGCCTTGGAAGTGGATTTCTGCACTTAGACTTATTTCTGTAAACCCTAATAGCTAGTTTAGTATAAATAGAACTTTTTACTATTGTATTAGGTGTCTCTTAGACCATTAATCTTTGGATTACCTTTTGATCCTTTGATCGCATTTTGGAGGGCTGGCCTCACGGCCATACCTTGACCTTTATCACTTATCTATTTTCAACGGTGGAGTTTCTACACACCATAGATTAAGGTGTGGAGCTCTGCTGTACCTCGAGTATTAATGCAAAGTACTATTGTTCTTCTATTCAATTCACGCTTATTCTTATTCTAAGATATTCACTGCACTTCAACATGATGAATGTGATGATCCGTGACACTCATTATCATTCTCACTTATGAACGCGTGCCTGACAACCACTCTCGTTCTACCTTAGATCGAGCGCATGTCTCTAAGCCTCCATTCCGAAAGTTCGGAGTCTTCGTGGTATAAGCTAGAATTATTGGCGGCTATTTCTAAGTTCCGAAAAGTGTAAACCTTGTCTGTGGTATTCCGAGTAGGATCTGAGATGGGATGACTGTGACGAGCTTCAAACTCGCGAGTGTTGGGCGTAGTGACAGACGCAAAAGAATCTATGCATTCTATTCCAACATGATCGAGAACTGACAGATGATTAGCCGTGCTGTGACAGAGTATTTGGACCATTTTCACTGAGAGGATAGGAAGTAGCCATTGACAACGGTGATGCCCTACATACAGCTTGCCATAGAAAAGAGTAAGAATGATTGGAGGAAGGCAATAGGAAAGCAGAGATTCAGAAGGGACAAAGCATCTCCATACACTTTTCTGAAATTCCCACCAATGATTTACATAAGTATCTCTATCTCTATTTTATGTTTTATTTATCTTTATTTTCGAAAACCATTATAACCATTTGAATCCGCCTGACTGGGATTTACAAGATGACCATAGCTTGCTTCATACCAACAATTTCCGTGGGATCGACCCTTACTCACGTAAGGTTTATTGCTTGGACGACCCAGTGGACTTGCTGGTTAGTTGTACGAAGTTGTGACAAAGTGTGATTCACATTTGAGAGCTCCAAGTCTTTGGCGTCATTGTTGATGATCACAATTTCGTGCACCAGTACGCACGCCTACCCCAAAATCTCCATCCTTTGCGCACGCGCCCAGCTTTGCGTACGGACACTCGTTTGTACACCCTCTGCCGGGAGCATTCACACACTTGTGCGTTTGCACCCCAGCCTTTTACCCTCTCTGTGCGTACGGACACCTATGTGCGCACGCTCACATGATCTTTTTTCATGTTAAAAAAACTCTTAGTGTGCATACGCACAAACAGATTTTCACCCTCTACCCGGAGTGCTCGCACATGCTTGTGCTTGCACACAATCCCCATTTTACATCCTTTGTGCGTACGCACGGCCAAGTGTGCATACGCACTACTCTCTTCTCACACCACCCTACTTCTTTTCTTTTCTTATCTCTATTTCCTTTCATCTTCTCTCTTTCTCTCTCTTCTTTCCCTTATTCAACCACCATCCACCACCAACTCCATTTTTTAGTTAGTTAGTTTAATTTTCTAATTTTTAGTAGATTAGGTTGTTAGTATAGGTTAGATTTTTTGTGATAAGTGTTAGATTATTGATATTGTTGTTGCTAAATGTTGTTGGATATCTTTATTGAGGTCATACTTTGTCAATTGGTGTTGAATTTTGAATATTGAATATTTGTACATACCAAGTACTTATGACATTGCCTTCATGAATATTATTAGATTTGTAAATTACATGTTGTAGCTAGCCACCATGTAATTTGAATTCATTATCTATTATTAGGCAATTGTAAGTAGTTGATGCATTTTTTGTTAGGTGATGCTTGCTATGATTGATTTTCATTTAAGTCACTTAGTTGATGCATTGAAATTAATGAATAGTGAAATTGGATCAAGAGCTTACCTAATAACATTTTTTTGAGCTTTTTAACCTTTGTGGACTATGCTTGTCATGTTTTCCACTTCATGTTAATTAGGTGTTGCAAACAAACTTTCCTCCATTATCCAATTCATAATGCTTGTTTATTGCTTGAATTCTTTATGCTCCCTCAGTACTTGTTTGTTGATCTTAACCTACAAGTTTCTTTTAGGGCATCTCAAGCACACTAGAATGAGTGAAGTGCATGCTTTTTTTGTGTAAGTGTAACATAGCTTTCTTTGCTAGTGTGTGTTTTAAACTGCACAACTTAGAATACACACACTTGTTTCTTTCATGTTACAAACTTATTCAGTCACTTTATTTTAGTGATCATCACCTCATTCCAATAATCTATGATTCCTTACTTTTCCATCCACTCATCTTACTCTCCTATTTTCTATCTTTCATGAGTGAGTTACTATAAGCAACAAGGAAAACGGGAGAAAGAACACGTAGCCTCCAATTGACCCACCAGCTGAAGGTGGCAATCCGTATCGACGCCGTACCCCTTTGCCCACCTTTGAATGCACCGAAGACGGCTAATGAGCGGATATTTTATACGCTTTTTGACATTATTTTCATATAGTTTTTAGTAGTTTTTATTTAGTTTTTATTGTGTTTTTATAGGTTTTAGTGTTAAATTCACATTTTTGAATTCTAATATAAGTTTTTGTGTTTTTGAGCTATTTCAGGTAATTTCTGGCTGAAATTGCGGAGCTGGAGCAGAAGTCTAATTCAGAGACAGAGAAAGCACTGCAGATGTTGTCCAAATCTAACCTACCTGCATTCGGAAGAGCTTTTCTAGAGCTACAGAAGTCTAAATGGAGTGCTCTTAACGGCTATGGAAAGCTGACTTCCAGAGCTTTCCAGCAATATATAAGTCCATATTTGGCTTTGGATTAGAAGGCCTAAAACTGGCGTCCAACGTTAGCTTTCTGCCCTCTTCTAGGCGTCCAGCGCCCAAAAAGCAGAGCTGTGGACAAAATTGTGATCATTAACAATGGCTCCAATAATTTGGTAGCTCTCACACGTGAATTACACTTAGTCACAACTCCGCACAACTAACCAGCAAGTGCACTGGGTCGTCCAAGTAATACCTTATGTGAGTAAGGGTCGATCCCACGGAGATTGTTGGTATGAAGCAATCTATGGTCATCTTGTAGATCTCAGTCAGACTGATTCAAATGTGATTGGATTAGATAATTAAAAGATAAATAAAATAGGATAGAAATACTTATGTAAATTAATGGTGGGAATTTCAGATAAGCGTATGGAGATGCTTGTCCCTGTTGAATCTCTGTTTTCCTACTGCTTTCATCCAATCCTTCTTAATCCTTTCCATGGCAAGTTGTATGTAGGGCATCACCGTTGTCAATGGCTACATCCCATCCTCTCAGTGAAAATGGTCCAAATGCTCTGTCACAGCACGGATAATCATCTGTCGGTTCTCAATCAGGTTGGAATAGAATCCCGTGATTCTTTTGCATCTGTCACTAATGCGCAGCCTTCAGGAGTTTGAAGCTCGTCATAGTCATTCAATCCCGGAATCCTACTCGGAATACCACAGACAAGGTTAGACTTTCCGGATTCCCATGAATGCCGCCATCAATTCTAGCTTATACCACGAAGATTCTGATCAAGGAATCCAAGAGATATGTGCCCGGTCTAAGGTAGAACGGAAGTGGTTGTCAGTCACGCGTTCATAGGTGAGAATGATGATGAGTGTCACAAATCATCACATTCATCATGTTGAAGTGCAACGAATATCTTAGAATAAGAACAAGCGGAATTGAATAGAAAATAGTAGTAATTGCATTGAAACTTGAGGTACAGCAGAGCTCCACACCCTTAATCTATGATGTGCAGAAACTCCACCATTGAAAATACATAAGTGATGAAGGTCCAGGCATGGCCGAATGGCCAGCCCCCAAACGTGATCACAGGATCAGAAAATTCAATTCAGGATCCAAGATGAATAATACAAAGGTAAAAAGTTCTATTTATAATTAAACTAGCTACTAGGGTTTACAGAGGTAAGTAATTGATGCATAAATCCACTTTTGGGGCCCACTTGGTGTGTGCTTGGGCTGAGCTTGATCTATCCATGAGCTGAGGCTTCTCTTGGAATTGAACGCCAAGTTGTAACGTGTTTTGGGCGTTCAACTCTGGTTCGTGACGTGTTTGTGGCGTTTAACTCCAGAATGCAGCATGGAACTGGCGTTGAGCGCCAATTTACATCATCTAATCACGAATAAAGTATGAACTATTATATAATGCTAGAAAGCTCTGGATGTCTAATTTCCAACACCATTGAGAGCGCGCCATTTGGAGTTCTATAGCTCCAGAAAATCCATTTCGAGTGCAGGGAGGTCAGATTCCAACAGCATCAACAGTCCTTTGTCAGCCTCCTATCAGAGTTTTGCTCAGGTCCATCAATGTCAGCCAGAAAATACCTGAAATCACAGAAAAACACACAAACTTATAGTAAAGTCCAGAAATGTGAATTTAGCATAAAAACTAATGAAAACATCCCTAAAAGTAACTAGATCATGCTAAAAACTACCTAAAAACATTGCCAAAAAGTGTATAAATTATCCGCTCATCAAGAGCCCAGCGTCCAAAGGCCCAGAAAGGACCCCCTAGCCAGTGTTTCACGCCCTAGGAGCCTCATTGCACGTGGATCTCACCAAAGCTCTACCCAAACACTCACAAAGTAGGCCGTAGTAGTGAATTTTAGCACTAAATAGACTGTTTTACTCTTACTAGTTATCTGTTAATTATTTAAGAGTTATTTTACACCATGTCATGAGAGACCTCTTTTGGAGGATACACATTATTTTCATTTTTCCTCTGTATTTTACTTTCAGTATAAGTTTCTAAACCTCCTAGGTTGAGGGGAGGAGCCCTGCTGAGTCCTATGGATTAATAAAAGTACTATTGTTTCTTCTTCGATCCATGTTTGATCTTTCTCTAAGATGTATATCCGATCTTCATCGTGGTGAATCGGATGATCTAATCAATTAGCTCTGTTCATCACATTAAGATGAACGTGCTTGACAAACACTCACGTCTACTTGGGTTTGTGTGAATACCTGGAAGAAAAGCATGAGCCAACAGCTATGTTTATACATCTCTCAAACGGTTAATCCATGATTTCGGTGGGGACTTATTGAGACACCAGTTCAGCCAATTTCTGGGGAGATTAGGGTCTCCGTGGTATACGTTAGAATCCAAAGAAGCAGCGTTCTCTAATCTAGAAGATTCGACCTTGTCTGTGGCGTTTTGAGTAGGATTGCCAAGAGAATGGACTGCTATGCACTTCACCTTTCGTCAGATTAAATACCACGGCCATTAGCCACGGTCGTGTTCATTCTGTAGTAGAGGAGATCAATGAACACAGGCAATGGCTTTGATCACTTACAGCCTGCCATAGAAGAAGATCATTCATAAGCAAAGAAGACAGTAGTACCAGAGTTAGTTCAGAAAGACAAAGCAACTCCAACTCTCAACTCTATTCCTATTAGTGAAACACTTGTTTTACAAATACAAATTATGAATAGTTTCCTCTATCCAACAACCATCTGATTTTGCCTGACTAAGACCTACAAGACAACCATAGCTTGCTTCAAGCCACAATCCTCGTGGGATCGACCCTGACTCGCTCAAGTATTACTTGGACGACCCAATGCACTTGCTGGTACTGCTGTTGTACGAAATAATGTGGGTTTTCTGTACACGTGCACCAAGTTTTTGGCGCCGTTGCCAAGGATTGTTGAGTTTGGACAAATTGCCAGATTGTCTTACTCCCTAGATCAGGTAATTTTTATTTTTTTTCTTTGAGTCCTTTTATTTTTCGTGTTCTTCTTATTTTTTTGGAAAAAAAACTTTTTCAAAAATATTCTTCTTTTCTTTATTTGATCTTTATCTTTGTTTGAGTCTCTTTGTTTGTGTTCTTATTGAGTCTTTGATTTTTATTTTCTTCTTCATTAATTTTTGAAAATTTAAAAACCTTTGTCAAAAATATTTTTCTTTTCTTTGTTTAATTCGTGTTCTTGGTATTGTCAAAAATTTTTTTTCGCAAGCTTTTGCTTTTTCACTGCTTTTTCTTGCTTCAAGAATCAATTTCATGATTTTTCAGATTGTCAATAACATTTTTCTTTGTTCATCATTCTTTCAAGAGCCAACAATTTTAACATTCATAAATAACAAGATAAAAAATATGCACTGTTCAATCATTCATTCAGAAAACAAAAAGTATTGTCACCACATCAATATAATTAAACTAAATTCAAGGATAAATTCAAAAATTATGTACTTCTTGTTCTTTTGAATTAGAAACATTTTTCTTTTAAGAGAGATGAAGGATTCATGGAATTTATTTATAACTTTAAGACATAGTTACTAACTACTAATGATCATGAAGTAGAGACACAAAACATAGATAAACATATAACATAAAAACCAAAAAACAGAAAAAAAATAAGAACAAGGAATGAATCCACCTTAGTGGCGTCTTCTTCTTGAAGGACCAATGATGTCCTTAAGCTCTTCTATGTCCCTTCCTTGCCTTTTTTGCTCCTCCCTCATTGCCCTTTGATCTTCTCTAATTTCATGGAGAATGATGGAGTGCTCTTGATGTTCCACCCTTAATTGATCCACATTGTAACTCAAATCTTCTAAGGAAGTGTTGAGTTATTCCCAATAGTTGTTGGAAGGAAAGTGCATCCCTTGAGGCATCTCCGGGATTTCTTGGTGATGAGCTTCCTCATGCGTCTCTTGGGTTCCATGAGTGGGCTCTCTTGTTTGCTCCATCTTTTTCTTAGTGATGGGCTTGTCCTCCTCAATAAGGATGTCTCCTTCTATGATAACTCCAGCTGAGTAACATAGATGGAAAATAAGATGAGGAAAAGCTAGCCTTACCAAATTAGAGGACTTATCGGCTATTTTGTAGAATTCATGGGAGATGACTTCATGAACTTCTACTTTCTCTCCAATCATGATGCTATGATTCATGATGGCCCGATCCATAGTAACTTCAGATCGGTTGCTAGTGGGGATGATGGAGCGTTGAATGAACTCCAACCATCCTGTAGCCACAGGCTTGAGGTCCAGTCTTCTTAGTTGAACCGGTTTGCTTTTGGAGTCTCTTTTCCATTGAGCTCCTTCCACACATATGTCCATAAGGACTTGGTCCAACCTTTGATTAAAGTTGACCCTTCTAGTGTAGGGGCGTGCATCTCCTTGCATCATGGGTAAGTTGAACGCCAACCTCACATTTTCCGGACTAAAATCTATGTATTTTCTCCGAACCATTGTAAGATAATTCTTTGGACTCGGGTTCACACTTTGATCATGGTTCCTAGTGATCCATGCATTGGCATAGAACTCTTGAACCATTAAGATTCTGACTTGTTGAATGGGGTTGGTTAGAACTTCCCAACCTCTTCTTTGGATCTCATGTCGGATCTCCGGATACTCAATTTTTTTGAGCTTGAAAGGGACCTCAGGGATCACCTTCTTCTTGGCAACAACATCATAGAAGTGGTCTTGATGGGATTTGGAGATGAATCTTTCCATCTCCCATGACTCGGAGGTGGAAGCTTTTGTCTTCCCTTTCCCTTTTCTATAGGATTCTCCGACCTTAGGTGCCATCAATGGTAATGGAAAAACAAAAAAGCTTATGCTTTTACCACACCAAACTTAAAATATTTCTCGTCCTCGAGCAAGAGAAGAAAGAAAAGAAGAAGAAGAAGAAGAAAATATGGAGGAGAGTGAGAGAGGTGTATTCGGCCAAGAAGGAGAAGAGAGGTGTGTGTTGTGTGAAAATTAAGGAGAATGGAGGGGTTTATATAGGGAAGTGAGAGAGGGTAGGTTCGGCCATTTTAGGGTGGGTTTGTGTGGGAAAGATTTTTTAATTTTGAAGGTAGGTGGGGTTTATGGGGAAGAGTGGATGGATGTGAGTGGTGAAGGGGGTAATTGGGAAGAGAGATTGAGGTGATTGGTGAAGGGTTTTTGGGAAAGTGTGTTATAGGATTAATTAGGAGGTAAGGTAGGAATATGTTAGGTGGGGATCCTGTGGGGTCCACAGATCCTGAGATGATCTTGTGGGGTCCACAGATCCTGAGGTGTCAAGGATTTACATCCCTGCACCAATTAGGCATGTAAAATGCCTTAGCATACCATTCTGGCGTTTAAACACCGAAGTGGTGCACGTTCTGGGCGTTCAACGCCCATGTGTAGCATGTTTCTGGCGTTGAACGCCAGTTCCATGCTTGTTACTGGCGTTCAGCGCCAGCTTTCCTCAGGGCATATTCCTGGCATTCAAACGCCAGGATGTTGCTTATTTCTGGCATTCAGCGCCAGGTCCATGCTCTGTTCTGGCGTTGAACGCCAGCCAGATGCTCCTTACTGGCGTTTAGTCCTTCCTCCTGGGTGTGATTTTCTTCTGCTGTTTTTGATTCTGTTTTTAATTTTAATATTTTTTTCGTGACTCCACATGATCATGAACCTACTAAAACACAAAATAACAAATAAATAAAATAAAAATTGGGTTGCCTCCCAACAAGCACTTCTTTAATGTCAATAGCTTGACAGTGGGCTCTCATGGAGCCTCACAGGTGATCAGGTCAATGTTGTATAGTCCCAACACCAAACTTAGAGTTTGGTTGTGGCCTTCCAATACCAAACTTAGAGTTTGATTGTGGCAGCTCTGTTTGACTCTGTATTGAGAGAAGCTCTTCATGCTTACTCTCCCTTGTTACAGAAGGATAGCCGTGTGCCCTTAAACACAAGGTAGTCCCCATTCAATTGAAGGACTAATTCTCTTCTGTTAACATCTATCACATCTTCTGCTGTTGCTAGGAAAGGTCTTCCAAGGATGATACATTCATCCTCCTCCTTCCTAGTGTCTAAGATTATGAAATCAGCAGGAATGTAAAGGCCTTTAACCTTTACCAACACATCCTCTACTAATCCATAAGCTTGTCTTACTGACTTGTCTGCCAATTGTAATGAGAATAAGGCAGGCTGTATCTCAATGATCCCCAGTTTCTCCATTACAGAGAGTGGCATAAGGTTTATGCCTGACCCTAGATCACACAGAGCCTTGTTAAAGGTCATGGTGCCTATGGTACAGGGTATTAAGAATTTCCCAGGATCTTGTTTCTTTTGAGGTAGAGTTTGTTGAACCCATGTATCAAGTTCACTAATGAGCAAGGGAGGTTCACCTTCCCAAGTCTCATTACCAAATAACTTGGCATTCAGCTTCATGATGGCTCCTAGATATTGAGCAACTTGCTCTCTAGTTACATCTTCATCCTCTTTAGAGGAAGAATAATCTTCAGAGCTCATGAATGGCAGAAGGAGATTTAATGGAATCTCTATGATCTCTATATGAGCCTCAGATTCTTTTAGGTCCTCAATAGGGAACTCTTTCTTGTTTGAGAGACGTCCCAGGAGGTCTTCCTCACTAGGATTTTCGTCCTTCTCCTCCCTTGTGCATTCGGCCATATTGATTACATCAATGGCCTTGCACTCTCCTTTTGGATTCTCTTCTGTATTGCTTGGGAGAATACTGGGAGGAGTTTCAATGACTTTCTTACTCAGCTGGCCCACTTGTGCCTCCAAATTTCTGATGGAGGACCTTGTTTCACTCATGAAACTTAAAGTGGCCTTAGACAGATCAGAGACTAAATTTGCTAAATTAGAGGGGCTTTGCTCATAATTCTCTGTCTGTTGCTGAGAAGATGATGGAAAAGGCTTGTTATTGCTTAGCCTGTTTCTTCCACCATTATTAAAGTCTTGTTGAGGCTTTTGTTGATCCTTCCATGAGAAATTTGGATGATTTCTCCATGATGAATTATAGGTGTTTCCATAAGGTTCACCCATATAATTTACCTCTGCCATTGCAGGGTTTTTAGGATCATAAGCTTCTTCTTCAGAAGATGCCTCTTTAGTGCTGTTGGATGTATCTTGCCATCCATTCAGACTTTGGGAAATCATGTTGACTTGCTGAGTCAATGCTTTGTTCTGAGCCAATATGGCATTCAGAGCATCAATCTCAAGAACTCCCTTCCTCTGAGGCGTCCCATTATTCACGAAATTCCTCTCAAAAGTTCACATGAACTGGTTATTTGCAACCATGTCAATAAGTTCTTGAGCTTCTGCAGGCGTTTTCTTTAGGTGAATGGATCCACCTGCAGAATGGTCCAGTGACATCTTAGAGAATTCAGATAGACCATAATAGAATATATCCAGAATGGTCCATTCTGAAAGCATGTCAGAAGGACACCTTTTGGTCAGCTGCTTGTATCTTTCCCAAGCTTCATAGAGGGATTCACCATCTTTTTGTTTGAATGTCTGAACATCCAATCTAAGCTTGCTCTTGAGGAGGAAAGAATTTAGCCAAGAAGGCCGTGACCAGCTTATCCCATGAGTCCAGGCTATCTTTAGGTTGTGAATCCAACCATGTTCTAGCTCTGTCTCTTACAGCAAAAGGGAAAAGCATGAGCCTGTAGACTTCAGGATCTACTCCATTCGTCTTTACAGTCTCACAGATATGCAAGAACTCAGTTAAAAACTGATAGGGATCTTCTGATGGAAGTCCATGAAACTTGTAGTTTTGTTGCATTAGAGCAACTAGTTGAGGTTTCAGCTCAAAATTATTTGCTCCAATGGTGGGAATTGAGATGCTTCTTCCATCAAACTTGGAAGTAGGTGTTGTATAATTACCAAGCATCCTCCTTGCATTATTGTTGTTAGGTTCGGCTGCCATGTCTTTTTCTTGTTCGAAAATTTCAGTAAGGTTGTCTCTGGATTGTTGTAATTTAGCTTCTCTTAGTTTCCTCTTCAGAGTCCTTTCAGGTTCTGGATCATCTTCAACAAGAATGCCTTTTTCCTTGTTCCTGCTCATATGAAAGAGAAGAAAACGAGAAAAGAAGAGGAATCCTCGATGTCACAGTAAAGAGGTTCCTTATTATTAGTAGAAGAAGAAAAGGGATAAAGAAAGGAGACTCCAAACAGAAGGGTGAGGATAGGGGTAGTGAATTGAGATGAAGAGAGGTGAAGAGAAGTGTTAGTAAATAAATAAATAAATAGAAGAAGATGAGAGAGAGATTTTCGAAAATATTTTTGAAAAGGAGTTAATGATTTTCGAAAATTAAGATAAGAAATTAAAATTAAAATTAAAATTTGAAACAATTAATTAATTAAAAAGAATTTTTGAAAAAGAAGGAGATATTTTCGAAAATTAGAGATAGAAAAGTAGTTAGGTGGTTTTGAAAAAGATAAGAAACCAACAAAAAGTTAGTTAGTTGATTGAAAGAGATTTGAAAATCATTTTTGAAAAGATAAGAAGATAAGAAGATATTTTGAAATCAAATTTTTGGATAAGACAAAATTTTTGAAAAAGATATGATATAAAAGATAAGATAAGATAGATTTAATTTTTAAAATTAAAATTAATTACTTGACTAACAAGAAACTAAAAGATATGATTCTAGAATTTAAAGATTGAACCTTTCTTAACAAGAAAGTAACAAACTTTAAATTTTTGAATCAATCACATTAATTGTTAGCATAATTTTCGAAAATAAAGATAAAATTAAAAAAGATTTTTGAAAAATATTCTTAAATTTTCGAAAATCATAAGATAAAAATGAAAAAGATTTGATTTTTGAAAAAGTTTTGAAAAGATAGGATTTTTAAAATTGAAAATTTGACTTGACTTGTAAGAAACAACTAATGTTAAAAATTTTTGACTAAGTCAACTCAAATTTTCGAAAATTATGAGAAAATTAAGGAAAAGATTTTTTTTTATTTTTGAATTTTTAATTATGAGAGAGAAAAACACAAATATGACCCAAAACATAAAAATTTTGGATCAAAACACAAGATGCATGCAAGAACACTATGAATGTCAAGATGAACACCAAGAACACTTTGACGATCATGATGAACATCAAGAACATATTTTTGAAAAATTTTTGATGCAAAGAAAACATGCAAGACACCAAACTTAGAATTCTTTAATGCTTGGACTCTAACAAACAAAAAATGCATATGAAAAACAACAAAAGATACAAAACAAGAAAACATCAAGATCAAATAAGAAGACTTACCAAGAACAACTTGAAGATCATGAAGAACACTATGAATGCATGAATTTTTGAAAAATGCATAATAATTTTAAAAACATGCAATTGACACTAAACTTAAAAATTCACTCAAGACTCAAACAAGAAACACAAAATATTTTTGATTTTTTTTCTAATTTTTTTGTATTTTATTTTATTTTTTCGAAAAACATATAGGAAAAAGAAAATAAGAAATTCAAAATCTTTAAGAAGAATTCCAGGAATCTTTCAATATTAGCCCAAAGCTCCAAGCAAAGGGTTGGACATGGCTTAATAGCCAGTCAGCTTTAGGATGGAATTACATGCATTGTGGTGATTAGTTGAAGACCAATTCCAAAGGAGTTTGAATATGGCTTTGCAGCCAGCCAGGATTCAACATGCTTCATGAAACTCTGGAATCCATTCTTAAATGTTTTGAAGCCATAGAATGATTTATTTTAAAAAAAATTTCGAAAATAGGAATAAAAAATTTTTTTTGAAAGATTTTTGAAAAGTTTTTGAAAAGAAAATTACCTAATCTGAGCAACAAGATGAACCGTCAGTTGTCCATACTCGAACAATCCTCGGCAACGGCGTCAAAAACTTGGTGTTGTTGCCGGATCAAAAGAGATCTTGGCGCTGTAGTTGCACATAATTGTAATTAGAACAATCCCCGACAATGGCGCCAAAAACTTGGTGGATGAAATTGTGATCATTAACAATGGCTCCAATAATTTGGTAGCTCTCACACGTGAAATACACTTAGTCACAACTCCACACAACTAACCAGCAAGTGCACTGGGTCGTCCAAGTAATACCTTACGTGAGTAAGGGTCGATCCTACGGAGATTGTTGGTATGAAGCAATCTATGGTCATCTTGTAGATCTCAGTCAGGCTGATTCAAATGTGATTGGATTAGATAATTAAAAGATAAATAAAATAGGATAGAAATACTTATGTAAATTAATGGTGGAAATTTCAGATAAGCGTATGGAGATGCTTGTCCCTGTTGAATCTCTGTTTTCCTACTGCTTTCATCGAATCCTTCTTACTCCTTTCCATGGCAAGCTGTATGTAGGGCATTACCGTTGTCAATGGCTACATCCCATCCTCTCAGTGAAAATGGTCCAAATGCTCTGTCACAGCACGGCTAATCATCTGTCGGTTCTCAATCAGGTTGGAATAGAATCCCGTGATTCTTTTGCGTCTGTCACTAACGCCCAGCCTTCAGGAGTTTGAAGCTCGTCATAGTCATTCAATCCCGGAATCCTACTCGGAATACCACAGACAAGGTTAGACTTTCTGGATTCCCATGAATGCCGCCATCAATTCTAGCTTATACCATGAAGATTCTGATCAAGGAATCCAAGAGATATGCGCCCGGTCTAAGGTAGAACGGAAGTGGTTGTCAGTCACGCGTTCATAGGTGAGAATGATGATGAGTGTCACGGATCATCACATTCATCATGTTGAAGTGCAACGAATATCTTAGAATAAGAACAAGCGGAATTGAATAGAAAATAGTAGTAATTGCATTGAAACTTGAGGTACAGCAGAGCTCCACACCCTTAATCTATGATGTGTAGAAACTCCACCGTTGAAAATACATAAGTGATGAAGGTCCAGGCATGGCCGAATGGCCAGCCCCCAAACGTGATCACAGGATCAAAAAATACAATTCAGGATCCAGGATGAATAATACAAAGGTAAAAAGTTCTATTTATACTTAAACTAGCTACTAGGGTTTACAGAGGTAAGTAATTGATGCATAAATCCACTTCCGGGGCCCACTTGGTGTGTGCTTGGGCTGAGCTTGATCTATCCATGAGCTGAGGCTTCTCTTGGAGTTGAACACCAAGTTGTAACGTGTTTTGGGCGTTCAACTCTAATTCGTAACGTGTTTCTAGCGTTTGACTCCAGAATGCAGCATGGAACTGGCGTTGAGCGCCAATTTACGTCGTCTAATTACGAATAAAGTATGAACTATTATATATTGCTGGAAAGCTCTGGATGTCTAATTTTCAAGGCCGTTTAGAGCGCGCCATTTGAAGTTCTGTAGCTCCAGAAAATCCATTTAAGTACAGGGAGGTTAGATTCCAATAGCATCAGCAGTCCTTTGTGAGCCTCCTATCAGAGTTTTGCTCAGGTCCCTCAATGTCATCCAGAAAATACCTGAAATCATAGAAAAATACACAAACTCATAGTAAAGTCTAGAAATGTGAATTTAGCATAAAAACTAATGAAAACATCCCTAAAAGTAACTAGATCATGCTAAAAACTACCTAAAAATAATGCCAAAAAGCATATAAATTATCCGCTCATCAAGATCCCAGCGTCCAAAGGCCCAGAAAGGACCCCTAGCCAGTGTTTCACACCCTAGGAGCCTCATTGCACGTGGATCTTACCAAAGCTCTACCAAACACTCACAAAGTAGGCCCTAGTAGTGAATTTTAGCACTAAATAGACTGTTTTACTCTTACTAGTTATCTGTTTATTATTTAAGAGTTATTTTACACCATGTCATGAGAGACCTCTTTTGGAGGATACACATTATTTTCGTTTTTCCTCTGTATTTTACTTTCAGTATAAGTTTCTAAACCTCCTAGGTTGAGGGGAGGAGCCCTGCTGAGTCCTATGGATTAATAAAAGTACTATTGTTTCTTCTTCGATCCATGTTTGATCTTTCTCTAAGATGTATATCCGATCTTCATCGTGGTGAATCGGATGATCTAATCAATTAGCTCTGTTCATCACATTAAGATGAACGTGCCTGACAAACACTCGCGTCTACTTGGGTTTGTGTGAATACCTGGAAGAAAAGCACGAGCCAACAGCTATGTTTATACATCTCTCAAACGGTTAATCCATGATTTCGGTGGGGACTTCTAGAGACACCAGTTCAGCCAATTTCTGGGGAGATTAGGGTCTCCGTGGTATACGCTAGAATCCAAAGAAGCAGCGTTCTCTAAGAGAATGGACTGCTATGCACTTCACCCTTCGTCAGATTAAATACCACGGCCATTAGCCACGGTCGTGTTCATTCTGTAGTAGAGGAGATCAATGAACACAGGCAATGGCTTTGATCACTTACAGCCTGCCATAGAAGAAGATCATTCACAAGCAAAGAAGACAGTAGTACCAGAGTTAGTTCAGAAAGACAAAGCAACTCCAACTCTCAACTCTATTCCTATTAGTGAAACACTTGTTTTACAAATACAAATTATGAATAGTTTCCTCTATCCAACAACCATCTGATTTTGCCTGACTAAGACTTACAAGACAACCATAGTTTGCTTCAAGCCACAATCCTCGTGGGATCGACCCTAACTCGCTCAAGTATTACTTGAACGACCCAATGCACTTGCTGGTACTGCTGCTGTACGAAATAGTGTGGATTTTCTGTACATGTGCACCAAGTTTTTGGCGCCGATGCCAAGGATTGTTGAGTTTGGACAAACTGCCAGATTGTCTTACTTCCTAGATCAGGTAATTTTTATTTTTTTTCTGAGTCCTTTTATTTTTCGTGTTCTTCTTCTTATTTTTTTGGAAAAAAAACTTTTTCAAAAATATTCTTCTTTTCTTTGTTTGATCTTTATCTTTGTTTGAGTCTCTTTGTTTGTGTTCTTATTGAGTCTTTGATTTTTATTTTCTTCTTCATTAATTTTCAAAAATTTAAAAACCTTTGTCAAAAATATTTTTCTTTTCTTTGTTTAATTCATGTTCTTGGTATTGAGTCCTGCATGTGCATGCTCAATTTTAAAAATTTTAAAAAGCTTTTAAAAAAAACCTTTTTCATATAGTTTATTTTTGGCATCCTCAGAATTGTCTGAGTCCTTCTTTCAAAAAATTTTTCAAAAATAAATTTTCTTTGTTTAATTCTTGTTTTAATTTTTTAGTTTGGTGTTTTCTTTTTTATTTTCTTTTATTTTCAAAAATCTTGTTTATTTTTCTAAAAAATTTTAAGTTGGGTGTTCTTTTTCATGTTCTTGAGTTCTTTGAGTCTTTAAATTTTGTTCTTTATGTTCTTGTGAGTCTTCTAGGTGTTCTTGAGTCTTGTATGTGTCTTGATCTTAAAATTTTTAAGTTTGGTGTCTCTTTCTATTTCTCTCCAAATTTTCGAAAATAAACGGATGCTAGATCTAAAAATTTTAAGTCTTGTGTCTTTTTTTGTGTTTTTCTCTTTCATCAATAAATTCAAAAAAAATAAAAAAATATCTTCTCTAACTAATTTTGAGCATAATTTTCGAAATTTTGCAAAAAATTCAGATTTCAATTTTAAATTTTTATCTTATCATATCTTAGTTGTCAAATTTTCAAAAATAAAAATCATATCTTTTCCAAAAGTCTTATCTTTTTCAAAATCTTATCATATCTTTTTCAAAATTCAAAAATTTTATCTTATCTTTTTCAAATTTCAAATTTTTTAAATTGAATCTTTTTCAAAATCAATTTTCTAATCTTATCTTTTTTTGTTTCTTATCTTCTCTTTTCAAACTTCTAATTTTAAAATTCAAACTTTTTCAAATCTTTTAAATTTCTATCTTATCTTTTTCTAATTTCAAATTTTAATTTCAAAATCTTTTCTTATCTTAACTTCTATTTTATTTTTAAAATTCAAAATCTTTTTAATTAATATGTTATCTTCTCTCTCTTCTTTTTCAAAACCACCTAACTATCTCTCTTCTCTTAATTTTCGAAAATATCTCTCCTTCTCTCTCTTCTTTTTCAAAACAACTTAACTAACTCTGATCTATCTTAATTTTTGAAAAATTCTTCTTCTCTTCCCTCCTCTAGTTTCGAAAATTTATCTATTAAAATTTAAATCTTTTTAAATTAATTTAACTTAATTTTTCAAAAATTAATTAATTAATTAATTAATTAAAAATAAAAATATTTTAATTGTTATTTACTTTTTCTATTTATACTGCTCTTCTTCTCACATCTCTATTACTCAAAAACTCTTCTATCCCTATCTCTTCTTCCATCTTCACTTCTTTATCTTCTTTCCTTTCTTCTTCACATCTAATTGGAAGCTCTTTGATCCAAGTGGAACAAAAAGCTTCCTTTTCTTCTCTTTTCTTTTATTCTATCTTCTTTTTTCAAGGTAATCTTCTTTTACTTCTTTTATTTCTTTTCTTTCTTCTATTCTGACTCTAAGGAGGAGCTTCTTATCTATTAGAAGTCTCTTTCTTTTCTTTCTTTTTCTTGTCTTCTTGTTTATGACTAGGAACAGAGATAAAGAGCCCCTTTTTCATCTTAACCCTGAACCTGAAAGAACTCTGATGAGGCATTTACAACAAGCTAAAGCACAACACTCCGGAAGAGACCTTTCAAAAAGTTTTGAATAAGAACTAGAGGATATGGCCGAACCACAAGAGGAGCCTAGAAAGGTCCATGGTGACTTCACCATGCCTACCTCTAACTTTTATGGCAGAAGCATTGTTGTACCTACCATTGGAGCTAACAATTTTGAGCTTAAGTCTCTGTTAGTTTCTGTTCTGTAGCAGAACTGCAAATTCAATGGATTTTCATTGGCAGATCCACATCAGTTCTTGGTAGAATATTTACAGATTTGTGATACTATAAAGACTAATGGAGTTAATCCTGAAGTCTATAAATTGATGCTCTTTCCCTTTGCTTTTAGAGATAGAGCTAAGTTCTGGTTGGATGCCCAACCTAAAGAGAGTCTTGACTCTTAGGAAAAGCTAGTTAATGCTTTTCTAGCTAAGTTTTTTCCTCCTCAAAAGATGAGCAAGATTAGAGTAGAAGTTCAAACCTTCAGACAAAGAGAAGGTGAATCCCTCTATGAAGCTTTGAAAAGATACAAACAACTAATTAGGAGATGTCCTCCTGACATGCTCTCAAAATGGTCCATCGTAGGCGTGTTCTATGATGGTTTGTCTGAGATGTCCAAAATTTTATTGGATAGCTCTGCAGGTGGAGCTCTCCACTTGAAGAAAACACCTACAGAAGTAAGAGAGCTCGTTGAGATGGTTGCAAATAACCAATTCATGTACACCTATGAGAAGAATCATGTAAACCATGGTAACTCTCAGAAGAAAAGAGCTCATGAAGTTGAGACTCTTAATGCCATCTTGGCTCAAAATAAGATCTTGACCCAACAGGTGAACATGATCTCTCAACATCTCACTGGGATGCAAACTGCAACTGACAGTAATCAGAAATCTTCTCTTGAAGAAGAATCTTATGATCCTGACCAACCCACCATGGAGGAAGTAAATTACATGCGAGAACCCTATGGAAACACCTATAATCCTTCATGGAAGAATCCTCCTAACCTCTCATGGAAGGATCAACAGAAACCTCAACAAGGTTTCAATAACAATCAAGGTGGTAGGAACCAAAATAGGTTCAATAACAGACCACCATTCCCATCTTCTCAAGGGAACATAAAAACCTCTAATAAGCGCCTTTTTGACCTAGCCATTATGGTTTCCAGCCTCACTAAGACCACCTATAGTTTCATTAATGAAACAAGGTCCTCCATTAGAAACATGGAAGTACAGGTTGGTCAACTGAGCAAGAGGATCACTGAGATCCCTCTTGACACTCTTCCCAGTAATACTGAAGTTAATCCTAGAGAAGAGTGCAAGGCTATAACCATGGAGGTTGAGGCCGAATTGGAGGAGAATGGGAAGGCGTTGAACGCTAGTGAAGAAGCCTTCACTGGGCGTTCAACGCCCACAATGGCAGCAAGACTAGCATTAAACGCCAGTAAGGAACCCCTCACTGGGCGTTCAACGCCCATCCTGGCAGAAAAGCTGGCATTGAACGCCAATCAGGGAGCACTGGCTGGGCGTTCAACGCCAAAACAGGAAGGCTTTCTGGCGTTGAACGCCAGTGAAGAACCCCTCACTGGGCATCCAATGCCCAACCAAGTAGCCATTCTAGTGCTGAACGCCAGTGAGGAACCCCTCACTGGGCATTCAATGCCCAACCAAGTGATGAGCGGATAATTTATACGCTTTTTGGCATTGCTTTTAGTATGTTTTTAGTATGTTTTAGTTAGTTTTTATTATATTTTTATTAGTTTTTATTTAAAATTCACTTTTCTGGACTTTACTATGAGTTTGTGTGCTTTTCTGTGATTTTAGGTATTTTCTGGCTGAAATTGAGGGACCTGAGCAAAAATCTGATTCAGAGGCTGAAAAGGACTCCAGATGCTGTTGGATTCTGACCTCCCTGTACTCAAAGTGGATTTAATGGAGCTACAGAAACCCAATTGGTGCGATCTCAATTGCGTTGGAAAGTAGACATCTTGGGCTTTCCAGCAATATATAATAGTTCATACTTTGCCCGAGATTTGATGGCCCAAACCGGCGTTCCAAATCAGCTCAAGACTGCTCGGCGTTTAACGCCGGAACTGGCACAGAAGTGGGAGTTAAACGCCCAAACTGGCACAAAAGCTGGCGTTTAACTCCAAGAAAAGTCTCTACATGAAAATTCTTCAATGCTCAGCCCAAGCACACACCAAGTGGGCCCAGAAGAGGATTTATACGTCATTTACTCATTTTTGTAAACCCTAAGCTACTAGTTCTCTATAAATAGTACCTTTTACTATTGTATTTTCATCTTGGTAGCTATCTTTGAGTAGTCTTATGCTATCTTAGATCATGGGGCTGGCCTCACGGCCATGCCTAGACCTTGTTCTTATGTATTTTCAACGGTAGAGTTTCTACACACCATAGATTAAGGTGTGGAGCTCTGTTGTACCTCGAGTATTAATGCAATTACTATTGTTCTTCTATTCAATTTAGCTTATTCTTGTTCTAAGATATCACTTGTTCCTCAACTTGATGAATATGATGATTCGTGACACTCATCATCATTCTCACCTATGAACGTGTGCCTGACAACCACCTCCGTTCTACCTTAGATTGAGTGGATATCTCTTGGATTCCTTAATCAGAATCTTCATGGTATAAGCTAGAATTGATGGCGGCATTCTTGGGAATCCGGAAGGTTTAAACCTTGTCTGTGGTATTCTGAGTAAGATTCAAGGATTCAATGACTGTGACGAGCTTCAAACTCGCGATTGTGGGGCGTTAGTGACAGACGCAAAAAAATCACTGGATTCTATTCTGACATGATCGAGAACCGACAGATGAATAACCGTGCTGTGACAGAGCACGTTGAACATTTTCACTGAGAGGACGGGACTGTAGCCATTGACAACGGTGATGCCCAACATACAGCTTGCCATGGAAATGAGTAAGAAGGATTGGATGAAGACAGTAGGAAAGCAGAGAGACGGAAGGGACAAAGCATCTCCATACGCTTATCTGAAATTCTCACCAATGAATTACATAAGTATCTCTATCTTTATTTTATGTTTTATTCATCTTTTAATTATCAATCCTCCATAACCATTTGAATCCGCCTGACTGAGATTTACAAGATGACCATAGCTTGCTTCATACCAACAATCTCCGTGGGATCGACCCTTACTCGCGTAAGGTTTATTACTTGGACGACCTAGTGCACTTGCTGGTTAGTTGTGCGAAGTTGTGATAAAGAGTTGAGATTGCAATTGAGCGTACCATGATGATGGCGCCATTGATGATCACAATTTCGTGCACCACCAAGCAACCATTTTGGCATTGAACACCAGTGAGGAACCCCTCACTGGGCGTTCAACGCCCACTCACCGAGGGAAGCTAGCATTGAACGCCAGCAAGGACATCCATGCTGGGCGTTCAACAGCCAGAAGGCTAGAGGAACTGGCGTTTAACGGCAGTCAGGATGGACAGCAAGGGCGTTCAACACCCACTAAGCTGACAGAGTTGGCGTTGAACGCCAACCCAAGCACACCATTGAGTCCTAAATTCCACTCAAGAACCCTCTTGCCCAGAACCAAAGGAAACCATAAAGACAATTGAGGTTCCTTAGAATGCATTTCTGCAGTGCATGAGTTCTGATGACTACTCATCCTCAAGTGAGGATGAAGACACTAGGAAAGAGCAAGTTGCTTGGTACCTATGAGCTCTTATGAGGATGAAAGCCAAACTATTTGGTACAAAGCCTCTAGAGGAAGAACTGATGCATGAAAACTTGTCTCTCAACAAATTTTTCTTCGGCAAGTATACCAAATTGTCGTCAAGTAAAACTCACAATAGAGTGAGGTCGAATCCCACAAGGATTGATTGGTCAAGCAACTTTAGTTAGAAGAATATGCTAGTTGAGCTAAACAGAATTTAGATTGAGAACTTGCAAAAATTTAAATGACTGGAAAGTAAATAACAGAAATTAAAGTGCAGAATCTTAAATGGGGATTTGGGGTAATGAGCATGAAAATAAAAGGCAGAAAGTAAAGAGAAATGGGCAAGATCAGAAATGGGGTAATCATTTTAAGTTTGGTGATCATTGCATGTTTTTAGTCTTCTAATTTTCAAAAATTACATGCATTATGTTCTTCATTGATCTTCAAGATGTTCTTGATGATTTCCTTGCTCTGATTTTTAAATTCTCTTGTCTTGAGTCTTTTGTTGTTTCTCATATGCATTCTCAATTTGTTAGTGTCAGTAGTATACAAACTTCTAAGTTTGGTGTCTTGCATGCATTGTTTATTTGATTTTAGTTGCATTTTGATTATTCTTCATCATTAAAAATCCAAAATTTTTTTCAAAAGTGTGTCTTTTCTAGTCAATAATACAGAGAATTGAAGATTCAGAATATACAACAGAGGAATCACACAGAAAAAGCTGGGCGTTCAAAACGCCCAGTGAAGAAGGAAAACTGGCGTTTAAACGCCAGTCAGGGCACCTGGCTGGGCGTTTAACGCCCAAAAGGGTAGCATTTTGGGCGTTAAACGCCAGAATGGATACCATTCTGGGCGTTTAACGCCAGGATGGCACAAGAGGGAAGATTTTGTTTTTAATTCAATTTTTTTTCAAGTTTTCATAATTTTTCAAAATCAAATCTTTTTCAAATCATATCTTTTCAATCATATATTTTCAAAATCAATTTCTTTCCATTTTTCAAAAATACTTGCTAACAATTAATGATTTGATTCAACATTTCAAGTATGTTGCATTTTTTATTTTGAAAGGTTTAATGTCTGAATCATATCTTTTAAATTTCTTGTTAGCCAAGTCATTAATTTTAAAAACTCAAATCTTTTTAAATTGCTTTTCAATCATATCTTTTCAATCACATCTTTTTTAAAATTAATTTTCAATCATATCTTTTTGATTTCTAATTTCAAAATCTTTTTCAAAAATCACTTTATTTCTTTCTCAATCTTAGTTTTCGAAAATCATTAATCAAATTTTCAAAATTTCTTTTAATTATTTCAAAATCTTTTACTTTATTTTCGAAAATTCTTCCCCTCTTCTCACATCCTTTTATTTAAGGACTAACACTTCTCCACTATCAATAATTCGAACTCAATCTCTCTTGATAAGTTTGAATTCTTCTACCTTCTCCTTCTATTCTTCTTTTCCTCTGACACCTTAAGGAATCTCTATACTGTGACATAGAGGATTCCATATTTTCTTGTTCTCTTCTCTTTTATATGACCAGGAGCAAAGACAAAAGCATTGTTGTTGAGGCTGACCCTGAACCTGAAAGGACCTTGAAGTGAAAGCTAAGAGAAGCTAAAGCACTACTCTCTGTAGAGGACCTAACAAAAATCTTCAAACAAGAAGAAGACATGGCAGCCGAAAACAACAACAATGCCAACAATGCAAGGAAGGTGCTGGGTGACTTTACTGCACCTACTCCCGACTTCTATGGGAGAAGCATCTCTATCCCTGCCATTGGAGCAAACAACTTTGAGCTTAAGCCTCAATTAGTTTCTCTAATGGAACAGAATTGCAGGTTTCATGGACTTCCATTGGAAGATCCTCATCAGTTTTTAGCTGAATTCTTGCAAATCTGTGACACTGTCAAGACCAATGGGGTTGACCCTGAGGTCTACAGACTTATGCTATTCCCTTTTGCTGTAAGAGACAGAGCTAGGATATGGTTGGATTCACAACCTAAAGAAAGCCTGAACTCTTGGGAAAAGCTAGACAATGCCTTCTTGGCAAAGTTCTTTCCACCTCAAAAATTGAGTAAGCTTAGAGTGGAAGTCCAAACTTTCAGACAGAAGGAAGGTGAATCCCTCTATGAAGCTTGGGAAAGATATGAACAATTGATCAGAAAGTTTCCGTCTCACATGCTTTCTGAATGGAGCATCATAGGTATCTTCTATGATGGTCTGTCTAAACTGTCCAAGATGTCATTGGACAGCTCTGCTGGAGGATCTCTTCATCTGAAGAAGACACATGCAGAAGCTCGAGAACTCATTGAAATGGTTGCAAATAACCAATTCATGTACACTTCTGAAAGGAATCCTGTGAACAATGGGACAAATCAGAAGAAAGGAGTTCTTGAGATTGATACTCTGAATGCCATATTGGCTCAGAACAAAATATTGACTCAGCAAGTTAATATGATTTCTCAAAGTCTGTCTGGAATGCAAGCTGCACCAGGCAGTACTAAGGACGCTTCAACTGAAGAAGAAGCTTATGATCCTGAGAACCCATCAATGGAAGAGGTGAATTACATGGGAGAACCCTATGGAAACACCTATAATCCTTCATAGAGAAATCATCCAAATCTCTCATGGAAGGATCAACAGAGACCTCAACAAGGTTTCAACAACAATAATGGTGGAAGAAACAGGTTTAGCAATGGCAAAGCCTTTTCCATCATCTTCTCAGCAACAGACAGAGAATTCTAAGCAGAGCCACTCTGACTTAGCAACCATGGTCTCTGATCTAATCAAAACCACTCAAAGTTTCATGATTGAAAGAAGGTCCTCCATTAGAAACTTGGAGGCACAAGTGGGTCAGCTGAGTAAGAAAGTTACTGAATTCCCTCCTAGTACTCTTCCAAGGAATACAAAAGAGAATCCAAAAGGAGAATGTAAGGCCATCAACATGGCCAAAATTAGAGAGGAGGAAGAGGCAGTGATCGCCACTGAGGAAAACCTCAATGGACGTCCACTGGCTTCCAATGAGTTCCCTAATGAGGAACCATGGGAATATGAGGCTCACACTGAGACCATAGAGATTCCACTGAATTTACTTCTGCCATTCATGAGCTCTGATGAATATTCTTCCTCTGAAGAGGATGAAGATGTCACTGAAGAGCAAGTTGCTAAATACCTTGGAGCAATCATGAAGTTAAATGACAAGTTATTTGGTAATGAGACTTGGGAGAACGAACCTCCTTTGCTCACTAAAGAACTGGATGACTTGTCTAGGCAGAAATTACCTCAAAAGAGACAAGATCCTGGGAAGTTTTCAATACCTTGTACCATAGGCACCATGACCTTTAAGAAGGCTCTGTGTGACCTAGGGTCAAGCATAAACCTCATGCCTCTCTCTGTAATGGAGAAGCTAGGGATCTTTGAGGTGCAAGCTGCAAAAATCTCACTAGAGATGGCAGACAATTCAAGAAAACAAGCTTATGGACTTGTAGAGGATGTTCTGGTAAAGATTGAAGACCATTACATCCCTGCTGATTTCATAGTCCTAGAGACTGGGAAGTGCATGGATGAATCCATCATCCTTGGCAGACCCTTCCTAGCCACAGCAAAGGCTGTGATTGATGTGGACAGAGGTGAATTGATCATTCAAGTGAATGAAGAATCCCATGTGTTTAAGGCTCAAGGATATCCCTCTGTAACCATGGAGTGGAAGCATGAAGAGCTTCTCTCAAAACAGAGCCAAACAGAGCCCCCACAGTCATACTCTAAGTTTGGTGTTAGGAGGCCACAACCAACTTCTAAGTTGGGTGTTGAACCCCCACATTCAAACTCTAAGTTTGGTGTTGGGAGGTTCCAACATTGCTCTGAGCATATGTGAGGCTCCATGAGAGCCCACTATCAAGCTACTGACATTAAAGAAGCGCTTGTTGGGAGGCAACCCAATGTTATATTTATCTATTTTCCTTTGTTATTTTATGTTTTCTGTAGGTTGATGATCATGGGAAGTCACAAAATCAATTGAAAAAGCAAAAACAGAATGAAAAACAGAAAGAAAAATAGCACACCCTAGAGGAAGACCTTAACGCCAGCAAGGGCAGCAAATGGGCGTTTAACGCCCAGTCTGGCACCATTCTGGGCGTTTAACGCCAGAAAGGGGCAACAGACTGGCGTTAAACGCCAGGAAAGGGCAAGAAGTTGGCGTTAAACGCCAGAAATGGGCACCAGCTCGGCGTTTAATGCCAGAATTGGCATAAAGAGCATTTTTGCTCGCCACTTGGTGCAGGGATGAATTTTCCTTGACACCTCAAGATCTGTGGACCCCATAGGATCCCCACCTACCCCACCACTCTCTCTCTTCTTCACCCATTCACCAATTACCTCAATACCTCTTCCCCAAAAACCTCTCACCTATCAAATCCCATCTTTTCTCTTTACCACTCACATCCATCCTTCATAAAACCCCACCTACCTCACCATTCAAATTTAAAACACTACTTATGCCCCTTAGCCGAACCACAAAGCCTCCTCCATCTCCTTCATTTCTTCTTCTTCTACTCTCTTCTTTCTTATTTTGCTCGAGGACGAGCAAACCTTTTAAGTTTGGTGTGGTAAAAGCATTGCTTTTTGTTTTTCCATAACCATTTATGGCATCCAAGGCCGGAGAAACCTCTAGAAAGAGGAAAGGGAAGGCAAAAGCTTCCACCTCCGAGTCATGGGAGATGGAGAGATTCATCTCAAGGGTGCATCAAGACCACCTCTATGGAGTTGTGGCCATGAAGAAGGTGATCCCCGAGGTCCGTTTCAAACTCAAAAAGAGTGAATATCCGGAGATCCGACATGAGATCCGAAGAAGAGGTTGGGAAGTTCTTACCAACCCCATTCAACAAGTCGGAATCTTAATGGTTCAAGAGTTCTATGCCAATGCATGGATCACCAAGAACCATGATCAAAGTGTGAACCCGGACCCAAAGAATTGGCTTACAATGATTCGGGGGAAATACTTAGATTTTAGTCCGAAAAATGTAAGGTTGGCTTTCAACTTGCCCATGATGCAAGGAGATGAACACCCTTACACTAGAAGGGTCAACTTTGATCAAAGGTTGGACCAAGTCCTCATAGACATCTGTGAAGAGGGCGCTCAATGGAAGAGAGATTCAAGAGGGAAGCCTGTTCAACTGAGAAGGCATGACCTCAAACCCGTGGCTAGAGGATGGTTGGAGTTTATCCAACGCTTAATCATTCCGACTAGCAACCGGTCCGAAGTTACTATAGACCGGGCTATCATGATTCATAGCATCATGATTGGAGAGGAAGTAGAAGTTCATGAGGTTATATCCCAAGAACTTTATAAGGTGGCGGACAAGTCCTCTACCTTGGCAAGGTTAGCCTTTCCTCATCTCATTTGTCACCTCTGTTATTCAGTTGGAGTTGACATAGAGGGAGACACCCTCATTGATGAGGACAAGCCCATCACTAAGAAAAGGATGGAGCAAATAAGAGACCCCTCTCATCATGAAATCCCTGAGATGCCTCAAGGGATGCACTTTCCTCCACAAAACTATTGGGAGCAAATCAATACCTCCCTAGGAGAATTGAGTTCCAACATGGGACAACTAAGGGTGGAGCACCAAGAACATTCCATCCTCCTCCATAAAATTAGAGAAGATTAAAGAATCATGAGAGAGGAGCAACAAAGGAAAGGAAGAGACATTGAGGAGCTCAAGCACTCCATAAGATCTTTAAGAGGAAGAACAAGCCGCCATCACTAAGGTGGACCCGTTCATTAATCTCCTTGTTCTTTATTTTTCTGTTTTTCGAAAAATTATGCTTATGTCTATTCATGTTTGTGTCTTATGATCATTAGTGTCTTAGTGTCTATGCCTTAAAGTTATGAATGTCCTATGAATCCATCACCTTTCTTGAATGAAAAATGTTCTTGATTGAAAAAGAGAAGAATTGCATAAATTTTGAATTTTATAACAGATTAATTATTTTGATGTGGTGGCAATATTTTAGTTTCTGAATGTATGCTTGAATAGTGCATAAATCTTTTGAATTTGTTGTTCATGAATGTTGGCTCTTGAAAGAATGATGAAAAAGGAGACATGTTACTGAGGATCTGAAAAATCATAAAAATGATTCTTGAAGCAAGAAAAAGCAGTGAATACAAAAAAAAGGGAGAGAGAAAAACGAAAAAAAAGAGAGAAAAGAAAAAAAAAATAAATTTGTGATCCAAAGCAAAAAGAGTGTGCTTAAGAACCCTGGACACCTCTAATTGGGGACTCTAGCAAAGCCGAGTCACAATCTGAAAAGGTTCACCCAGTTGTGTGTCTGTGGCATGTATGTATCCGGTGGTAATACTGGAAGACAGAGTTCTTTGGGCCACGGCCAAGACTCATAAAGTAGCTGTGTTCAAGAATCATCATACTTAACTAGGAGAATCAATAGCACTATCTGGATTCTGAGTTCCTATAGAAGCCAATCATTCTGAATTTCAAAGGATAGAGTGAGATGCCAAAACTATTCAGAGGCAAAAAGCTAAAGCCCCGCTCATCTAATTAATACTGATCTTCACAGATGTTTTTGGAGTTCATTTCATATTCTCTTCTTTTTATCTTATTTGATTTTCAGTTGCTTGGGGACAAGCAACAATTTAAGTTTGGTGTCGTGATGAGCGGATAATTTATACGCTTTTTGGCATTGTTTTTAGTATGTTTTAGTTAGTTTTTAGTATATTTTTATTAGTTTTTAGTTACAATTCACTTTTCTGGACTTTACTATGAGTTTGTGTGTTTTTCTATGATTTCAGGTATTTTCTGGCTGAAATTGAGGGACCTGAGCAAAAATCTGATTCAGAGGCTGAAAAGGACCGGAGATGCTGTTGGGTTCTGACCGCCCTGCACTCGAAGTGGATTTTCTGGGGCTACAGAAGCCCAATTGGCGCGCTCTTAATGGCTTTAGAAAGTAGACATCCTGGGCTTTCCAGCAATATATAATAGTTTATACTTTGCCCGAGATTTGATGGCCCAAACCGGCATTCCAAATCAGCTCAAAACTGCCCGGCGTTAAATGCCGGAACTGGCACAAGAATGGGAGTTAAACGCCCAAACTGGCACGAAAGCTGGCGTTTAACTCCAAGAGAAGTCTCTACACGAAAATGCTTCAATGCTCAGCCCAAGCACATACCAAGTGGGCCCGGAAGTGGATTTTTATGTCATTTACTCATCCTTGTAAACCCTAGGCTACTAGTTCTCTACAAATAGGACCTTTTACTATTGTATTCTTATCTTGGTAGCTATCTTTATTTTTATGCTATCTTAGATCATGGGGGCTGGCCTCACGGCCATACATAGACCTTGTTCTTATGTATTTTAAACGGTGGAGTTTCTACACACCATAGATTAAGGTGTGGAGCTCTGCTGTACCTCGAGTATTAATGCAATTACTATTGTTCTTCTATTCAATTCAGCTTATTCTTGTTCTAAGATATTCATTTGCACCCAAGAACATGATGAATGTGATGATTATGTGACACTCATCATCATTCTCACTTATGAACGATTGCCTGACAACCACTTCTATTCTACAAGCAAACAAGGCTTGAATGTTTATCTCTTGGATCCCTTAATCGGAATCTTCGTGGTATAAGCTAGAATTGATGGCTGCATTCAAGAGAATCCGGAAGGTCTAAACCTTGTCTGTGGTATTCTGAGTAGGATTCAATGATTGAATGACTATGACGAGCTTCAAACTCCTGAAGGCTGGGGGTTAGTGACAGACGCAAAAGAATCAATGGATTCTATTCCAACCTGATTGAAAACCGACAGATGATTAGCTGTGCCGTGACAGGGTGCGTAGAACATTTTCACTGAGAGGATGGGAGGTAGCCACTGACAATGGTGAAACCCTACATACAGCTTGCCATGGAAAGGAGTAAGAAGGATTGGATGAAGACAGTAGGAAAGCAGAGAGACGGAAGGGACAAAGCATCTCCATTCGCTTATCTGAAATTCTCACCAATGAATTACATAAGTATCTCTATCTTTATGCTTTATTCATATATCATCCATAACCATTTGAATCTACCTGACTGAGATTTACAAGATGACCATAGCTTGCTTCATACCAACAATCTCCGTGGGATCGACCCTTACTCGCGTAAAGTTTATTACTTGGACGACCCAGTGCACTTGCTGGTTAGTTGTGCGAAGTTGTGATAAAGAGTTGAGATTACAATTGTGAGTACCATGTTGATGGCGCCATTGATGATCACAATTTACGCGCACCAATGATCATGTGAAGTCACAAAAATAATTGAAAAAGCAAAAACAGAATGAAAAAATAGCACACCCTGGAGGAAAAACTTATTGGCGTTTAAACGCCAGTAAGGGCAGCAAATGGGCGTTTAACGCCCAGTCTGGCACCATTCTGGGCATTTAACGCCAGAAAGGGGCACCAGACTGGCGTTTAACGCCAGGAATGGGCAAGAAGTTGGCGTTAAACGCCAGAAAGGGGCAGCAGCCAGGCGTTTAACGCCAGGATTGGCAGAAAGGGCGTTTTTACACGCAACTTGGTGCCGGGATAAGCTATCCTTGACACCTCAGGATCTGTGGACCCCACAGGATCCTCACCTATCCTACCACTTTCTCTCTTCTTCACCCACTCACCAATCACCTCAATACCTCTAAAAACCCATCACCTATCAAATTCCACCATTCTCTTCACCACTCACATCCATCCTTCATAAACCCTACCTACCCCACCATCCAAATTCAAACCACTTTCCCTCCCAAACCCACCCATAATGGCCGAACCCTACCCCTCTCTCTACCCCTATATAAACCCCTCTTCACTCCTTCATTTTCACACAACCTAAACACTACTTCTCCCCCTTGGCCGAAACACAAAGCCCCCCTCCATCTCCTATCTTTCTTCTTCTTCTACTCTCTTCTTTCTTCTTTTGCTCTAGGACGAGCAAACCTTCTAAGTTTGGTGTGGTAAAAGCGTTGCTTCTTATTTTTCCATAACCATTTATGGCATCTAAAGCCGGAGAAACCTCTAGAAAGAGGAAAAGGAAGGCAAAAGCTTCCACCTCTGAGTCATGGGAGATGGAGAGATTCATCTCAAGGGTGCATCAAGACCACTTCTATGATGTTGTGGCCATGAAGAAGGTGATCCCCGAGGTCCCTTTCAAACTCAAAAAGAATGAATATCCGGAGATCCAACATGAGATCCGAAGAAGAGGTTGGGAAGTTCTTACCAACCCCATTCAACAAGTCGGAATCTTAATGGTTCAAGAGTTCTATGCCAATGCATGGATCACCAAGAACCATGATCAAAGTGTGAACCCGGACCCTAAGAATTGGCTTACAATGGTTCGGGGGAAATGCTTAGATTTTAGTCCAGAAAATGTAAGGTTGGCATTTAACTTGCCCATGATGCAAGGAGATGAACACCCCTACACTAGAAGGGTCAACTTTGATCAAAGGTTGGACCAAGTCCTCATAGACATTTGTGAAGAGGGCGCTCAATGGAAGAGAGATTCAAGAGGGAAGTCGGTTCAACTGAGAAGGCATGACCTCAAGCCCGTAGCTAGGGGATGGTTGGAGTTTATCCTACGCTCAATTATTCCCACTAGCAACCGGTCCGAAGTTACTATAGACCGTGCTATCATGATTCATAGCATCATGATTGGAGAGGAAGTAGAAGTTCATGAGGTTATATCCCAAGAACTTTATAAGGTGGCGGACAAGTCCTCTACCTTGGCAAGGTTAGCCTTCCCTCATCTCATTTGTCACCTCTGTAATTCAGTTGGAATTAACATAGAGGGAGACATCCTCATTGATGAGGACAAGCCAATGACTAAGAAGAGGATGGAGCAAACAAGAGATCCACTCATGGACATGAGGAAATTCCTCACCATGAAATCCCTGAGATGCCTCAAGGGATGCACTTTCCTCCACAAAACTATTGGGAGCAAATCAACACCTCCCTAGGAGAATTGAGTTCCAACATGGGACAACTAAGGGTGGAGCACCAAGAACATTCCATCCTTCTCCATGAAATTAGAGAAGATCAAAGAATCATGAGAGAGGAGCAACAAAGGCAAGGAAGAGACATTGAGGAGCTCAAGCACTCCATAAGATCTTCAAGAGGAAGAACAAGCCGCCATCACTAAGGTGGACCCGTTCTTTAATCTCCTTGTTCTTTATTTTCTATTTTTTGAATTTTTATGCTTATGTTTATCTATGTTTGTGTCTTATTACATGATCATTAGTGTCTTAGTGTCTATGCCTTAAAGTTATGAATGTCCTATGAATCCATCACCTTTCTTAAATGAAAAATGTTTTAATTACAAAAGAATAAGAAGTACATGATTTCGAATTCATCCTTGAAACTGGTTTAATTATTTGATGTGGTGACAATGCTTTTTGTTTTCTGAATGTATGCTTGAACAGTGCATATGTCTTTTGAATTTGTTGTTCATGAATGTTAAAATTGTTGGCTCTTGAAAGAATGATGAGAAAGGAGACATGTTACTGAGGATCTGAAAAATCTTAAAAATGATTCTTGAAGCAAGAAAAAGCAGTGAATTCAAAAAAAAAAGCAAGCAGAAAAAGCCAATAGCCCTTTAAACCAAAAGGCAAGGGTAAAAAAATAAAAAGGATCCAAGGCTTTGAGCATCAGTGGATAGGAGGGCCCACAGGAATAATATCCTGGCCTAAGCGGCTAAACCAAGCTGTCCCTAACCATGTGCTTGTGGCGTGAAGGTGTCAAGTGAAAACTTGAGACAGAGCAGTTAAAGTCGTGATCCGAAGGAAAAAGAGTGTGCTTAAGAACCCTGGACACCTCTAATTGGGGACTCTAGCAAAGCTGAGTCACAATCTGAAAAGGTTCACCCAATTATGTGACTGTGGCATGGATGTATCCGGTGGTAATACTGGAAAACAAAGTGCTTTGGGCCACGGCCAAGACTCATAAAATAGCTGTGTTCAAGAATCACCATACTTAACTAGGAGAATCAATAACACTATCTGAATTCTGAGTTCCTATAAATGCCAATCATTCTGAACCTCAAAGGATAAAGTGAGATGCCAAAACTATTCAGAGGCAAAAAGCTACTAGTCCCACTCATCTAATTAGAGCCAAGTTTCATTGATATTTTGGAGTCTATAGTATAGTCTCTTTTTTTTATCCTATTTGATTTTCAGTTGCTTGGGGACAAGCAACAATTTAAGTTTGGTGTTGTGATGAGCGGATAATTTATACGCTTTTTGGCATTGTTTTTAGTATGTTTTTAGTATGTTTTAGTTAGTTTTTATTATATTTTTATTAGTTTTTATTTAAAATTCACTTTTCTGGACTTTACTATGAGTTTTTGTGTTTTCCTGTGATTTCAGGTATTTTCTGGCTGAAATTGAGGGACCTGAGCAAAAATCTGATTCAGAGGCTGAAAAGGACTGTAGATGCTGTTGGATTCTAACCTCCCTGCACTCGAAGTGGATTTTCTGGAGTTACAGAAGCCCAATTTGCGCACTCTCAATTGCGTTGGAAAGTAGACATCCTGGGCTTTCCAGCAATATATAATAGTTCATTGGTATTCTCGTCCTAATATTTGCATCCCTGTCTGTTTCCTTGGATGATAGGATATGCTCATTCCCTAAGATTGATTGAATTCCTGCAATACTATTGAAAGTTGCTTGTTCTCCAAGCACTTGAAAAAGGGTTAGCATGCATGTGTGCTTGTGAGCTTCAGAACTTAACTTGGTGTGTGAACACCAAACTTAGTTCTTTGCTTACTTGACAAATTGGATGCATGTAAGAACCTTGTGTGCTTTTTATTAAGAAACAACTATGAGCTAAAAAATAATCTATATCTTAGAGGTTAAGCCTCTGTCAAGTAAGTTCTCTAATTGCTAGAGGAATGCTTCATCACTAAGGCTTGCAATGCATTCTTCAGCTGGAGTTTTGGTGGAACACCAAACTTAGAGCCCTATATTCACCCTTGGATTATTTTTGGTGTGTAACACCAAACTTAGTTCCTCACACTATAGAGAATCCAACTTGAAATTTTTATTGAAAGACTTATGAAAAGAGAATTACCTCAGGTTGGGTTGCCTCCCAACAAAGTAGTGTTTGAGTCTTTGTCCATTCACAGTGAACCTTCTCTTTGAGCCTTCTTCCATTATTTCTATGTGTCCATAAGGTGAGACTTTTGTGATTAGAAAGGGTCCCGACCATCTTGATTTGAGTTTTCCAGGAAAGAGTTTCAGTCTAGAGTTATAGAGAAGCACATGTTGCCCTTCTTCGAAACTTCTGGGTACCAAATTGAGGTCATGTCTCCTTTTTGCTTTTTCCTTATAGATCTTGGTATTTTCATAGGCTTGAGATCTAAATTCTTCCAATTCTTGAAGCTGCAGGACCCTTTTTTCACCAGCAGCAGTGCTATCTAGGTTTAGTGTTTTAAGGGCCCAGGAGGCCTTGTGCTCTAGCTCTAATGGCAAGTGACAAGCCTTACCATACACCAGTTGATATGGGGACATTCCAATTGGTGTTTTGAAGGCTGTCCTGTATGCCCAAAGAGCATCATCTAGCTTCTTCGCACAGTCCTTTCTTGATATCCCAACACTCTTTTCCAGAATCCTTTTCAACTCTCGGTTAGATATCTCTGTTTGCTCACTTGTTTGGGGATGATAAGGTGTGGCAACCTTATGCTTTACTCCATATCGCAAGAGTAGGGCTTCCAATGGTCTATTGCAGAAATGGCTCCCTCCGTCACTGATAAGGGCTCGTGGGACTCCAAACCTGGTGAAGATATTCTTTCGAAGAAAGTTTATGACTACCTTGTTGTCATTAGTTGGGGTCGCCACTGCCTCTACCTACTTAGATACATAGTCTACTGCCACCAAGATAAACTTGTTTGAATATGAGGGTGGGAATAGTCCCATGAAATTGATTCCCCATACATCAAACAGTTTAAGCTCTAGAATGTATTGCTGTGGCATCTCATTTCTCTTGGGTAGGTTGCCAGCCCTTTGGCATTCGTTGCAGCTTCTCACTAATTCCTTAACATCTTTGAAGATAGTGGGCCAGAAGAACCCACATTGCAGCACCTTTGCGGCAGTTCTTTCTCCTCCAAAGTGACCTACATAACTAGCACTATGGCAACTCCATAGGACCCTTCGTCCTTCTTCTTCTGAGATGCACCTCTTAAGGATTCCATCTGAGCATTTCTTAAAGAGATAGGGTTCATCCTTCTTTGATATTTGTTGATTCCAGGGGGTAAGTCACCGGCTACTTTAAAATTGGCAATATCCGTAAACCATGGTGCTTTATGAATCATCATTAGCTGCTCATCTGGGAAAAATTCATTTACACTTGTGTCATGGGCATCATCCTTCTCACAAGGGATTCTGGATAGATGGTCTGCCACTTTGTTCTCCACACTCTTTTTGTCTCTAATTTCAATGTTGAACTCCTGCAACAATAAGATCCATCTGATTAGTCTTGGTTTTGACTTTTGTTTGGCAAATAAATATTTGAGTGCTTGTGATCAGTGAAAACAATAACTTTAGAGCCAATAAGATATGATCTAAATTTGTCAAATGCAAAAACTATTGCCAGCAACTCCTTTTTGGTAGTGGTATAATTCCTTTGAGTATCATTAAGGACCTTGCTGGCATAGTATATCACATGCACCAAATTTTCTTTTCTCTATCCTAACACTGCCCCAACTGCGAAATTAGATGCATCACACATCAGTTCAAATGGTAAATTCCAATCAGCTGGGGTGATGATAGGAGCTGAGGATAGCCTCTTTTTCAAGTTTTCAAATGCTAGCATGCATTTCTCATAAAAAATAAATGGTGTATCAGACATCAGGAGATTACTTAAGGGCTTGGCTATCTTTGAAAAATCTTTAATAAACCTTCTGTAGAAGCCAGCATGTCCCAAAAAGCTCCTAATCGCCTTGACATCACTTGGTGGAGGTATGATGAGCGGATATTTTATACGCTTTTTGGGGGGTAATTTCATGTAGATTTTAGCATGTTTTTATTAGTTTTTAATAGAATTTTATTAGTTTTTAAGCAAAAATTATATTTCTGGACTTTACTATGAGTTTGTGTGTTTTTTTGTGATTTCAAGTATTTTCTGGATGAAATTGAGGGAGCTGAGTAAAAATCTGATTTAGGCTGAAAAAGAACTGCTGACTTTGCATGAAGATAGACGACGTAAACTGGCGTTTAACGCCAGTTCCATGTTTCAGTCTGGCGTCCAGCGCCAGAAACACGTCACGAACCAGAGTTGAACGCCAGAAACATGTTACAACTTGGCGTTCAACTCCAGAAACAGCCCAGGCACGTGAGAAGCTAAAGTCTCAGCCCCAGCACACACCAAGTGAGCCCCAGAAGTGGATTTTTGCACTATCCATCTTAGTTTACTCATTCTCTGTAAACCTAGGTTACTAGTTTAGTATTTAAACAACTTTTAGAGACTTATTTTGTATCTCATGACATTTTTAGATCTGAAATTTGTACCTTTTGGCAGCATGAGTCTCTAAACCCCATTGTTGGGGGTGAGGAGCTCTACAGCGTCTCGATGAATTAATGTAATTATTTCTGTTTCTCATTCAAATATGCTTGTTCCTATCTAAGATGTTCATTCACGCTTCACTATGAAGGATGTGATGATCCGTGACATTCATCACCTTCCTCACCCCATGAACGTGTGCCTGACAACCACCTCCGTTCTACATCAGATTGAATGAGTATCTCTTAGATTCCTGAATCAGAATCTTCGTGGTATAAGCTGGAATTGATGGCGGCATTCATGAGAATCCGAAAAGTCTAAACCTTATCTGTGGTATTCCGGGTAGGATTCTGGGATTGGATGACTGTGACGAGCTTCAAACTCACGAGTGTTGGGCGTGACGACAAACGCAAAAGAATCAATGGATTCTATTCCGACGAGATCGAGAACTAACAGCTGATTAGCCGTGCTGTGACAGAGCATTTGGACCATTTTCACTGAGAGGATGGGAAGTAGCCATTGACAACGGTGACACCCTACATATAGCTTGCCATGGAAGGAGCCTTGCAAATTCTGAAAGTAAGAAAGCAGTATGTTGCAGAGATTCAGAGGACAAAGCATCTCCAAAACTCCAACATATTCTCCATTATTAAGTAACAATTATTTATTTTATGCTCTTTTAATTTTTGTAATTCAAACTGATAATTATAATTGATATCCTGACTAAGAAAAATAAAATAACCATAGCTTGCTTAAAGCCAACAATCTCCGTGGGACTCGACCCTTACTCACGTAAGGTATTACTTGGACGACCCAGTGCACTTGCTGGTTAGTTGTACGAAGTTGTAAGAAATCTTGATTTTGATATTGGCATTACAATTTCGTGCACCAAGTTTTTGGCGCCGTTGCCGGGGATTGTTTGAGTTTGAACAACTAAAGGTTTATTTTGTTGCTTAGATTCGGAATAATTTATTTTTGTTGCTATAGAGTCATTAAATTCTGAGTCCTTTATTTCCTTTTCAAAAATTTTTCAAAAATATTATTTGTCTTTATCAATTTTTAATTTTTTTCGTGAGTTTAGTGTCTTGTTCTAAGTTTGGTGTCAATTGCATATTTTATATTTTTCTTTTAAATTTTCGAAGTTGTGTTCTTTGTTCTTCAAGTTGTTCTTGTTTATTTTTCTTGTTTGATCTTTAGTTTTTCTTGCTCTGTGTCTTTTCTTGTTTTACTTATGCTATTGCAAAGCATTAGTCTTCCAAAAGGAATATACCTCTTCAAAACAAGTGTTACCTTTACTGCCCAATTGGCTAGAGCGTTGGTCTATGTTCTTGGTAATTGGGTATCTTCTTTTTAAAATCTTTTTCAAAAATAATTTTTCTTTGATTAAATCTTGTGCCAAACTTTAAGTTTGGTGTTTTATTATTAATCTTTTTATAATTTTCGAAAATTTTATTGAAGTTTTCTAAAAATTTTAAGTTTGGTGTTCTTTCTTTTGTTCTTATTGTTCATGTGAATCTTCAAAGTGTTCTTGAGTCTTCTTTGGTTTTGATCTTAAAATTTTTAAGTTTGGTGTTCCTTGGTGTTTTCCCTCCAAAATTTTCGAAAACAAGGAGGATTAAATCTAAAAATTTTAAGTCTAACTATTTTTAAGCCATATTTTCGAATTTTTCTATAAAAATTCAAATTTCAATTTCAAAAATTTTCAAAATTTTATCCTTTTAAGATTTAAAAAAAATATAATAATAATAATATTTTATTATCTTTTTCAAAAATATCCTAACCAGTTTCTCTCTCTCCTCAATTTTTTCGAAAATCTTCACAAAATATTTTCAAATTTTTTATTTTTATTTTTATTTCATTTTTATTTTATCTTATTTTATTTTACTTTATTATTTCGAATATAAATTTTTATATATAATAAAATAAATAATATCTACATCCATATCATCTCCCTTGCTCTATCATGGAACTAAGTGGAAATGAACAGTCCAGAAGGACTCTGGGGTCATATGCTAACCCCAATACTGCTTCATATGGGAGTAGTATCTGTATACCCTCCATCGGAGTCAGTAGTTTTGAGCTGAATCCTCAACTCATCATCATGGTGCAGCAAAGTTGCCAGTATTCCGGTATTCCACAAGAAGAACCTACAGAGCTTCTGGCACAATTTTTACAAATTGCTGACACAATACATGATAAAGAAGTAGATCAGGATGTCTACAGATTATTACTGTTTCCATTTGCTGTAAAAGACCAAGCTAAGAGGTGGTTAAATAACCAACCTAAGGACAGCATAAAGACATGGAAACAGCTGTCAGAAAAATTCCTGAATCACTATTTTCCTCCAAAACGGGTGACACAGCTAAGGTTGAGCATCCAAGGCTTCAAACAAGGAGATAATGAATCTCTGTATGATGCCTGGGAGAGATACAGAGAGATGCTAAGAAAATGCCCCTCTGAAATGTTTTCAGAGTGGGTGCAGTTAGATATTTTCTACTATGGGCTTACAGAAAGAGCTCAGATTTTTCTAGACCACTCAGCTGGTGGATCTATACACATGAAAAAGACAATAGAAGAAGCTCAAGAGCTTATTGATACAGTTGCCAGAAATCAGCATCTGTACCTAAGCAGTGAACCTTCCATGAAAGAAGAGGCTAAAACAGTAACTGCTGAAATGAGTCCTGCAGAACAAGTTACAGAATTTAATCAGCAATTGGATTTTTCTAACAAAACAGTTAGCCAAATTCAAAGAGATATTACAAGAAACAAGAATGGCTAATATGAATATGGAAGTGCAATTGAAGCAAACAGAACAGCAGTTATCAAAACAAATAACAGAAGAATGCCAAGCAATACAATTAAGAAGTGGAAAAACATTAAATACCTCACTTCAAGGTAGCAGGAAGCTAAGGAATGAGCAAACTACCCAAAATCCATCTGAGGACAGTAAGAGCCCAGAGAGGAATAATTCTGGCGCTCAAACGCCGGAAAATGGGTGGAAAGCTGGCGTTGAACGCCCAAACCATGCTCAGTCCTGGTGTTCAACGCCAGAAACAAGCAAGGAGTTGGCGTTGAACGCCCAAAGGAAGCACAGTTCTGGCGTTCAGACGCCAGAAACAGGTGAGGAGTTGGCGTCTAACGCCACTCCAGCTTCCAACCCTGGCATTCAAATGCCAGTGGGGGATCAGACACATACAAGTGCTGATAATAACCCTTCTAAAAAGGCTTCTCAACCTACATCTGTAGGCAATAAACCTGCAGCAACTAAGGTTGAGGAATACAAAGCCAAAATGCCTTATCCTCAGATACTCCGCCAAGATAAACAGGATAAGCAATTTGCCCGCTTTGCAGACTATCTCAGGACTCTTGAAATAAAGATTCCGTTTGCAGAGGCACTTGAGCAAATACCCTCTTATGCTAAGTTCATGAAAGAGATCTTAAGTCATAAGAAGGATCGGTGGGAAATTGAAAAAGTTTACCTCACTGAAGAATGCAGTGCAGTCATTCTAAAAAGCTTACTTGAGAAGCTTAAAGATCCCGGAAGCTTTATGATACCATGCACATTAGAGGGTACTTGTACCAAGCAAGCTCTATGTGATCTTGGGGCAAGTATCAACCTACTACCTGCATCTATTATCACAAAGCTTGGTTTGACAGAAGAATTCAAACCAACCCGGATATGTCTCCAACTTGCTGATGGCTCCATTAAATACCCATCAGGCATGATTGAAGACATGATTGTCTAGGTTGGGCCATTTGCCTTTCCTATTGACTTTGTGGTGCTGGAAATGGAGAAGCACAAGAGTGCAACTCTCATTCTAGGAAGACCTTTCCTATCAACTGACCGAACCCTTATTGATGTCCAAAAAGGGGAAGTAACCCTGAGAGTCAATGAGGAGGAGTTCAAGTTGAATGTTGTCAAAGCTATGCAGCATCCAGACACCCCAAATGACTGCATGAGTGTTGATATTATTGACTCTCTGGTAAAAGAGGTCAATATGATTGAGAGTCTCGAATTAGAGCTAGAGGATATCTTTAAAGATTTTCAGCCTAATCTGGAGGAATCAGAGAGAATGATAGAACCTCTGAAAATCCCTCAGGAAGAGGAGAATCCCCTTAAACCCGAGCTCAAACCATTGCCATCATCCCTGAAATATGCATTTCTTGGAGAAGGTGATACCTTTCCTGTAATCATAAGCTCTACCTTAGAGCCACTGGAAGAGGAAGCACTAATTCAAGTGCTAAGGACACATAAGACAGCTCTTGGGTGGTCCATCAGTGATCTTAAGGGCATTAGCCCAGCCAGATGCATGTACAAGATTCTATTGGAAGGTGACGCCAAGCCAGTGGTTCAACCACAAAGGTGGCTGAATCCAGCCATGAAGGAAGTGGTGCAGAAGGAGGTCACTAAATTACTAGAGGCTAGGATCATTTATCCTATTTCTGATAGCCCCTGGGTGAGCCATGTCCAAGTCGTCCCTAAGAAGGGTGGCATGATAGTGGTTCATAATGAAAAAAAAGAACTGGTTCCTACAAGAACAGTTACTAGGTGGCATATGTGTATTGATTATAGAAGGCTCAATACAGCTACCAGAAAGGATCATTTTCCTTTACCATTCATAGACCAGATGCTAGAAAGACTAGCAGGTCATGAATACTACTGCTTCCTGGATAGATATTCAAGTTATAATCAAATTGCAATAGATCCCCAGGATCAAGAGAAAACGGCATTCACATGTTCATCTGGAGTATTTGCACACAGAAGGATGCCATTTGGCCTGTGCAATGCACCTGCAACCTTTCAAAGATGCATGCTCTCAATTTTCTCTGATATGGTGGAAAAATTTCTGGAAGTCTTCATGGATGACTTTTTAGTATTTGGAGACTCATTCAACTCCTGTCTTGACCATCTAGCACTTGTTCTAAAGAGGTGCCAAGAGACTAACTTAGTTTTAAACTGGGAGAAATGTCACCTTATGGTGACTGAAGGAATTGTCCTTGGGCACAAAATCTCAAACAGGGGAATAGAGGTGGATCAAGCTAAGGTAGAGGTAATTGAAAAATTACCACCACCAGCCAATGTTAAGGCAATCAGAAGCTTTCTGGGGCATGCAGGATTCTATAGGAGGTTTATAAAGGATTTTTCAAAAATCGCCAAACCTCTAAGTAATCTGCTAGCTGCTGACACGCCGTTTATCTTTGATAAGGAGTGTCTGCAGGCGTTTGAGACTCTGAAAGCTAAGCTGGTCATAGCACCAGTCATCTCTGCACCAGACTGGACATTACCTTTTAAATTGATGTGTGATGCCAGGGACCATGCCATTGGTGCAGTGTTGGGACAAAGATATGACAAGCTTCTGCACGTCATTTACTATGCCAGTCGTGTTTTAAATGACACACAGAAGAACTACACAACCACAGAAAAAGAGCTACTTGCAGTGGTTTACGCCATTGACAAGTTCAGATCCTATTTAGTAGGATCAAAAGTGATTGTGTACACTGACCATGCTGCTCTTAAATACCTACTCACAAAGCAGGATTCAAAACCCAGACTCATAAGATGAGTGTTGCTTCTGCAAGAGTTTGATATAGAAATAAGAGACAGAAAAGGGACAGAGAATCAAGTAGCAGATCACCTGTCCCGAATAGAACTAGTAGAAGGGGCATCCCTCCCTCCTTCTAGGCGTTTAACGCCAGAATTACAGCATCCTGGGCGTTCAGAAAAACGCCCAGTGACAAAGGACTTCCTGGCGTTCAACGCCAGAAAGAAGCAACAGCTGGGCGTTGAACGCCCAGGAGAAGCAGCAATTGGGCGTTAAACGCCCAAAACATGCAGCGTTTGGGCGTTTAACGCCAGGATGGTGTGGAGGAGGTAAAATTCGTTTTTCTTCACAAATTTTCTAATTTTTTATGTTTCAATTCATGATTTTTTGCATAAACATATTCAAAATGTCATCCTTCAATTTCAAAAAAAAAAATTTCTAAAAAACCTAATTTCTAAAATCCCTTTTTCAAAAATATCAAATATATCTTAATACATAAATACAAATCTTTTTCCAATCCAATCTAACTCTTTTTCAAATTTTTCAAAACACAATTATCTTTTAAAATCCTTTTCAAATTAAAAATTTAGATCTATCCTTTTCAAATATCATTCACAACTTTTTAATTTTAAATTATATCTTTTTCTTATCATATTTATCTTTTATAAATCATATCTTCTATCTTATCTTTTTAAAATTTTCGAAAACCCACCCCCTCCCTTTTAAATTCACATTCGGCCTCCCTCTTCTCATCCACCATTCGACATTAGCTCTCCTTCTATCCCTCTCCTTTCTTTTCTTTTGCTTGAGGACAAGCAAAACCTCTAAGTTTGGTGTGTTTATCAGTGATCACAAAAATATACTCACTAAGATCATGGCTCCTAAAGGAAAAAAACCCACTCCAAGAGGCAAGAAAGGGAATATTCCAAAATAACTTTGGAATCAAGGGAGGTTCTTAACCAAAGAACATTCAGACCATTACTACAAAATAATGGGTCTAAGGTCAATGATCCCGGAAGTTAAGTTCGACCTGAAAGAAGATGAATATCCGGAGATCCAAGAGAAAATTCGAAACAGGAACTGGGAAATCCTAGCTAATCCTGAAACAAAAGTGGGAAGGAATATGGTTCAGGAGTTATATGCTAATCTGTGGCAAACAGACAGGCAGAGAATATCTGGAACTGCCCTCTATGACTATCTGACCTTGGTCAGAGGAAAGATTGTTCACATCCACTTTGACAAAATCAGGGAGATCTTTAAGCTGCCTTAGCTGAAAGATGACCCAGACTCCTTCAATAGGAGAATGATGAGAACAAACAAGGGCTTGGACAAGATTCTAGAGGATATATGCATCCCTGGAGCCAGGTGGACCACTAGCACCACGGGTGTCCCAAATCAACTCAAGAGAGAAGATCTCAAACTAGTAGCCAGAGGCTGGCTGGACTTCATTGGGCGTTCCATATTGCCCACTAGCAACCGTTCTGAAGTCACTGTTAAAAGAGTAGTGATGATTCACTGCATTATGTTGGGAAAAGAAGTAGAAGTTCATCAGTTAATTTCGTGTGAACTCTACATAATAGCAAACAAGAAATCCAAAGATGCCAAGTTAGCTTATCCAAGCCTAATTTCTATGCTCTGTAAAGATGCCGGAGTAAGGATGGGAATAACTGAGTATATCTCAGTTGAGCGGCCAATCACTAAAATATCAATGGAAAAACAACAGTTGCAGGATGACCCCATCAAGAGGAGAGCACATGAATTCCTCCCAGAAATCCCTCAATTTGAATACTGGGAGCATCTTGAGGCATCTGTTTCCAAGTTGCAAGAAGCTATGGACCAAATAAAGGAAGAACAGAATAATCAAAATAGCATGCTTTGCAAATTGCTTAGGGAACAAGAGGAGCAAGGGCGTGACTTAAGGGAACTGAAGCATCAGAAATTAATTCTTGAAGGACCAAGCATCCCACAGACTAGAGGAACATCCACTTCCCAAAATACAGGTTGTTCAGTTCTAATTTTAGCTTTAACTCTGAGATAGTTGTTGTTATAGGAATTTACCTTAGAAGATATATAGGAGTAGTGGTAATCAGTATATCTATTTTGATTTTATTTTCAATTAAGTTATAATTTATTTTTCTCATCATCATCAAACATGAATAAAATAGTAGATTTTTAGAATAAAGAGGTAATTTATATTTTTCAAGTTCTTAATAAGAAAAATTATAATTAATTATATGTGGTGGCAATACTTTTTGTCTTCTGAATGAATGCTTGAACAGTGCATATTTTTTATCTTGAATTTCATGAATGTTAAAATTGTTGGCTCTTGAAAGAATGAGGAACACGAAAAATATTATTGATGATCTGAAAAATCATGAATTTGATTCTTGAAGAAAGAAAAAGCAGTGAAAAAAAAGAGAAAGAAAAATTACAAGGAATCATTAGATCAAGAAAAAGAAAAAAAGCCAATAGCCCTTAAAACCAAAAGGCAAGGGTGAAAAGGATCCAAGGCTTTGAGCATCAGTGGATAGGAGGGCCCAAGGAAGTAATTCCAGGCCTAAGCGGCTAAATCAAGCTGTCTCTAACCATGTGCTTGTGGCATGCAGGTCCAAGTGAAAAGCTTGAGACTGAGTGGTTAAAGTCGTGATCCAAGGCAAAAGAGTGTGCTTAAGAACTCTGGACACCTCTAATTGGGGACTTTAGCAAAGCTAAGTCACAATCTGAAAAGGTTCACCCAATTATGTGTCTGTGGCATTTATGTATCCGGTGGTAATACTGGAAAACAAAGTGCTTAGGGCCGTGGCCAAGACTCATAAAGTAACTGTGTTCAAGAATCAACATACTACACTAGGAGAATCAATAATACTATCTGAATTCTGAGTTCCTATGGATGCCAATCATTCTGAATTTCAAAGGATAAAGTGAGATGCCAAAACTGTTCGGAAGTCAAAAAGCTACTAGCCCCGCCCATCTAAATAAGAATCTGAGCTCCACTTAAAACTCTGAAATATTATTGCTTCTTAATTTCTTTTCATCCTATTTTATTTATCTAGTTTCTTGAGGACAAGCAACAGTTTAAGTTTGGTGTTGTGATGAGCGGATATTTTATACACTTTTTGGGGGTAATTTCATGTAGATTTTAGCATGTTTTTATTAGTTTTTAATAGAATTTTATTAGTTTTTAAGCAAAAATCATATTTCTGAACTTTACTATGAGTTTGTGTATTTTTCTGTGATTTAAAGTATTTTCTGGCTGAAATTGAGGGAGATGAGCAAAATTCTGATTTAGGCTAAAAAAGGACTGCTGATGCTGTTGGATTCTGACCTCCCTGCACTCGGAATCGATTTGTTGGAGCTACAGGAGTTCAATTGGCGCGCTCTCAATTGGGTTGGAAAGTAGATATCCAGGGCTTTTCCGCAATATATAATAGTCCATACTTTGCGCGAAGATAGACTATGTAAACTGGCATTTAACGCCAGTTCCATGTTACAGTCTGAAGTCCAGCGCCAGAAACACGTCACGAACCAGAGTTGAACGCCAGAAACACGTTACAACTTGGCGTTCAACTCCAGAAATAGCCCAGGCACGTGAGAAGCTTAAGTCTCAGCCCCAGCACACACCAAGTGGGCCCCAGAAGTGGATTTCTGCACTATCCATCTTAGTTTACTCATTCTCTGTAAACCTATGTTACTAGTTTAGTATTTAAACAACTTTTAGAGACTTATTTTGTATCTCATGACATTTTTAGATCTAAAATTTGTACCTTTTGGCAGCATGAGTCTTTAAACCCCATTGTTGGGGGTGAGGAGCTCTGCAGCGTCACGATGAATTAATGTAATTATTTCTGTTTCTCATTCAAATTTGCTTGTTCCTATCTAAGATGTTCATTCACGCTTCACTATGAAGGATGTGATGATCCATGGCATTCATCACCTTCCTCACCCCATGAATGTGTGCCTGACAACCACCTCCGTTCTACATCAGATTGAATGAGTATCTCTTAGATTCCTTAATCAGAATCTTCGTGGTATAAGCTGGAATTGATGGCGGCATTCATGAGAATCCGAAAAGTCTAAACCTTGTCTGTGGTATTTCGAGTAGTATTCTAGGATTGGATGACTGTGACGAGCTTCAAACTTGCGAGTGTTGGGTGTGATGACAAACGCAAAAGAATCAATGGATTCTATTCCGACATGATCGAGAACCAACAACTGATTAGCCGTGCTGTGACAGAGCATTTGGACCATTTTCACCGAGAGGATAGGAAGTAGCCATTGACAATGGTGACACCCTACATTTAGCTTGCCATGGAAGGAGCCTTGCAAATTCTGAAAGTAAGAAAGCAGTATGTTGCAGAGATTAAGAGGACAAAGCATCTCCAAAACTCCAACATATTCTCCATTATTAAGTAACAATTATTTATTTTATGCTCTTTTATTTTTCATAATTCAAACTGATAATTATAATTGATATCCTGACTTAGAATAATAAAATAACCATAGCTTGCTTCAAGCCAACAATTTCTGTGGGATTCGACCCTTACTCATGTAAGGTATTACTTGGACGACCCAGTGCACTTGCTGGTTAGTTGTGCGAAGTTGTAAGAAATCTTGATTTTGATATTGGCATTACAATTTCGTGCACCAAGGTAACTTTTCAATTAGCTCCACCTTAGCTCTGTCTACCTCAATGCCTTGATTAGAAACCTTATGGCCAAGAACTATTCCCTCTGTCACCATGAAATGACATTTTTCCCAGTTCAAGACTAAATTGGTTTCTTGACATCTTTTTAATACCAAGGCAAGATGGTTTAGGCAATTAGGGAAGGAATCTCCAAATACTGAGAAGTCATCCATGAAAACTTCAATGAACTTCTCTATCATATCTGAAAAGATGGAGAGCATGCATCGTTGAAAAGTTGCGGGTGCATTACATAGCCCAAATGGCATTCGCCTGTAGGCAAACACTCCATATGGGCAGTGAATGATGTTTTCTCTTGGTCTCTTGGATCAACCACTATTTGGTTATATCCTGAATAACCATCTAAGAAACAATAATATGCATATCCCGCAAGTCTTTCCAACATTTGATCCATGAAGGGAAGTGGGAAATGATCTTTTCTTGTGGCTTCATTGAGCTTCCACATTCTCCAGCCTGTGATGGTTCTCGTAGGGATTAGCTCATTCCTTTCGTTGGGCACCACAGTGATTCCTCCTTTCTTGTGAACCACTTGAACTGGACTGACCCATTGACTATCTGAAATTGGGTAGATTACTCCTCCCTGCCACAGTTTCATAACTTCTTTCTGCACTACTTCCTTCATTGTTGGATTTAATCTTCTTTGGGGCTGAATGGATGGTTTGGCACCTTCTTCCAGGTGTATCTTATGCATGCATATGGCTGAACTGATTCCTTTCAAGTCAGCAAGTGTCCATCCAATGGCATCCTTATGCTTTTGTAAGACTTGAAGTAACTCTTCCTCTTGTTCTTGGCTGAGGGCTGAATTTATGATCACTGGATAACTTTTATTTTTTCCCAAGTATGCATACTTGAGAGTGGTTGGTAGTGCTTTAAGCTCCAGTTTGGGCACTTCTTTTCTTTCCTCCTTTTCTTCTATCATGCCTTGAACATGTATTTCAGCGGCTGCAGCTTCTTCGCTTGCTGCTAATTCTTCTTCTATTGATGCTTCAAGCTCTTCTTCAAGAGTTTCTTGTACCAAAGCTTCTACGGAGTCCAACCTCATACATTCTCCCAATGAGTTGTGTGGGTAACTCATGACCTTAAACACATCGAATGTCATTTTTTCTCATGTAATCTAAGGACAAGTTCACCCTTTTTGACATCAATAATGGCTCCGACAGTGGCTAAAAATGGCCTTCCCAGGATGATGGAAGTCTTAGCTCCTTCCTCCATGTCTAATACCACGAAATCTGCTGGAAAGATGAAGTCTCCCACCTTCACCAACAAATCTTTTACTATCCCATGGGGAAATTTGAATGATCTGTCTACTACTTGCAAGGCCATTCTTGTTGGTTTGGCTTCCACAATCTTCATTTTTTTCATCATTGCTAGAGACATTAGATTTATGCTGGCTCCTAGATCACATAAAGCTTTTTCCACAGTGATTTCCCCAATGATACAAGGGATTTGGAAACTCCCAAGATCCTTCAATTTCTGGGGCAATTTGTGTTGGATGATGGCACTGCATTCTTCCGTGAGTACCACGGTCTCATTATTCTTCCAGCTTCTCTTTTTGGTCATTAATTCCTTCAAGAACTTGGCATAGAGTGGTATGTGCTCTATTGCTTCAGCAAAGGATATATTTATTTGTAGTTTCTTGAAGATTTCCAAGAATCTTGAGAATTGGTTGTTTTCTCCCCTCTTCTTTAATTGCAGCTGCTGGGAGTATGGAACCTTTGAGAAGCATGGTTTGAGTGCTTCTCCTTCTTGATGTGGCTTAGGGTTTGAGGGTTGAGCTTCCTCATGTCCTTTGTTTTCTTCATCCAATTTCTTCTCTGGTGGTTTCTTGTGGGTCTCCTTCAATTCCTTCCCACTTCTGAGGGTGATAGCTTGACATTCCTCCTTTGGTATTGAGTTAATATTGCTACAATTGTCGTGTCCAGGGACTTGCTTGAATAAGAATTCAATCTGTGTTTCCAGTTTCTTGATGGCAGCATCTTGATTCTGCATGTTGGATTGCACTTCTTCCCGGAAAGCTTTACTATCTTGAATTTCCTTGCATAGATTTTTAAGTAGAGCCTCAATCTTTGATAATCTCTCTTTGGTTATTGATGATGGGTTGAGATTAGGTGGTTGAGAAGGGTGGTTAGATGGATGTTGATAAGATCTCTGTGAGGTGTGTTGATGAGTTGCATTGTTGTTGGAGTTGAGGTTGTGGCGTCTCTGATCTTGCCCTTGGTCTTGTTGGTTTCCCCATCCAAAGTTGGGGTGATTTCTCCATCCAGGGTTGTAAGTTTTGGAGTATGGATCATGGACTTGTCTAGGTGAGTTTCAAACATAGTTGGCTTGCTTCCAGTCACCTTCTTCTCCTATGTTTACTCCTTCTTAAGCTGATGATGAGGTGATGGCTGCTGCAACTTGGTTTTCCTCCACCTTCTTGGTAAGATCTGCTAGCTGCTTGGTGATCATCTTGTTTTGAGCTAACAATGTATCCATGTGGTTCAGCTCCATCACTCCTCTGGTGTTACTTCTTTCGCAGGCATAGAAGTAGTCATTCTCAGCAACTGTTTCAATGACATCTATGGCTTCTTCAATGGTTTTCTTCTTGTTTAGAGAGCCTCCTGATAAATGAACCACAGCCTTCTTTGACTCATATGAAAGACCTTCATAGAAGATGTGAAGTTGAACCCACTCATTGAACATCTCTGGTGGGCATCTTCTTGTTAGGTCTTTGAATCTCTCACATGCTTCATAAAGTGTCTCACCATCTTGTTGCTTGAAAGTTTGCACCTCAGTTCTCAGCCTGTTGATCCTTTGAGGAGGGTAAAATCTTGCCAAAATCTTGTTCACCACTACTTCCTAATTTGTTAAGCTCTCCTTTGGGAAGGATTCAAGCCATTTGGATGCCTTGTCCCTGAGTGAAAAAGGGAATAAGAGCAACCTATAGACATCTGGATGGACTCCATTGGACTTCACAGTGTCACAAATCCTCAGGAAGGTGGTTAAATGTTGATTAGGATCTTCTTGAGCACTTTCACCAAATGAACAATTATTCTGAACAAGAGTGATGAGCTGGGGTTTTAGTTTGAAATTGTTGGCATGTATGGTGGGCTTCTGAATGCTGCTCCCACAGTTTCCTGGATTAGGATTGATATAGGAGCATAAAACTCTCCTTTCTTGCCCAGCACGGTTTGCATGGCCTTCTCTGGCATGATTATGAGCTTCTTCTTCATGATTGTTCTCCAAATTCTCTTCCATGTTGGGTCCAAAATACTCTTCCTCTTCTTCCTCAGCACCAATAATTCTTTTCCCTCTTGCTTCCCTTCTTAGTCTCCATAGGGTCCTTTCAGGTTCTAAATCAAAGGATGTTGAAACTCCTTCTCTTCTCCTTGTCATACAACAGACAGATTGCACAACAGGAGATAAAATAAAGAAACTATTCTTGTTAAAGTACTTGTTAGTGTGAGTGATGCAAATTATCAAACAGTTAGTGGGTTAGTGAGAAAAATTATAATCAACAAAGAAAGAAAGAACTAAAAAAGAAAAGGGTGCAGGGGATGACGAAGAAATTAAAACAAACTAAAGAAAATTGATTGAATCAAATAAACAAAAAGAAAAATGCTCAATCTAGTGATCTTCAAACTTAGTCATTGTTGATTCAAAATCAATCCCCTGCAACGGCACCATAAACTTGATGCATGAAAACTTGTCTCTCAATAAATTTCCCTTCTGCAAGTATACCGAATTGTCGTCAAGTAAAAGTCACAATAGAGTGAGGTCGAATCCCACAAGGATTGATTGGTCAAGCAACTTTAGTTAGAAGAATATGCTAGTTGAGCTAAACAGAATTTAGATTGAGAACTTGCAGAAATTTAAATGACTGGAAAGTAAATAACAGAAATTAAAGTGTAGAATCTTAAATGGGGATTTGGGGTAATGAGCATGAAAATAAATGGCAGAAAGTAAAGAGAATGGGTAAGATCAGAAATGGGGTAATCATTGGGTTCAAGAGATGTTTCATTCTCCGGATCAAGTTCATTCTCATCTCTTCCTCAATCAATGCATTCATTGATCTCCTTGGCAATCTTAGGTGATTGGATCCCAATTCCTTGGCAATCCAATCTCTTTAAGCTTGAACAATTGCCCATTTCCTTGATTTAATTGCTCATGGGAAGAGATGAAGTGTGGTCACTGATTATACCACATGTATTTCCAAATCAAAGTGTTGGGAGGATTACATGTCACTATATCCGCCCAGACCCCAATTTGGTCCAACATGAGAAAGCATTTCTAGCATGATCTCCTCATCCCTTTTCCAAGGCTCGAAGGAGATCCAATTATGGAGAGTTTCTTTTCCAAGATAACTAACCAATTGAATTAAGATCGAAAGCTTTCTAGCAAGATCAAGAGAAAAGAAAGAAGAAGAAGAATGAAAACTATAATTGATCCATCAAATTACAACAGAGCTCCCTAACCCAATGAAAGGGGTTTAGTTGTTCATAGATCTAGAAATAAAAAATGACAGAAAAGAAGAATCCATGCTAAAAGTGCAGAAAAGTAAATCTATAGAGAGTAGTTCCCAAATGTGCCAAGCTTCTCTATAGTTCAAAACTACTCCTATATATACTACTCCTCTTGATCTTCTAGTGAGTTCTTCATGTCTTGGATGTGGGCTTTGGATCTTGAGTTGAAGCAGTTCTCATCTTTAGTGGGCCCAGCTTACAGAGAAATATGAATTAGGCTTGGGTATTTAGTGAGATTAACGTTGAGTGCCGTTGTGGGTTCGAGAATGTTAGTGGCATTTACTTTTTCCACTAACGTTCTAACCTTATATACCCACGTTAACTCCAACGTTAGTGGTCTTAACGTGACCACTAACGTTGCCTTTTCAATTTTTGGCCAACGTTATTGGGACTCACTTTTCCCAATAATGTTGGCTTACACCCATTTGCGAACGTTAATGGGAATCACTTTTCCCATTAACATTGCTTAGTGCCCTTTGTTCCTACGTTAGAGTTCACATTAGTATAGCTAATGTGACTCTTAACGTAGGTATGTTTCACCTTCGAGAGCGTTAGTGATACTCACCCTTGTCACTAACGCTCCAAATGCCCCGATTCTCTACATTAGAACTCACATTAACTAAGTTAACATGGCTCTTAAAGTAGTAGTGATGCCATCTCCCAACGTTAGTGACAAAAGTGAGTGTCACTAACGTTGGCTCCTTGATCTCAACTCCACGTTAACTTTCACGTTAATGGTCATAACGTGAAAGTTAACATAGGCAATGCTAGTTGGTCCAACGTTAGTGACAAAAGTGAGTGTCACTAACGTTGGGTTTTGTTTTCCTCTTCCACGTTAGAGTTCACGTTAACTAAGTTAACGTGACTCTTAACGTGGATCATTGCCAAGTTCTCCAACGTTAGTGGTGTTCACTTTTACCACTAACGTTGGAGGAAAACGTTATTGGTGTTCACATTTTCTCTTAACATTGGAGTTCCCTTTTTCTTCTACGTTAACTACCACGTTAACTTAGTTAACGTGGCAAGTATCGTGAGCTTTGGATGGCTTCGCAGGCGTTATTGGTGATCACTTTTCTCATTAACGTTGCAAGCTTTTCATCATTCCACGTTAGTGTTCACGTTAACTAGGTTAACGTGAATACTAACGTGGTTCTTCCTTGCTTCCTTTGCCCTGAAATCAAGCAATTAAAGTGCATCAAAGCTCTAGCCAAAGTCATGAGATTATGCATCATCAATTTATCATGCAATTCTAGCAAAATACTCATGAAATCATACAAAGTTCACAAAAGTTACTTGCATCAAGGTGTGAGTGTATTTTCATCCAAAACTTGCCTTATTCACTAAGAAAATGCATGAAACTACCCTAAAACAGTAAAGAAAATGTCAGTGAAACTGGCCTAGATGCCTTGGCATCAAGAACCTTCACTGCTTACTAAAGAACTCCATACTTTGGTTCAGCAAGAGCTACCTCAGAAGCTTCCAGATCCTAGACGCTTTCTGATTTCTTGCAACATAGGCACTATGACCTTTGAGAAGCCTCTATGTTACCTAGGATCAAGTTTTAACCTCATGCCACTCTCTGTAATTAAGAAGTTGGGAATCCTTGAGGTATAAGCTGCCCACTTCTCTTTAGAGATAGTAGACAAGACTGTGAAGAAGCCATATGGCTTAGTAGAGGATGTCTTGGTTAAAGTTGAAAACCACTACATCCTTGCAAATTTTTTAGTCTTAGACATAGGAGAGGATGGGGATGACTGTGTCATCCTTCGAAGACCTTTCCTAACTACAGCTAATGCTATCATTAATGTGGCAAAGGGAGAACTAACCCTAAAGTTAGGGGAGGATCACATCTTGTTCAAGATGTCTCACCCCTATTCTCCCTCTAAAAGAGAGATAACAGTACAACACCTACTGTGCCAACCCTCTCTTTCTGTGCAGAACCCCCAAACATCAATTCTAAGTTTGGTATTGGGCAGCCCTCAATAAGCTCTAAGCACAAAGGTATTAAAAAGAAAGTACCTAAAGGCTGGAGGGACAAGAAAGTTCCTACTGAAGGCCTCTCACCTGGCATGAAAGTTGTCTTCACTACGAAGCTAGCCTTACCATATACAGTGAGCCATGTCCTATCTCTAGAGCATGTAGATCTCATTCATGAGAGGACAGGCAGAAAATTCACTGTTAGGGGCGAAAATCTTAGCCCATATTCACCTCCATAAGGAACTAAAGGTCAAGCTAGTGACTTTAAAAGAGCGCTTGTTGGGAGGCAACCCAACTTTACTCAACCTTATTTGTTTTATTTTCATTTTGTTTTTTTTTTCTTTCAGTTTTAGAGTCATGATCATATGCATCAGTCAAGAAACAGAATTCACAGTAGTGAAAACAGAACACTCCAAGTGGAGTGTCAAAGTTGAATGCCAGTGAGGAAGCCCTCCTGGGTGTTCAACACCCCAAGAGGGGAGCATTGCTGGCGTAGAATGCCAGCTAGGGAACAGCCTCTGGGCGTTCAAACGCCAGTGCAAGAGACTAGGTAATCTGGAATTCCCTAGCCTCTCAGGACCAAGAGGTCCCACGGAAGTTGCACCTACCCCACCTTCTTCTTTCCCATTGATCACTGATGAGGGAAAATTGATTCCACACAAACTCACCGAAAAGTGTACCGGGTCGCATCAAGTAGTAAAAACTCACAAAAGTGAGGTCGATCCCACAGGGATTTATGGATTAAGCAACTTTAGTATGGTGATAAATTTAGTTAAGCTAGCAAGTAATGAGTTGATTTATGATTAACAGAAGATAAATTGCAGGAAATTGCAATGCTGGAAGTAAAATGGTAGAAACTTAAATTGTAAGAAAGGTAAATTGCTGAAACTTAAAGTGCAAGAAATTTAGAGAACTAAATCTTAAATTGCGAGAAATGCAAATGATAGAATCTTAAAATGCAAGGAATTAAAATTACAGAATCTAAATTGCAAGAGAAATTAAATTGCATGAATATTAAAAGGAATTAGGTGCTGGGATTTAGAACAGAACTGAACAATGTAAAGTGCAGTAAAGTCAGAGGGATCTAAATTGGAGAAATTCAAAGAAAATGATTCATCAGGGATTGAAGATATTGCAATCCTTCATGAATCAATTGAGTCTCAACTTTTTTCTCAATCATTTTGATAGATCTATGGCAGATTGAAAGTGATTGAATCCCAATTCCTTGGTAATCCAATCTCTCTAATCATAATCAACCTGCCAATTCCTTGATCTAGTGATCATGAGAAGAGGTTAAGTGCATATTTCTCATCTATAAGCCTCCCTACTTCTCAGGATCTCAATTCCTCCCGAATGGTGTTGATCCAGAGAGTAGTGATGGATAGAGCTTCAGTCCTAATGAAGGTGATTCCCTTTCCGAGGCTCACACCTGCATTCACTGAATTAAACCCCCTTCCGGAGTGAATAACTCACAATTAAAACAGAAGTTACCCAATAGCTACCAAATTGATTTGAGAAGAAGAAGAATTTTCATTGATTCATTGGGATTACAATAGAGCTCCTCTCCCTAATGAAATTTAGGTTTAGTGCATCATTGCTCTAGCACAGAAGAAAAGAAAAGAAGAATTGTAGAACATGAAGAACTGAAAATAAAATGAAATTGAGTGCAGAGCTTCCCAAATTGGGTCTTTCACTCTCTCAGATCTACTTATACTAACTCAAAGGAAAAGGACTTAAAAAAAGAAATAAAAGAAGGTGTAAAAGAAAAGGTCCCCATGAAATCAATTTTTTTTCTATTTATACACCTTCTAATTCAATCATCCAAGTAATTGGAGTGGGATTTTTGTCCCTTGATGAAGTGGGTCAGGATTGGTACTTAGATGCAGCATCAGATGAACATAGCGTTCTCAAAGAGAACGCAGCGTTCATTCACCGACGCGTGCACGTCCTATGTGTGCGCGCGTCCCTTGCATTGTTGCACCATCGACGCGTGAGTGTAAGAAATGCGTGCGCATTGATACTATTTTCAGTCTCAGCCATGCTTGCACGTACCCTGCATGCGTGCACGTCCCTTGGCAACATTCATTAATTGAACGCTACGTTTTGCGCCATGAACACTTGATGAGCGGATAATTTATACGTTTTTTGGCATTGTTTTTAGGTAGTTTTTAGTATATTTTAGTTACTTTTTAGTTATATTTTTATTAGTTTTTATGCAAAAATCATATTTTTGGATTTTACTATGAGTTTGTGTATTTTTTTATAATTTCAGGTATTTTCTGGCTGAAATTGAGGGACCTGAGCAAATATCTTATTCAGAGATTGAGAAAGGACTGCAGATGCTGTTGGATTCTGACCTCCCTTCACTCAAACGCGTTTTTCTGGAGCTACAGAGACCCAATTGGCGCGTTATCAATTGGGCTGAAAAGCTAACATTTTGGGCTTTCCAGCAATGTATAATAGTCTATACTTTGTCCGAGATTTGATGGCCCCAACTGGCGTTAAACGCCAGCTAGAAACCCTTTTCTGGCGTAAAACGCCAGAACTGCACACTTTATAAGAACTACTTTTAGAGATTCATTTTGAAACTTATGACATTTTACATCTCATATTGTATCTTCTACGGCATGAGTCTTTAAACCGCATAGGTAGGGGTGAGGAGCTCTGCTGTGTTTCAATGGATTAATGCAATTACTATTGTTTTCTATTCAATCACGCTTGCTTCTGTTCTAAGATACTCACTCATACTTCAATATGAAGAATGTGATGATCCATGACACTCATCATCATTTTCAAATTTATGAACGTGTTCTTGACAACCACTTCCGTTCTATCCGAGCTCAACGTAGTCATTGGGCGACAATTTGAGTGCGTATCTCTTGGGTTTCTAATCCACGAGTTTGACTTGCTTCTCCTAAAAACAGAGCATTCAAACTCATGAGATCAGAACCTTCGTGGTAGAGGCTAGAACCAATTGGCAGCATTCTTGAGATTTGGAAAGTCTAAACCTTGTCTGTGGTATTCCGAGTAGTATCTGGGATGGGATGACTATGACGAGCTTCAAACTCACGAATGTTGGGTGCAGTGACAGTGTGCAAAAGGATAGAGAGATCCTATTCCGACACAAGTGAAAACCAACAGATGATTAGCCGTGCGGTAGCTGTGCCTAGTAATTTTCATCCAAGACGAGAGATCCGACAGTTGATTAGCTGTACAGAAACCGTACATGGACCATTTTAACTGAGAGGACGGATGGTAGCCATTGACAACGGTGATCCTTGATGGTGTTTTTGTGGAAAAACGAATTTCCAACACACAAATCCAACTGGCAAGTGTACCGGGTCGCATCAAGTAGTAATAACTCACAAGAGTGAGGTCGATCCCACAGGGATTGATGGATCAAGCAACTTTAGTGGGTGATTAGTTTAGTCAAGCTAACATTGAAGGGATATTGGATGAAATGTAGCCAACAGAATTGTAAATGGCAGGAATTATAAAGTGCAGAAAGTAAATTGCATTGAAACTTAAAGAGCAAGAAAGTAAAATAGCTGAAACTTAAATTGCACGAAAAGTAAATTGCATTAAATGTAAAGGGGATTGGGTGCAGGAAATTTAAAATTCAACAAGAAAATGTAAAGAGCAATCAAGCAGAGAAGTAAAAGATGAAATAAGTGTAGCAGATTTAAACAGAAATGGAAAATTGCTTGAAGAAGCAACACAGAATGTAATTAAGCTCAATTGTGCAATTTAAAGAGACAAATGAAGATCTCAGGGAATCAAAGAGACTAGAAAACAAGTCTAGATCTCAATCCCTTCCTTGATCCAACAGCAAACAAGATGCAGGAAAATTAAAGATGAAAGCAATGAAGAAAACTTTGATTCAAATCACAATTCACTTGAAAGTTTGCAGAAGAAGAACAAGAGAGGTTGCAGATGGAGAATGAAAACAGAATTTCTTCCAATCTCCACCCAAGATTCAAAACAGAAAATGAAAACTCAAAGAGAGAGCTATCAACTACTACTACTCCCTAATGGAGCAAGCCCCTTTTCGAGCTCTAATTGATGCCTTTATATAGGCTTTACAAAATAAAAAAATGAAAATGAAATTAAAACAAATTACAAAAATGAAAATCCTAATTTAATTGATCCATGTGCCTTTGAGTGATGATGTGGGCTTTGCTTGCTTTGGATTTGAGGAGAAATGGGTTTGGTTGGCCTTGATTCAATTTGGAGAAGAATTGAATTTAAATGAAATTTTGGTTGAATTTTGGCCCATGTTGCTCCCAGGAGGCTGCCCTGCCCTTGTGGAGGGCAGGGCAGGATTTGATGCGTGCGGCCTTGGTGCGGGCGTGGTGCGTTGGTGTGCGCTGCAGGATGCTGCCCTGCCCTCGTGGAGGGCAGGGCAGAAAAGTTTGGTGCGCCAGATTGGTGCCTTGGTGCGCTGCTGGTGCTGCCGAATGATGCTTTGGTTCGCTAGATTGGTGCGCTGGCCGTGCCACAACAAAATGCTGCCCTGCCCTCGCGGAGGGCAGGGCAGTGTTTCCACCTTGAAGCCCCGTGTTCGAAACTTGGATGATACACACGCTACCCATTTTCCTTGGCTTTCTTGGCACCATAATGAAGCCTAGTTCCTTGCTTCCTCATTGTGCCGTGTTCGATTCTTGTGGCAAGCAATTGGGGGAGCAATTTTCCTTGATTTTCCATGAAGAGCACGACATTGCCCTGCTCTCCAAGAGGGCAGGGCAGAAAATTGAACGCTACTTTGTTTTGGAGTGAGGTTCTAGCTTCGAGCCTTGGTGGAAGCACTTTGGTTTATTTTCGCTTATTTTTGGCCCTTAAAGATGCCTTTCGTTCCTGCCTTAATTGTACACCAAATATGGATTTCTATATATCGTTGGAAAGCTCTGAATGTCATCTTTCCAACGCAACTGGAAGCACATCAATTGAACGTCTGTAGCTCAAGTTATAGCCCTTTGAAGGAGGCATGGTCATGCTGTGAACGCCCAGATTTTACCTTAGCGAAAATTCTTGCTTCCAACCTCACTTTGCATCACGATTCTGCCCTGCCCTTGGCAAGGGCAGGGCAGTGTGCGTGTTGGTTACTTCCTTCCTTGATTTGGTCATGGGCCACGCTTTTAAAAGCGTGGCCTAAGCCCTCCAAAGTGTGCTCCAACTTCAAAGTGTGCTCCAAAGCTCTTTTTTTCCTCTTTTTTTGTGCTTCTTTGCTTTTTTTTCTTCTTATTTCCTACAAGATTTATAAAATTAAAAGATCAAGGAAATCTTCCAATTAAGCATAAAAGAATGCAATATTTAAGCACTAATCATCAATTTCTTGTATGAAAAAGCACAGAAAAATAGGTATATGATGACATGTCATCACAACACCAAACTTAAACCTTGCTTGTCCCCAAGCAAGAAAAGAATCATGCAATAGAAATTGACAATCCAAGGTAAGAAGAGTAGCAAGTTAATGTTCATGGCAAGCTAGTTTTCTATGCATGCTACAATTACAAAAGAGATGTAAGTGATTGATGCTTATATCTAGCTTATTTTATGAAATCTTTTTCTTATAATTCTTCCTTGAAACAAGCTTTTGATTTCCCCTTTTTTTTTTAGCTTCTCCTTTTGGGTGCTTTGCCCCATGAGTTGATAACAAAGCTACGACTTCTAAATGCTTTGTTTTCAAGTATTACCACTTGATACATAAGCACCACAAGCATTTAATTAGAGGACTTCATTAAGCTCATTTTTCTTTTCTTTTCTTGACTCTCTAATCATTGATGCTCAGAGCCTTGAGCTTTGAGGGAGTACTTTTGCACTTGAGCCTAGCCTTGACTTCTAAGTGTTTTGTTTTCAAGCATTTGGCTTGATACATAAACACCACAAGCACTTAGCAAATAAATTGCCATTGGTACTCAGAGCCTTCAGCTTTCTCATTCTTTCCCTTTTTCTTTTCTTGCTTAAATTGTATTTGCTTCTTCAAGGTTTTCATGATTTCAAAAGATTTCACAAAATGTACTAGATGAAAAACTTCAATTAAATAAAATCCAATGCAATTGAGCAACAATCAATCATACTAGCTTTCCAATACTTGTATGCACATGCTAAATTCTTCTTTAATTCCTTGTTTGTTTATGATCATGATGTTTTATTGCTTTTGAACTCACAGGATTCAAGTTGGTAGTTATAATGCCACAGAAACATATTACAAATCAAGATTCAAGCTATGCTTTATTCATACACACATGTAAACAGAAAAGACAAAGACAATCATGTAATTTAAAGTGCTGGAAACAAAGGAGAGGAAAAGGAACTTTACAACCTTGTAGTCCATCTTCTCTATTGTTGTCATTTTCCTCTTATTCTTCCTTTTCCCTTGCCAAACTCAAAATGCTTGCTCATCCTCAAGCAACAATTAGAACAATGGCTATGGGGCTAAGATGGATCATGAATGTCTTGTACAATGAAATGTTAGCAGTACATGTGTTGCAAGCAAGCAAAATTTAAGATAAAAATCAAGGCACAAGAGACAGAGACATTGTGATTGCAAACATAAGAGGGTGTGCATGATACATTGCAAAAAAAATATAATTGGCACACCAACTTAGTGTGACACTTTCACTTGAAATTAATGCAAGTATCTAGTAAGCATTGGAACCAAATTTTGTTGCATAGCAACACCAAACTTAGAATGCAACCATATGTCAATTTATTTGAACTAAAGCTAAACAAAAGAAACTGTTATTTGTTGAATACAATTACCAAGCCAAAAATCTGTCATGAATAAGGATCTCTTGATGTTGTATTAACAAAAACAGTTGATAAAAGAAAACTTAAAAATAAAGAGGTGACTAAAACAAAGAGAATGCAAACGAACTGTCAAAACAAAGAAAAATAACAATGCAAAGGCACTATGATTATGCAGACAAGTGATGTTGCTGGATGAGTTGCATAGAGAATAAGTGGCACACCAAACTTAGAATCTTGGTGTGTCACTTTCATTTTTGATTTGATGCAATCATCCAAAAAGATTGAAAATAATTTGTTGCAAGGCAACACCAAACTTAGAATGTAATCATATGCCAATTTATTGAAATTTAAACAAAGCATGGAGAAGAAATGTACCTACTGTCTACCTGTTCTTTACTTTCTTCCTCTTCTTCCAATTTGTTAAGAGGAATGACCTCAAAGGGGGAGAAGATTCAGCTACTGTCCCTTGCCTTGGCTTTTCCTCAGCAAGCTTCCTTTTGCAAATGGCTTGATTGATCTTGCTTGCTGGATTAGGGACAGGATTGGTGCTCTTGTTAGTTGCCTTCACTTCTTTGAATTCAAGACTTGGTTGCTGTGTGATTATTGGAGTTTTGTATTCATCCAGAGCTTTTTGAATTGGTGGTTCAATGAGCTTGTCCTTCATGTGCCTCTCTGTTTCCCTTGAGTTTGGACGTTCTTGATTATCCTCCTCACTAGCTTGTTCTTCCACTTCCTCTTTTACACTCAACATTTGCTTTAATAGCTCTTTCATGGAGGAGGTTTGTTGATCTTCCCAAGCTTTCTTCATCTCCTCTTCATACCTTTCAATCATGGATTCAAGTGTTGAGGCGTTTTGGTCCAGGGAAGTTTGTGAGAGTTGTGAGTTGTCATGTGCTCTTGTCATCTCAAGGGCAGTTTCAGGTTCAAATATTTCCACCACCTCTTCCTTCTTCACTAAAGATTCACTTGACTTAGTAGCCTCTTCCTCTTGTTTTTCCTCTTTCCTTATTGTACTCACCAATTGAGCTAACATTATTTCCATGTTTTTGAATGAATTCTCTTGCTCGTTCCAAGATATCTGTGCCTCCCTCTCATATGTTTCAATCATGGTCTCAAGCTTTGAGAGGCTTTGGTTTATGGAAGTTTGTGTGGGTGGTGAATTTTGATAGAGGCTTTCTGTTGAAGCATGGTCAAGTGATGATATCTTTGGATGAATATCATATGGAGCATTAGAATTTCCTTCCCAGCCACCATTAGAATCATGACTAGCATCATTTTGTGGTGGAAGAAAATATACCATATGATTTTCTTACTCATCTTGTGTCTGTGAAGCAAATCTCCATGGATTGGAGTGCTCAGAATCTGTGATTTCTTGGTGATATTCCCAACCACCATTAGAGATTGGTGATGGTGGGTAATATCCCATAAAATTTGTTTGATCATAAGATGAGTTGAACTCCATTTAAATTTTGCAAAACACAACACCAAGAAAAATTGAAATTACTCATATCAGAGATGAGAATTTCTTAGTGAGGCAAAAACTCAAACACCTTGGTTTCACTTTAAAACAGAGAACAAAAACAAAAAAATGCTTGATCTAGACTTCTCACCTGTAACATCCCGCATTTTTGAAAAATCTAAATATAAATAAATTGTGATTTTACCTTATTGAATTTAAACTTTATAATTTTAGAAATTATTTTATTAATTGTAAATAAATAAATTAAGTAATTTCTATAATGGAATATTTTGTATAATTTTAGTAATTGAAAAATTAGAAAGGATTGTATAATTTAATTCAAGTAACTCTTATTCTGAAAGGGTTACGATTTATTTTATTAATTTGATATCTTATTTTATAAATTAGTCAATTAAGAATAATTAAATTAGTTTTATTAATATTTGGAGTTTAAGTTAATTAATATTCTTATGTAATTTTTATAATTGGTTACTTCATATGCTTTGGAAATAAAATTTAGTAATGGAAGTATTATATATTTAATTTAAGTAATTTTATCATAATTAGATATTTTGTAAATTGAAATTAAAGTTTCGGTGATAGAAAAATAATAAAAAGTTATATCATTTAATTTGAATAATTAGTATTGAGTTTAAACTATATTTTATAAAAATGTGATTAATATGCTTATTTTATAATTTAAATTAGAAATAATTAATTCCACTTAACAATATGTTGATAAATGATGTTCTTAAATATTTTAAGAGAGTATATTTGATTTTAAAATTACTCTTCCTTCCAATTTTATCAAAATATCTATTCATATCTATCCATATTCTTTTATAAACTCTTAATTTTAATCTTATTATCACAAATTCCTATTTCATATACTAAATCCCTAAATCTACAATCAGAAAGGGAAAGAAAGGGAACGGGGAGCTCGAGGGGGAAAACAAAAAGGAAAAAGAAAGGAAGGGGAAAGAGGGAAGGCAGGGGAAAAACGGAGGTGAAGAGAGGGAGGAGGAAGGAGCGACGCGGCCAAGACCTCACTGCTGCCTCTGTTGTGCTGCACGTGAGAGTGAGAGAGAGACACACACAGGACGAGCATCGCGAGAATCAAGGGAGGGAGACACGGTTCCGTCCTGTTGCCGTTGTGGGTTGCGCCTGATCACCATCGCAGAAGCTCCATCGTCGCTGTTGCACATAAGAAGAGAAGATGACTTCGCTGATTTTGATTCTGCCTAAGTCCGCATCGTTGCTGGAATCGCGAACCGGGGAGGAGAGGGAGGCTGCTTCCATCGTCATTTTAGGTGTTAGAAAAGACCGTCGCCATTGAAGGATCCACCGCCGCCGAATCCCAGCTATCATCGCCGCCGGAGTCACCGTGGTTGCGGTTGGAGAAGTGCTATGAATGCCGCTGCTGTTGTTAGCACGCAAGGGGGAATAGCCCGTCCTTGCCGGTTCTGCCGCCGTCAAAGGGAAAAGGAAGTGAGAGCACCGGTACGGAACGCGAGAAAGGAATCGTCGCCAAAACCGGAACAGATTCACCGGTAATTCCGCTTCTTCCTTTCTTGATTCTGTCCTGCTTTTATTTTGTTCCGCTATTCCGATTCCGTTGGTGTCCCTACTATCCTAACTGATCGAATTGATGCTGCTGCCCGCTAGGACGGACGCCCTGGTCTCTGGTTCCTGTTATTCTGAGTACCAAAGCTGTTGCTCCATTCCCGTCTTTCCTTGGTACGATTGGTTCTGTTCTACAAACATTTTTCTGGTTATTACTCCTTTGATAATCTGTTCTGTTTTGCCCTTGCATTTGCTGCAGCCATTATTAATTTCCCCTTCAAAGTTGCTGTTGCTGCTATTAGAGTTGTGGTTGATGTTGTTATCCTCGCATTAGAACATGGAGGGTTGCTGCGTTTCCAATTTTGTGTGGTTAATGCGACATCGAGGTAGGGGGTTTAAAATGATTTTAATTTAGGAATGCCAACAAGGTTTATTGAATAACTGCAAATAGTATTAATAGCTGTGAGTAATTAATTGATTATATGAATGTTGGATTGTGATTGCAATTGTGCTTGGTGCTATGATAGAATTGATTGTAATTAGGTATGGTAGATGATTGAATTATTGATTGTTGGTTGTTGAAATGGTTGTTTGGTATATTGCTATGGCTGTGAAAGTGACTTGAGATTAGTAGAGGATTGTGGTTTTGACTGATTATGTATAAATGGTTGAGACTAAGATAATCATTTGATATATTTGATACTGGATTGAGAATTGTTGAAGAATTAGGGCCTAAAAGACTGAACTATTATTAAGAATCTGGTTTTCAAAATAGAATGGTTACTTTAAGGACGGCCTAGTAATTTGCTAGTGATCGAAATGGTATGAGATTAAAATCTGAGTAAACTTTAACAAGTATAGTTGTTAGGATTTAAATTTGAAGGTTTCGTATTAACTGAAGATTTAGTTATGATTTTTCAAAGTTAAGCTTTAAAATCTGAATTTCTGCATTACCTTTAAGTGAAGACAGTAACTTTGAAAGACTGTAACTAATTCTGTGATGAACGGAATTGCGTTGAACCAAATCCTGGTTAAACTTGGGAATAATTGGGACTGAATTGGAGAGTTTGAGACCTTTTCATTAAATATAAGATTTATGGTGAATTTCTGAGTAATGGTTGCAGGATCTGATTTTTACTGCAGAATTTTTGGAACAGCAGTAACTTGTTGGCTCTGCTGTGAATGTTCTAAATTGAATTTTGAAGCGAAACTAATTTTAAATGAAACTTTAGTACTATTATTTTAATGCCGTAAAATTTCAGAACAATTGGACTTGTAGTTTTAAAGATATGAATTTTTGAAAGATGATGCATTATGCAGAAAAAACCAGATTCTGTTTTCTTAAATCAGTAACTTTGAGAATTTATAATTCTTGATCCTGGATAGATATTGAGATGCAATCAATTGGAGGTGAAAATTAAGTATGTTTAGCATATGTGACTTAAATTTCGGGGCTATCCATGTTTTAATGAATAAGTTATGGGACTTGGAAGAAGATAAGTTCATTAACTTTTAAAGCAGAATTCTGCAGCAAATTAGTCAACTTCTAGGTTATATAACTTCTTCATTAAAAATGATATTGACCTGAAACCAATTGGAAAAGAAACTTGGATGAGTGAAGTTGAACTGTATTAATTTTCAAAGTCATTGGATTTAACGTGGATTTTAAATTGAATTTTGAATGTCACATGCTGCTGCTGTTTTTCTGGTTTTACGCACTGCAGAGCAGTCTCGGTTTTTCCTTTATTCCCAAGGCTAGAGAAACCAGAAAATTATGATCTTTAGTTTGTTAGAAAGCTTATTTTAAGACGAACGCCTGGACATAAAGTTTGCGCAATTCCGAGTTCATTTGCTATATTAAAAACAGAAAAGAAGATAGGGTGCTGGGAATGCTTGAGTGAGAGTTATGAGTTCATAAAACTAAAGATGAACCTTAGTGAAATATGGTTGTTTCAATGTTAGAATTTGCTTGTTTCTGAATTGAATTGATATTGGAAAGGTTAAAAAGAGTTTGGTGGATTGTTTGGTTGGGACCCGTAAGAGTGGCTAAGTCCTATTTTTAAAGGAGATTATGTCCGAATTTTTATAAAAGTATAAGGACTTAATCAGAATCAATATTTAAGGTTTATTTAATGATAATAATTTCAATGATTCTTTTAAGAAAAGATTATTTGGTATATGAGATTGTTGGCAAGGGCGTGGGTCTTGTCCCGCTTGCGTATTTGTAATTATGAAAGAAAAAGGGAAGAGTAATGTACTTATTGTATGATTATCTGTTGCTTGAAGCAACCTAAGAGATATTGTTTGCTTATTTGTTGCTTAATGCAATCCAAGAGATATTATATATATTTGTTGCCTAAGGCAACCCAAGAGATATTATATATATATGTTGCTTAATGCAACCCAAGAGATATTATTTATTTATCTGTTGCCCTGAGGCAACCCAAGAGTAATTTTCCGTTCCCAAGAGTATATTTCCTGCGAGTAGAAAGCAGAGGCTGTCTCAATAGAGCTGCTAATAATTATATGCGCATTTATTTGAACGGAAAATCGTATCCGGGAAATCGTGGACTCGTGACCGGATAAATGTCGGGAAGGCAGGTGCTAACCGACACATGAGCTCATGGCCTGCACTAGGACTAGACATTCATCATATGCATCTATGTGACATTGTTTGGGTGTGGATATTGTAATTGGCTTGCCTAACTGAATAATCCTGTGTAACTGCTAATTGCTATACTTGATATAAATGCTCTTGATTGTGTTTGAACCTCATTACCTGTGTTTGTAACTGATTGCTTGGAATGTAGTGATTGGATGTTGATTGAGCTGTTTAGGCCTGAGGCCGTGACTGGTATGCTTGAGGTCTAGTTTCGTATAAAGTATCTGACTGGTTCAGCATAGACTTAATGAACCTATGCTCGGAGCAGGATGATCCTTTATACCGCGTAGGTAACTTCTTTTATGTTAAGGTCTAGAAAAGTATGAAAAATCAAACTGGTTCAGCATAGACTTAATGAACCTATGCTTGGAACAGGTTGGTCATTCATACAGTCTAGGAAACTTTTACGAGTTTTATAAAGAAAATGTGGGTCTAGGATTTTAAATAATTAACTAATGCTTTTAAAGAAGGTTAATTTTCTTTTAGAGGTATCTGAATGAAATTAACTATTTGTGCTTTATTCTTTACTTTCACGGCATTCTCGACCTCTACTGAGAACATGTGGTTTGGTTCTCACCCCAAATTTTCCACCCTTTCAGTGACACAGGTTTGAAGACGCAACTTGAAGCTGCGAGCGATTAGTAGGTTTTCTTTATGGTTTAATTTGGTCTGGTAGAGTCCCCTCGCCGATTGTCCCTTGAGATTTTATTTCATATAGAGGGGTAGGTTTGGTATATTGTATTTGAGTTTTATTTGGTTTCTTTTGTATAAGTATTATTATCAATAATATTTATGTGATTATTATTATTTGTAAATGTTTGAACTATGTCTTTAATGAATAAAAACAAAATTTTCTGGCATTTTCTTAAAACTGAAACGCGAAATCGATATAGAGGCTCGATAATTATGTAGTTAATACTAGAGAAGGTTACGTAATGTTCTTTCTAGTAGAAATACCCTGACTTAAGCAAGGTATTTTGCTGGAAGGGATGTTACATCACCCACTTAATCATTGTTGATCTAATCAATCCCCGGCAACGGCGCCAAAAACTTGATGGTGTTTTTGTGGAAAAACGAATTTCCAACACACAAATCCAACCGGCAAGTGTACCGGGTCGCATCAAGTAGTAATAACTCACAAGAGTGAGGTCGATCCCACAGGGATTGATGGATCAAGCAACTTTAGTGGGTGATTAGTTTAGTCAAGCTAACATTGAAGGGATATTGGATGAAATGTAGCCAACAGAATTGTAAATGGCAGGAATTATAAAGTGCAGAAAGTAAATTGCATTGAAACTTAAAGAGCAAGAAAGTAAAATAGCTGAAACTTAAATTGCACGAAAAGTAAATTGCATTAAATGTAAAGGGGATTGGGTGCAGGAAATTTAAAATTCAACAAGAAAATGTAAAGAGCAATCAAGCAGAGAAGTAAAAGATGAAATAAGTGCAGCAGATTTAAACAGAAATGGAAAATTGCTTGAAGAAGCAACACAGAATGTAATTAAGCTCAATTGTGCAATTTAAAGAGACAAATGAAGATCTCAGGGAATCAAAGAGACTAGAAAACAAGTCTAGATCTCAATCCCTTCCTTGATCCAACAGCAAACAAGATGCAGGAAAATTAAAGATGAAAGCAATGAAGAAAACTTTGATTCAAATCACAATTCACTTGAAAGTTTGCAGAAGAAGAACAAGAGAGGTTGCAGATGGAGAATGAAAACAGAATTTCTTCCAATCTCCACCCAAGATTCAAAACAGAAAATGAAAACTCAAAGAGAGAGCTATCAACTACTACTACTCCCTAATGGAGCAAGCCCCTTTTCGAGCTCTAATTGATGCCTTTATATAGGCTTTACAAAATAAAAAAATGAAAATGAAATTAAAACAAATTACAAAAATGAAAATCCTAATTTAATTGATCCATGTGCCTTTGAGTGATGATGTGGGCTTTGCTTGCTTTGGATTTGAGGAGAAATGGGTTTGGTTGGCCTTGATTCAATTTGGAGAAGAATTGAATTTAAATGAAATTTTGGTTGAATTTTGGCCCATGTTGCTCCCAGGAGGCTGCCCTGCCCTTGTGGAGGGCAGGGCAGGATTTGATGCGTGTGGCCTTGGTGCGGGCGTGGTGCGTTGGTGTGCGCTGCAGGATGCTGCCCTGCCCTCGCGGAGGGCAGGGCAGAAAAGTTTGGTGCGCCAGATTGGTGCCTTGGTGCGCTGCTGGTGCTGCCGAATGATGCTTTGGTGCGCCAGATTGGTGCGCTGGCCGTGCCACAACAAAATGCTGCCCTGCCCTCGCGGAGGGCAGGGCAGTGTTTCCACCTTGAAGCCCCGTGTTCGAAACTTGGATGATACACACGTTACCCATTTTCCTTGGCTTTCTTGGCACCATAATGAAGCCTAGTTCCTTGCTTCCTCATTGTGCCGTGTTCGATTCTTGTGGCAAGCAATTGGGGGAGCAATTTTCCTTGATTTTCCATGAAGAGCACGACATTGCCCTGCTCTCCAAGAGGGCAGGGCAGAAAATTGAACGCTACTTTGTTTTGGAGTGAGGTTCTAGCTTCGAGCCTTGGTGGAAGCACTTTGGTTTATTTTCGCTTATTTTTGGCCCTTAAAGATACCTTTCATTCCTGCCTCAATTGTATGCCAAATATGGATTGCTATATATCGTTGGAAAGCTCTCAATGTCAGCTTTCCAACGCAACTGGAAGCACATCAATTGGACGTCTGTAGCTCAAGTTATAGCCCTTTGAAGGAGGCATGGTCATGCTGTGAGCGCCCAGATTTTACCTTAGCGAAAATTCTTGCTTCTAACCTCACTTTGCATCACGATTCTGCCCTGCCCTTGGCAAGGGCAGGGCAGTGTGCATGTTGGTTACTTCCTTCCTTGATTTGGTCATGGGCCACGCTTTTAAAAGCGTGGCCTAAGCCCTCCAAAGTGTGCTCCAACTTCAAAGTGTGCTCCAAAGCTCTTTTTTTCCTCTTTTTTTGTGCTTCTTTGCTTCTTTTTCTTCTTTTTTCCTACAAGATTTATAAAATTAAAAGATCAAGGAAATCTTCCAATTAAGCACAAAAGAATGCAATATTTAAGAACTAATCATCAATTTCTTGTATGAAAAAGCACAGAAAAATAGGTATATGATGACATGTCATCAATCCACCAACATACAACTTGCCATGGAAGGAAGCCATGCGTGTTTGGAGAAGAAGACAATAGGAAAGCAGAGATTCAGAAGATAGAGCATCTCTGAAACCTCAACATGTTCTCCATTACTGAATAAGAGTTACAGGATAACCATAGCTTGCTTCAAGTCGGCAAGCTCCGTGGGATCGACCCTTACTCGCGTAAGGATCTATTACTTGGACGACCCAGTGCATTTGCTGGTTAATTGTACATAGTTACAAAGGTGTGATTGCAATTCCGTGCACCAAGTTTTTGGCACCGTTGCCGGGATTGTTTGAGTTTGGACAACTGACGGTTCATCTTGTTGCTTAGATTAGGAAAAAATTATCTTTTTTAATTTAGAGTCACTAAATTTGAGTCCTTTATTTTCTTTAAAAAAAAGTTTTCAAAAATTTTTGAAAAAATTTGTTCTTAGTTCTTTCTTGATCTTCAAATTGTTCTTGATAATTTTCTTTATTTGATCTTTAAATTTTCTTGTTTAGTGTCTTTTGTTGTTTATCTTATACATTTTCGAATTTTTAGTGTCCAAAGTATAAAAATTTTGTAAGTTTGGTGTTTTTTGTGTCCTTATTTCCTTAAAAATTTTCAAAATTTGTTCTTGGTATTCATCTTAATCTTCAAAGTGTTCTTGGTGTTCATCTGGACATTCAAAGTTTTCTTGTTTGTTTTCTTTGTTTTGATCTAAAAATTCTAAGTTTGGTGTCATTTTATTGTTTTTCTCTTTCCTTATTAAATTCAAAAAATATCTTTTCCTTTATTTACTCATCATTTTCGAATTCCTTAGGTTGACTTAGTCAAAATTTTTAAAATTTGGTAGTTTCTTATTAGTCAAGTCAAAATTTCAATTTTAAAAATTTATCTTTTTAAATCTTTTTCAAAACAAATTCTTTTTCAATTTTCTTTTTATATTTTTCGAAAATCTTTTATAAAATTTTTCAAAATCTTTTTCTTTTTTTTATAATTTTTGAATTACTTGTCCTATTTCATTATTTTGATTGAAAAATTTTAAGTTTGGTGTTTTCTTGTTAAGAAAGTTTCAATCTTTAAAATTTTAAAATATATCTTTTTCAAATCTTTTCTTTTATTTATTTTCTTACAAGTATCTTTAATTTTAAGACATGTCTTTTTCAAAACTTCCTAATCACTTTCTCTCTCTTCATTTTTCGAAAATCCACACCAAAATTTTTCAAATCTTTTTAATTAATTAATTAATTTGGTTTTCTAATTTCTTTTATTTCTTTTTCTTTTCTTAATTTTCGAAACTTGCATCAATTTTTTTATTTACTTTATTTTAATTTCTTTAATTTCAAAAAAAAAGGAATAAAATTTTTATTTACAATCCACATCATCTCCCTTTCTCCATCATGGACCTAAGTGGAAATGAACAGTCTAGAAGGACTCTGGGATCATAGACTAACCCCACTACTGCTTCATACGGGAGTAGTATCTGTATACCCCCCCATCAGAGCCAGCAACTTTGAGCTAAACCCTCAGCTCATTATCACAGTGCAGCAAAATTACCAGTATTCCGGTCTTCCACAGGAAGAACCTACTGAGTTTCTTGCACAGTTCTTATAAATTGCTGACACAGTACAAGATAAGGAAGTAGATCAGGATGTCTACAAATTATTACTATTTCCATTTGCTGTAAAAGATCAAGCTAAGAGGTGGTTAAATAACCAACCCACGACAAGCATAAGAACATGGAAATAGTTATAAGACAAATCCTTGAATCAATATTTCCCTCCAAAAAGGATGACACATCAGTTCTTAAGGCAGAAAGATAATAAGGAAGTGCCCCTCTGAATTGTTTTCAGAATGGGTGCAGTGGTAGGCGAGATTGTGATTTAGATGTGAAATTGTTGTTCGTTCTCTCCTTGGCAATGGCGCCAAAAACTTGGTGCATGATACCATGGTCCAAACATAACTTCACAACTTCGCGCAACTAACCAGCAAGTGCACTAGGTCGTCCAAGTAATAAACCTTACGTGAGTAAGGGTCGATCCCATGGAGATTGTTGGTATGAAGCAAGCTATGGTCATCTTGTAAATCTCAGTCAAGCAGAGTATAATAGTTATAAATGGTTTTCGAAATTAATAATAAATAAAGCATAAAATAGAGATAGATATACTTATGTAATTCATTGGTGGGAATTTCAGATAAACGTATGGAGATACTGTGTTCCTTCTGAATCTCTGCCTTCCTACTGTTTTCATCCAATCATTCTTACTCCTTTCCATGGCAAGCTGTATGTAGGGCATCACCGTTGTCAATAGCTACATCCCATCCTCTAAGTGAAAATGGTCCAAATGCTCTCTCACAGCACGGCTAATCATCTGTCGGTTCTCGATCATGTCGGAATAGAATCCATTGATTCTTTTGCGTCTGTCACCACGCCCAACAATCATGAGTTTGAAGCTTGTCACAGTCATTCAATCCCTGAATGCTACTCGGAATACCACAGACAAGGTTTAAACTTTCTGGATTCTCAAGAATGGCCGCCAATAATTCTAGTTTATACCATGAATATTCTGATTAAGGAATCCAAGAGATATTCGTTCGTTCTGATGTAGAACGGAAGTGGTTGTCAGTCACGCGTTCATTGGTGAGAATGATGATGAGTGTCACGGATCATCACATTCGTCATGTTGAAGTGCAACGAATATCTTAGAATAAGAATAAGCCAAATTGAATAAAAGATAGTAGTAATTGCATTAATTCTCGAGGTACAGCAGAGCTCCACACCTTAATCTATGGTGTGTAGAAACTCCACAATTGAAAATACATAAGTGATAATGGTCCAGGCATGCCCAAATGGCCAGCCCCCAAACGTGATCAATAGTCTCCTAAGTTGAATAATAGATTAAAATTGAGACCAAAGATGTCTAATACAATAGTGAAAAGTTCTATTTATACTAGACTAGTTACTAGCGTTTACAAAAATAAGACTAAATGCAGAAATCCACTTCTGGGGCCCACTTTGGTGCGTGCTTGGGCTGAGCATGAGCCTTACATGTGTAGAGGCTTCTTTTGGAGTTAAACGCCAAGTTGTAATGTGTTTTTGGCGTTTAACTCTGGTTCGTGACGTGTTTTTGGCGTTTGACTCTAGAATGTAGCATGGAACTGGCGTTGAACGCCAGTTTGCGTCATCTAATCTCGAATAAAGCATGAACTATTATATATTGCTGGAAATCTCTGGATGTCTACTTTCCAACTTCATTGAGAGCACGTCATTTGGAGTTCTGTAGCTTCAGAAAATCCATTTCGAGTGCAGGGAGGTCAGAATCCAACAGCATCAGCAGTCCTTTGTCAGCCTCCTATAAAAGTTTTGCTCAGGTCCCTCAATTTCAGCCAGAAAATACCTGAAATCACAGAAAAACACAAAAACTCATAGTAAAGTCCAGTAATGTGAATTTAGCATAAAACTAATGAAAACATCCCTAAAAGTAGCTAGATCCTACTAAAAACTACCTAAAAACAATGCCATAAAGCGTATAAATTATCCGCTCATCATGCAGTTAGACATTTTTTACTATGTGCTTACAGAAAAGCCCAGATGTCTCTAGATCACTTAGCTAGTGGATCTATTGATGAGCGGATATTTTATACGCTTTTTGGGGGTAATTTCATGTAGATTTTAGCATGTTTTAATTAGTTTTTAATAGAATTTTATTAGTTTTTAAGCAAAAATCATATTTCTAGATATTACTATGATTTTGTGTGTTTTTCTGTGATTTCAGGTATTTTTTGGCTGAAATTGAGGGAGCTGAGCAAAAATCTGATTTAGGCTGAAAAAGAACTGCTGATGCTGTTGGATTCTGACCTCTCTGCACTCGGAATGGATTTTTTGGAGCTACAGAAGTCCAATTGGCACGCCCTTAATTGTGTTGGAAACTAGACATCCAGGGATTTCCAGCAATATATAATAGTCCATACTTTGCGCGAAGATAGACGACATAAATTGGGGTTCAACGCCAGTTCCATGTTGCAGTCTGGCGTCCAGCGCCAGAAACAGGTTACAAGTTGGAGTTCAACGCCAGAAACACGTTACAACCTGGCGTTCAACTCCAAAAACAGCCCAGGCACGTGAGAATCTTAAGTCTCAGCCCCAGCACACACCAAGTGGGCCCTAGAAGTGGATTTCTGCACCAATTATCTTAGTTTACTCATTTTCTGTAAACCTAGGTTACTAGTTTAGTATTTAAACAACTTTTAGAGACTTATTTTGTATCTCATGACATTTTTAGATCTGAATTTTATACTCTTTGATGGCATGAGTCTCTAAACTCCATTGTTGGGGGTGAGGAGCTCTGCAGCATCTCGATGAATTAATGCAATTATTTCTATTTTTCTATTCAAACATGCGTGTTCCTATCTAAGATGTTTATTCGCGCTTAACTATGGAGAAGGTGGTGATCTGTGACACTCATCACCTTCCTCAATTCATGAACGTGTGTCTGACAACCACCTCCATTCTACATCAGATTGAATGAGTATCTCTTAGATTCCTTAATCAGAATCTTCGTGGTATAAGCTAGAATTGATGGCGGCATTCATGAGAATCCGGAAAGTCTAAATCTTGTCTGTGGTATTTCGAGTAGGATTCTGGGATTGGATGACTGTGACGAGCTTCAAACTCGCGAGTGTGGGGCGTGATGACAAACGCAAAAGAATCAATGGATTCTATTCCGACATGATCGAGAACCAACAGCTGATTAGCCATGCTGTGACAGAGCATTTGGACCATTTTCACTGAGAGGATGGGAAGTAGCCATTGATAACGGCGACACCCTATATAGAGCTTGCCATGGAAGGAACTTTGCACTTCTGCATGAGAGGAATATGATGTTACAGGAATTCAGAAGACAAAGCATCTCCAAAACACCAACATATTCTACATTATTGCGCAACAAGTAATTATTTCACGCTCTTTTATTTTTTAGTAATTCAAACTGATAATTATAATTGATCTCCTGACTAAGAATAATAAAATAAACATAGCTTGCTTCAAACCAACTATCTCCGTGGGATTCGACCCTTACTCACATAAGGTATTACTTGGACGACCCAGTGCACTTGCTAGTTAGTTGTGCGGATTGCAAAAGTGTGATTGCAATTTTGTGCACCAAGTTTTTGGCACCGTTGCCGGGGATTGTTTGAGTTTGAACAACTAAAAGTTTATTTTGTTGCTTAGATTAGGAATAATTTATTTTTGTTGCTATAGAGTCATTAAATTCTGAGTCCTTTATATCCTTTTCAAAAAATTTTAAAAAATATTATTTTTCTTTATCAATTTTTTATTTTTTTTCGTGAGTTTAGCGTCTTGTTCTAAGTTTGGTGTTAATTGCATATTTTATATTTTTCTTTTAAATTTGTGAAGTTGTGTTCTTTGATCTTCAAGTTGTTCTTGCTTATTTTTCTTGTTTGATCTTTAGTTTTTCTTGCTCTATGTCTTTTCTTGTTTTTCTTGTGCTATTCCAAAGCATTAGTCTTCCAAAAGGAATATACCTCTTCAAAACAAGTGTTACCTTTACTGCCCAATTGGCTAAAGTGTTGGTCTATGCTCTTGGTAATTGGGTATCTCCTTTTTAAAATCTTTTTCAAAAATAATTTTTCTTTGATTGAATCTTGTGCTAAACTTTAAGTTTGGTGTTTTCTTGTTAATCTTTTTATAATTTTCAAAAATTTTATTGAAGTTTTCTAAAAATTAAGTTTGGTGTTCTTTCTTTTGTTCTTGTTGTTCTTGTGAATCTTCAAGTGTTCTTGAGTCTTTCTTGTGTTTTGATCTTAAAATTTTTAAGTTTGGTGTTCCTTGATGTTTTCCCTCCAAAATTTTCGAAAACAAGAAGCATTAGATCTAAAAATTTTAAGTCTTATGCCTTTTGTGTGTTTTTCTCTTTCATCATAAAATTTAAAATTCAAAAAAAAAATTATCTTTTCTAACTATTTTCAAGCTATATTTTCAAAATTTTTTTATATAAAAATTCAGATTTCAATTTCAAAATTTTTCAAATCTTATCCTTTTAAATATATATATATATATTATTATATCTTTTTCGAAAATATCCTAACCATTTTCTCTCTCCTCACTTTTTGAAAATCTTCCTAAAATATTTTCAAATTCTTATTAATTTTTTAATTTTAATTTTCTTATTTTATTTTATTTTTATTTTGGTTTTTATTTTATTTTATTTTATTTTGAAAATCATTTTTTATTTATTTATAAAATAAAAATTTAAATCCACATTACCCGCTTTACTTCAACATGTACATAAGTGAAAATGAACAGTCTAGAAGGACTCTGGGGTCATATGCTAACCCCACTACTGCTTCATATGGGAGTAGTATATGTATACCCTCCATTGGAGTTAGTAGTTTTGAGTTGAATCCTCATCTCATTATCATGGTGCAGCAAAGTTGCCAGTATTCCGGTCTTCCATAAGAAGAACCTACAGAGTTTCTGGCATAGTTTTTACAAATTGCTGACACAGTACATGATAAGGAAGTAGATCAGGATGTCTACAGGCTATTACTATTCCCATTTGCTGTAAAAGGCCAAGCTAAGAGGTGGTTAAATAATCAACCTAAAGACAGCATAAAGACATGGAAACAGCTGTCAGAAAAATTCCTGATTACTCTTTTCCTCCGAAACGGATGACACAGCTAAGGCTGAGCATCCAAGGCTTCAAACAAGGAGATAATGAATCTCTCTATGATGCCTGGGAGAGATACAGAGAGATGCTAAGAAAATGTCCCTCTGAAATGTTTTTAGAGTGGGTGCAGTTAGACATCTTCTACTATGGGCTTACAGAAAGAGCTCAGATTTCTCTAGCCCACTCAGCTGGTGGATCTATACATATGAGAAAGACATTAGAAAAAGCTCAAGAGCTCATTGATACAGTTGCCAGAAATCAGCATCTGTACCTAAGCAGTAAACCTTCCATGAAAGAAGAGGCTAAAACAGTAACTGCTGAAATGAGTCCTACAGAACAAGTTACAGAATTCAATCAGCAATTGGATTTTCTAACAAAATAGTTAGCCAAATTCAAAGAGATATTACAAGAAACAAGAATGGCTAATATGAATATGGAAGTGCAATTGAAGCAAGTAGAACAACAGTTATCAAAACAAATAACAGAAGAATGCCAAGCAGTTCAATTAAGAAGTGGGAAAATATTAAATACCTCACTTCAAGGTAGCAGGAAGCCAAGGAATGAGCAAACTACCCAAAATCCATCTGAGGACAGTAAGAGCCCAGAGAGGAATAATTCTGGCGCTCAAACGCCGAAAAATGGGTGGAATGCTGGCGTTCCAAACCATGCTCAGTCCTGGCGTTCAACACCAGAAACAAGCAAGGAGTTGGCGTTGAACGCCCAAAGGGAGCACAGTTCTGGCATTCAGACGCCAGAAGCAGGTAAGGAGCTGGCGTCTAACGCCACTCCAGCTTCCACCCCTGGCATTCAAATGCCAGTGGGGGATCAGACACATACTAGTGCTGATAATAACCCTTCTAAAAAGGCTTCCCAACCCACATCTGTAGGCAATAAACCTGCAGCAACTAAGGTTGAGGAATACAAAGCCAAAATTCCTTATCCTCAAAAACTCCGCCAAGCGGAACAAGATATGCAACTTGCCCGCTTTGCAGACTATCTCAGGATTCTTGAAATAAAGATTCAATTTACAGAGGCACTTGAGCAAATACCCTCTTATGCTAAGTTCATGAAAGAGATCTTAAGTCATAAGAAGGATTGGAGGGAAACTGAAAAAGTTTACCTCACTGAAGAATGCAGTACAGTCATTCTGAAAAGCTTACCTGAGAAGCTTAAAGATCCGGGAAGCTTTATGATATCATGCACATTAGAAGGTACTTGTACCAAGCAAGCTCTATGTGATCTTGGGGCAAGTATTAACCTAATACCTGCAGCCACTATCAAAAAGCTTGGGTTGACTGATGAAGTTAAACCAACCCGGATATGTCTCCAACTTGCTGATGGCTCCATTAAATACCCATCAGGGTTGATTGAAGACATGATTGTCAAGGTTGGGCCATTTGCCTTTCCCACTGACTTTGTGGTACTGGAAATGGAGGAGCATAAGAGTGCAACTCTCATTCTGGGAAGACCTTTCCTAGCAACTGGTCGAACCCTTATTGATGTTCAAAAAGGGGAAGTAACCTTGAGAGTTAATGAGGATGAGTTCAAGTTGAATGTTGTCAAAGCCATGCAGCATCTAGACACCCAAAATGACTGCATGAGCGTTGATATTATTGACTCTCTGGTAAAAGAAGTCAATATGGCTGAGAGTCTCGAATCAGAACTAGAGGATATCTTTAAAGATGTTCAGCCTGATCTGGAGGAATCAGAGAGAATAATACAACCTCTGAAAATCCCTCAGGAAGAGGAGAAACCTCCCAAACCCGAGCTCAAACCACTACCACCATTCCTGAAATATGCATTTCTGGGAGAAGCTGATCACGGATGCAAAGTACTATCTTTGGGATGAACCATATCTCTTCAAGAGATGTGCAGACGGAGTAATTCATAGATGTGTGCCTAAAGAAGAAGCACAGAAGATCCTCTGGCACTGCCATGGATCACAGTATGGAGGACATTTTGGAAGTGAGCGAACAGCCACAAGAGTCCTCCAATGCGGCTTCTACTGGCCTACTCTCTATAATGATTCCCGAGTGTTTGTACTTAATTGTGACAGTTGCCAAAGATCTGGCAATTTTCCTCACAGTTATGCCATGCCTTAACAAGGGATCTTGGAGATTGAGTTGTTTGATGTATGGGGTATTGACTTCGTAGGGCATTTCCCACCATCATACTCAAACACTTATTTTCTGGTGGCAATGGATTATGTATCCAAATGGGTGGAAGCTATTGCAACACCCACTAATGACACTAAGACAGTGCTAAAATTCCTCCAAAAACACATCTTCAGCAGATTTGGTACCCCTAGAGTATTAATCAGTAATGGGGGCACTCATTTCTGCAATAAACAGCTTTACTCAGCTTTGGTTCGATACGGAGTTAGCCACAGGGTGGCCACTCCATATCATCCACAGATAAATGGGCAAGCTGAAGACTCTAATAGAGAACATAAAAGAATCCTGGAATGGACTGTGATTAACCGTAGAAGGGATTGGGCAAGAAGCTTGGATGATGCTCTGTGGGCATACAGAACAGCATTTAAGACCCCTATATGGACTTTTTCATACCAGCTTGTGTATGGAAAGGCATGTCACTTGCCAGCGGAACTAGAACATAAGGCCTACTGGGCAACCAGATTCCTAAACCTTGATGCCAAGTTAGGTGGAGAAAAATGATTGCACCAGTTAAATGAGTGGTGCACGAAATTGTGATCATCAATGGCGCCATCAACATGGTACGCTCAATTGCAATCTCAACTCTTTATCACAACTTCGCACAACTAACCAGCAAGTGCACTGGGTCGTCCAAGTAATAAACCTTACGCGAGTAAGGGTCGATCCCACGAAGATTGTTGGTATGAAGCAAGCTATGGTCATCTTATAAATCTCAATCAGGCGGATTCAAATGGTTATGGAGGATTAATGATTAAAAGATGAATAAAACATAAAATAAAGATAGAGATACTTATGTAATTCATTGGTGAGAATTTCAGATAAGCGTATGGAGATGCTTTGTCCCTTCTGTCTCTCTGCTTTCCTAATGTCTTCATCCAATCCTTCTTACTCCTTTCCATGGCAAGCTGTATGTTGGGCATCACCGTTGTCAATGGCTACAGTCCCGTCCTCTCAGTGAAAATGTTCAATGCGCTTTGTCACAGCACGGCTATTCATCTGTCGGTTCTCGATCATGTCGGAATAGAATCCAGTGATTCTTTTGCGTCTGTCACTAACGCCCCACAATCACGAGTTTGAAGCTCGTCACAGTCATTCAATCCCTGAATCCTACTCAGAATACCAAAGACAAGGTTTAGACCTTCCGGATTCTCAAGAATGGCCGCCAATGAATTCTAGCTTATACCACGAAGATTCTAATTAAGGAATCCAAGAGATATCCACTCAATCTAAGGTAGAACGGAGGTGGTTGTCAGGCACACGTTCATAGGTGAGAATGATGATGAGTGTCACGGATCATCACATTCATCAAGTTGAGGAACAAGTGATATCTTAGAACAAGAATAAGTTGAATTGAATAGAAGAACAATAGTAATTGCATTAATACTCGAGGTACAGCAGAGCTCTACACCTTAATCTATGGTGTGTAGAAACTCTACCGTTGAAAATACATAAGAACAAGGTCTAGGCATGGCTGAATGGCCAGCCTCCCAAAGAGGGTTCAATCATAAAAACATGATCAAAAGGTGATCCGAAGATTGAAAGATTCCCCCCGAATACAATAGCAAAAGGTCCTATTTATAGAGAACTAGTAGCCTAGGGTTTACAGAAATGAGTAAATGATGTAAAAATCCACTTCTGGGCCCACTTGGTGTGTGCTTGGGCTGAGCATTGAAGCTTCCATGTGTAGAGATTTTTCTTGGAGTTAAACGCCAGCTTTTGTGCCAGTTTGGGCGTTTAACTCCCACTTTTGTGCCAGTTCCAGCGTTTAATGCCGGGAATTCTGAAGCTGAATTGGAAGGCCTGTTTTGGCCATCAAATCTCGAGAAAAGTATGAATTATTATATATTTCTGGAAAGCCCTGGATGTCTAACTTCCAACACAATTGAGAGCCCGCCAATTGGGTTTCTGTAGCTCCAGAAAATCCACTTCGAGTGCAGGGAGGTCAGAATCCAACAGCATCTGCAGCCCTTTTCAGCCTCTGAATCAGATTTTTGCTCAGGTCCCTCAATTTCAGCCAGAAAATACCTGAAATCATAGAAAAACACACAAACTCATAGTAAAGTCTAGAAAAGTGAATTTTAAATAAAAACTAATAAAAATATAATAAAAACTAACTAAAACATACTAAAAGCAATGCCAAAAAGCGTATAAATTATCCGCTCATCACAACACCAAACTTAAATTGTTGCTTGTCCCCAAGCAACTGAAAATCAAATAGGATAAAAAGAAGAGAATATACAATGAATTCCAAAAACATCTATGAGGATCAGTATAAATTAGATGAGCGGGGCTTTTAGCTTTTTGCCTCTGAACAGTTTTGGCATCTCACTTTATTCTTTGAAGTTCAAAATAATTGGCTTCTATAGGAACTCAGAATCTGGATAGTGTTATTGATTCTCCTAGTTAAGTATGATGATTCTTGAACACAGCTACTTTATGAGTCTTGGCCGTGGCACAAAGCACTTTGTTTTCCAGTATTACCACCAGATACATCCATGCCACAGACACATAACTGGGTGAACCTTTTCAGATTGTGACTCAGCTTTGCTAGAGTCCCCAATTAGAGGTGTCCAGGGTTCTTAAGCACACTCTTTTTGCTTTGGATCACGACTTTAACCGCTCAGTCTCAAGTTTTCACTTGACACCTTCACGCCACAAGCACATGGTTAGGGACAGCTTGGTTTAGCCGCTTAGGCCAGGATGTTATTCCTGTAGGCCCTCCTAGCCACTGATGCTCAAAGCCTTGGATCCTTTTTATTATTCTTGCCTTTTGGTTTAAAGGGCTATTGGCTTTTTCTGCTTGCTCTCTTTGTTTTTTTTTTGAATTCACTGTTTTTTCTTGCTTCAAGAATCATTTTTATGATTTTTCAGATCCTCAGTAACATGTCTCCTTTTTCATCATTCTTTCAAGAGCCAACAATTTTAACATTCATGAACAACAAATTCAAAAGACATATGCACTGTTCAAGCATACATTTAGAAATCAAAAGTATTGCCACCACATCAAAATAATTAATCTGTTATAAAATTCGAAATTCATGTAATTCTTCTCTTTTTCAATTAAGAACATTTTTCATTTAAGAAAGGTGATGGATTCATAGGACATTCATAACTTTAAGGCATAGACACTAAGACACCAATGATCATAAGACACAAACAGAAATAAAACATAAAGCATAATTTTCAAAAAACAGAAAAATAAAGAACAAGGAGATTAAAGAACGGGTCCACCTTAGTGATGGCGGCTTGTTCTTCCTCTTGAAGATCTTATGGAGTGCTTGAGCTCCTCAATGTCTCTTCCTTTCCTTTGTTACTCCTCTCTCATGATTTTTTGATCTTCTCTAATTTCATGGAGGAGGATGGAGTGTTCTTGGTGCTCCACCCTTAGTTGTCCCATGTTGAAACTCAATTCTCCTAGGGAGGAAAGTGCATCCCTTGAGGCATCTCAGGGATTTCATAATGAGAAATTTCCTCATGTCCATGAGTGGGATCTCTTGTTTGCTCCATCCTCTTCTTAGTGATGGGCTTGTCCTCGTCAATGAGGATGTCTCCCTCTATGTTAATTCCAATTGAATTACAGAGGTGACGAATGAGATAAGGGAAGGCTAACCTTGCCAAGGTAGAGGACTTGTCCGCCACCTTATAAAGTTCTTGGGATATAACCTCATGAACTTCTACTTCCTCTCCAATCATGATGCTATGAATCATGATAGCCCGGTCTATAGTAGCTTCGGACCGGTTGCTAGTGGGAATGATTGAGCGTTGGATAAACTCCAACCATCCCCTAGCCACGGGCTTGAGGTCATGCCTTCTCAGTTGAACCGACTTCCCTCTTGAATCTCTCTTCCATTGAGCGCCCTCTTCATAAATGTCTATGAGAACTTATTCTAACCTTTGATCAAAGTTGACCCTTCTAGTGTAGGGGTGTTCATCTCCTTGCATCATGGGCAAGTTGAATGCCAACCTTACATTTTCCAGACTAAAATCTAAGCATTTCCCCCAAACCATTGTAAGCCAATTCTTTGGGTCCGGGTTCACACTTTGATCATGGTTCTTGGTGATCCATGCATTGGCATAGAACTCTTGAACCATTAAGATTCTGACTTGTTGAATGGGGTTGGTAAGAACTTCCCAACCTCTTCTTTGGATCTCATGTCGGATCTCTGGATATTCACTCTTTTTGAGTTTGAAATGGACCTCGGGGATCACCTTCTTCATGACTCGGAGGTGGAAGCTTTTGCCTTCCCTTTCCTCTTTCTAGAGATTTTTCTGGCCTTAGGTGTCATAAATGGTTATGGGGAAACAAAAAGCAACGCTTTTACCACACCAAACTTAGAAGGTTTGCTCGTCCTCGAGCAAAAGAGGAAAGAAAAGAGTAGAAGAAGAAGAAATAGAGGAGATGGAGGGGGCTTTTGTGGTTCGGCTGAGGGTGAGAAGTAGTGTTTAGGTTGTGTGAAAATGAAGGAGTGAAGAAGGGTTTATATAGGGGTGGAGAGAGGGGTAAGGTTCGGCCATTATGGGTGGGTTTGGGAGGGAAAGTGGTTTGAACTTGGATGGTGGGGTTTGTAGGGTTTTATGAAGGATGGATGTGAGTGGTGAAGAGAATGGTGGGATTTGATAGGTGATGGTTTTTTTTTTTTTTGGGAAGAGGTATTGAGGTGATTGGTGAATGGGTGAAGAAGAGAGAGAGTGGTGGGGTAGGTGGGGATCCTGTGGGGTCCACAGATCTTGAGGTGTCAAGGATAGCTCATCCCTGCACCAAGTGGCGTGCAAAACGCCCTTTCTGCCAATCCTGGCATTAAACGCCGGGCTGCTGCCCTTTTCTGGTGTTAAACGCCAGTTTCTTGCCCATTTCTGGCATTAAACGCCAGTTTGGTGCCCCTTTCTGGCGTTAAACGCCCATTTGCTGCCCTTACTGGCGTTTAAACGCCAGCAAGCTTTTCCTTCAGGGTGTGCTGTTTTTCTTTCTGTTTTTCATTCTGTTTTTTGTTTTTTCAATTGTTTTTGTGACTTCACATGATCATCAACCTATAGAAAACATAAAATAACAATGGAAAATAGATAAATATAACATTGGGTTGCCTCCCAACAAGCGCTTCTTTAATGTCAGTAGCTTGACAGTGGGCCCACATGGAGCCTCACAAATGTTCAGAGTAATGTTGGAACCTCCCAACACCAAACTTAGAGTTTGAATGTAGGGGTTCAACACCAAACTTAGAATTTGGTTGTGGCCTCCCAACACCAAATTTAAAGTTTGACTATGGGGGCTCTGTTTGACTCTGTTTTGAGAGAAGTTCTTCATGCTTCCTCTCCATGGTTACAGGGGGATATCCTTGAGCCTTAAACATAAAGGATTCTTCATTCACTTGAATGATCAATTCTCCTCTGTCAACATCAATCACAGCCTTTGCTGTGGCTAGGAAGGGTCTGCCAAGGATGATGGATTCATCCATGCACTTCCCAGTCTCTAGGACTATGAAATCAGTAGGGATGTAATGGTCTTCAATCTTTACCAGAACATCCTCTACAAGTCCATAAGCTTGTTTTCTTGAATTGTCTACCATCTCTAGTGAGATTCTTGCAGCTTGTACCTCAAAGATCCCTAACTTCTCCATTACAGAGAGAAGCAAGAGGTTTATGCTTGACCCTAGGTCACATAGAGCCTTCTCGAAGGTCATGGTGCCTAATGTACAAGGTATTGAGAACTTCCCAGGGTCCTGTCTCTTTTGAGGTAATTTCTGCCTAGTCAAGTCATCCAGTTCTTTGGTGAGCAAAGGGGGTTCATCCTTCCAAGTCTCATTACCAAATAACTTGTCATTTAGCTTCATGATTGCTCCAAGGTACTTAGCAACTTGCTCTTCAGTGACATCTTCATCCTCTTCAGAGGAAGAATACTCATCAGAGCTCATGAATGGCAGAAATAAATCCAATGGGATCTCTATGGTCTCAGTGTGAGCCTCAGATTCCCATGGTTCCTCATTAGGGAACTCATTAGAGGCCAGTGGACGTCCATTGAGGTCTTCCTCAGTGGCGATCACTGCCTCTTCCTCCTCTCCAAATTCGGCCATGTTGATGGCCTTACACTCTCCTTTTGGATTCTCTTCTGTATTGCTTGGAAGAGTATTAGGAAGGAGTTCAATGACTTTCTCTTACTCAGCTGACCCACTTGTGCCTCCAAGTTTCTAAAGGAGGACCTTGTTTCAGTCATGAAACTTTGAGTGGTTTTGATTAGATCAGCAACCATGGTTGCTAAGTTAGAGTGGCTTTACTTAGAATTCTCTGTCTGTTGCTGAGAAGATGATGGAAAAGGCTTGCCATTGCTAAACCTGTTTCTTCCACCATTATTGTTGTTGAAACCTTGTTGAGGTCTCAGTTGATCCTTCCATGAGAGATTTGGATGATTTCTCCATGAAGGATTATAGGTGTTTCCATAGGGTTCTCCCATGTAATTCACCTATTCCATTGATGAGTTCTCAGGATCATAAGCTTCTTCTTCAGATGAAGCGTCCTTAGTACTGCCTGGTGCAGCTTGCATTTCAGACAGACTTTGAAAAATCATATTGACTTGCTGAGTCAATATTTTGTTCTGAGCCAATATGACATTCAGAGTATCAATCTCAAGAACTCCTTTCTTCTGATTCATCCCATTGTTCACAGGATTCCTTTCAGAAGTGTACATGAATTGGTTATTTGCAACCATTTCAATGAGTTCTTGAGCTTCTGCAGGCGTCTTCTTCAGATGAAGAGATCCTCCAGCAGAGCTGTCCAATGACATCTTGGACAGTTCAAACAGACCATCATAGAAGATACCTATGATGCTCCATTCAGAAAGCATGTCAGAAGGACACTTTCTGATCAATTGTTTGTATCTTTCCCAAGCTTCATAGAGGGATTCACCTTCCTTCTGTCTGAAGGTTTGGACTTCCACTCTAAGCTTACTCAATTTTTGAGGTGGAAAGAACTTTGCTAAGAAGGCATTGACTAGCTTTTCCCAAAAGTTCAGGCTTTCTTTGGGTTGTGAGTCCAACCATATCCTAGCTCTGTTTCTTACAGCAAAAGGGAATAGCATAAGCCTGTAGACCTCAGGGTCAACCCCATTGGTCTTGACAGTGTCACATATTTGCAAGAATTCAGCTAAAAACTGATGAGGATCTTCCAATGGAAGTCCATGGAACTTGCAATTCTGTTTCATTAGAGAAACTAATTGAGGCTTAAGCTCAAAGTTGTTTTCTCCAATGGCAGGGATAGAGATGCTTCTCCCATAGAAGTCGGTAGTAGGTGCAGTAAAGTCACCCATCACCTTCCTTGCATTGTTGGCATTGTTGTTGTTTTCGACTGCCATGTCTTCTTCTTGTTTGAAGATTTCTGTTAGGTCCTCTACAGAGAGTAGTGCTTTAGCTTCTCTTAACTTTCACTTCAAGGTCCTTTCAGGTTCAGGGTCAGCCTCAACAAGAATGCTTTTGTCTTTGCTCCTGCTCATATGAAAGAGAAGAGAACAAGAAAATATGGAATCCTCTATGTCATAGTATAGAGATCCCTTGAGATGTCAGAGGAAAAGAAGAATAGAAGGAGGAGGTAGAAGAAGAAGAATTCGAACTTATCAAGAGAGATAGAGTTCGAATTGTTGATAGTGGAGGAGTGTTAGTCCTTAAATAGAAGGATGTGAGAAGAGGGGAAGAATTTTTGAAAATAAATTAAAAGATTTTGAAGAAATTTTGAAAAATTGAAGAATGATTTTTGAAAATCAAAGTTGGGAAAGAAATAAAGTGATTTTTGAAAAAATTTTTGAAATTAGAAATCAAAAAGATTGAAAATTATTTGGAAAAAGATGTGATTAAGAGGATATGATTGAAGAGTTATGGTTTTAAAAAGATATGATTGAAAAGATATGATTGAGAAACAATTTAAAAAGATTTGATTTTTAAAATTAATGACTTGGCTAACAAGAAATTTAAAGGATATGATTCAAACATTAAACCTTTCTTAACAGAAAAGGCAACATACTTGAAATGTTGAATCAAATCATTAATTGTAGGCAAGTATTTTTGAGAATGGAAAGAAATTGATTTTGAAAATATATGATTGAAAAGATATGGTTTGAAAAATATTTGATTTTGAAAAATTATGAAAACTTGAAAAAAATTTGAATTAAAAACAAAATCTTCCCTCTTGTATCATCCTGGCGTTAAACGCCCAGAATGGTATCCATTCTGGCATTTAACACCCAAAATGCTACCCTTTTGGGCATTAAACACCCAGCCAGGTACCTTGGCTGGCATTTAAACGCCAGTTTTCCTTCTACACTGGGCGTTTTGAACGCCCAGATTTTTCTGTGTAATTCCTCTGCTGCATGTTCTGAATCTTTAATTCTAGGGGTGGGCATGGTTTGGATTTTTTTAAATCCAAACCGGATCCATTTTAAAACCAGATTTATGGTTCATAAAACCAAACCAGAACTGGATTAAAAAGAGAAACCGGTTTTAAACCAGTTTGAAAAAACAAAAACCGGTTTTAAACCGGTTTTAAAATTTAAATCCGGTTTTTATTTATAAACCGGTTTTAAATCCGGTTTTTACTTATAAACCGGTTTTAAATCCAGTTTTACATATAAAACCGGTTTTTTTTAATCCAAATCTAAAATCCAGTTTTTTTTTTTAAAAATCCAAATCTAAAATCCAGTTTTAAATCCGGTTTTTTTAAAATCCAAATCTAAAATTCGTTTTTTTTTATCCAAATCTAAAATCCGGTTTTTTTTTATAAAATCCACTTTTAAAACAAGTTTTTAGAAATTTAATTTTCAAACCATAATTTTTTTAAAAGTAAAAATTAATACTAAAGTCATTTTAAAGTGTATAGATTCATTACAACTAGAATTTAGTTCTTTATAAATCTAATGACAATAGCTAATCTATATAACATTTAATCATTCTCAAGACATCAAAAGAATACCACCAAAAAATCTCTCTAAAACAACAACCACAAAGTATCAAAAGATGCCAAGTTGCCAACAAAATCATCAAACAACCACAACCTTTGAGGAAAATATATCTGCAAATAACAAAATATACATTTGTCATTTTAAAACAAATCTTTGAATGAAAGTATTAAACCAAATGAGAATATTAAGCATACCTAGTCATCATCAAGATTATCAATTGATGCCGCCATAGAACAAGCACCATCATTAGAGGAAAATATATCTGCCAAGGGAATCAAATTAATTATCAAGTCTATATTCAACAACTTTTAATTGGTAACTAATACCTAAATTCTAAAATAGAAAGATAACAAAAACAAAAATAAAATAAAATGAGAAGAAATATGAAACAAATTTTATACCTTGATCAACTTGTTGAAGAACTTCACCATCATCATCTAAAGCAGAGAAAAGATCTTCCTTAAGCCAATCTCCTGTGCAGACTAAGGCTTCTACCATTCTAGGTGTTAAGGAACTGTGGTATGGATCGAGGACTCTTCCTCCAGTACTAAATGCAGACTCCGAAGCTACCGTAGAAACAGGTATAGCCAATACCTCACGAGCCATATTTCCAAGAATTGGAAATCGGGTTGAGTTGACCTTCCACCAGTTTAGTATATCGAACTTATGGGAGTATGGCTCGCATTCTTCTTGTAAATATCTATCAAGTTCAGATCTTGTATTTGTTCTGCGACCGGTTGCTTGCAGAAAAAAGCCCATGCCATGAAGATCGGTATTAATGTTGTTGGCTTGAACATCTTGCGTATCAGCTTCACTTGCTTCCTCAGAACTTTGGTATTGCTGATAAAGTAACTTTATGCACTTGGACAACTTTGACTTCAATTCGCCTCCTTTTTCTTCTCCAAAAAAGTAATCCAAGAAGTAATTGACATACTCAATCTTTTGCATTGGATTAAGTACGATAGCAATCAATAACAACATATTCACCGAATCAGGATTGCCCCAATACTTCTCATACTTAACCCTCATCCTTTCTGCCATTGACATAGTACTAAAATCAACAGAATCACAAGAATGACGAATAAATCGTCCAATTGCAAATACTTCCTTCATATACATATCACTGGTAACATATAAGGTACCAGAAACACGTATAGTGGCATCACTGAACACTCGCAAAAATGGTACAATGGACTCAGCATACTCCCAGTCTGAATCAGAAGGAACACCTCTCCCTTTTCCTCCATTCATCTCTCCTATATAGGTATTATCTTTCAAAGCAAGCAACTCAAATGCTTTGCGATGCTTCAAAGCTACCTCTAACATTTGATAGGTAGAGTTCCACCTAGTCTCAACATCCATGCAAGGCAAGCCTTTATATTGGATTTTTTCTAGTTCAACACACTTTTGAAACCTACTAGCTCTAGATGGAGAAGATCTAACATACTTTACTGCACTACGAATCCTCAAGACTGATTCATCAATCTCTTTCAACCCCTCTTTTACAATTAAGTTTATAATATGTGCACAACACCTCATATGAATAAATTCACCATTCAAAATAATGCTATTCCAAGAATTCAATCGCTGCTTCAGATATTTAATTGCAACATCGTTAGAGGAGGCATTATCAACTGTCACACTAAAGACCCGATTCAAATTCCAATTATTTAAACAAGATTCAATTGTTGCTCCTATAACCTCTCCTGAATGACTTGTCACTTGACAAAAATTAAGTATTTTTTTATGTAATTTCCAATCCAAATCAACAAAGTGTGCTGTCAAACTCATATAAGTAAAATTTTGAATTGAAGTCCAAGTGTCAGTGGTTAGACATACTCTACCACAATTTGCCGAAAGAAAATCTTGCAACTTCATCTTCTCTTCAGCATAAAGAGCTCCAATGTCACGTGCTAATGTAGTCCGTGAAGGAACTTTGAATCTTGCTTGTAGGGCATACACAAATTTTCGGAATTTTGGGCTTTCAACGAAGCGAAATGGTAGCTCTTCCCCAATAAACATTTCCACAAGTGCCCTTCGAGCCTCCTCTTGGTCAAATTTGGAAGCACTGGGTGAATTTAAAACACCACGCTCATCTATAGTCGGTGTGGTTGTTGTTTTTCTTCTTTTGTTCGAATCATTATTAGGATTTTGCTTGCATCTTCTCAAATGACCACCCATTGAGCTGGTTCCATTCCCATATTGTATTAAGCTATCACAATATTTGCATTTAGCCTTCTTCTCGGTAGCATTCTCTACATCAAAATGATCCCAGACAGCTGACCGATTCTTACGAACACCTGACGGCGGAGAAGATGGTTGAATGCTAGCGGACATCCCTGTTGCTTCAATATTACTGTTTTCAGTCATCTTGCTCTGCATATAAAGCAAGGTGTACATAACTCAAAATTTGGTGCCAAACATGCTAAAATTAACACAAACTAATTCAAAGAAACAGCAGCCAATAAAACTTCAGCATGATTCATAAACTAATGCATGTTCATATATCTCGCAAAGAAAACACGGCCTAAAGATTATGAAAATTACTGTCCTGTACCTCAAAACAACCATAAATAGTTAAACTATGCATGTTCTTTGGTTTAAGAACAGAGGCATTTGGTGGGTGGTTGTGACAATTTTTTAGTATTTTTAAGCAGACCTTGGTAAACATAAGTCTTCCATGTGAGTATGCATATATATTATATACATATATGATTAGAGGTGAATTCTTACATGCTCCTACCATGTTTGTGTGTTACATGCAATTTCCATCTTTGCCATTAATTCTTGTAATCAAAGATCGGAATGGTTTATTATAAAATTAACACATGTAATTATGAAATTATGTTTAAATTAATTTACAATATCATCCTCCTTGCTTTCCAACTCCAAACCTCCATAAGTCCTGGCCCCATGACCATTCTCATCAGTCTCAAATTAAAAGAAAAGACAAATTCTTTGGAGCTATCAGATCATATCTATTTATTATTTTTTATAAATTAAAAGAGAGAACAAAGTGGCCCCTCAAAGCTATTTGCCATTTCCCTTCCTTCCTAGTACGTAAATTTAGTATACTACCAAAGATAACATTCACTACAAATGATTACAAAATATAATGTCTTCTTTATTTCATGAGTAAATAGTTAAACGAATATGAAATTAGCTAAAGTTCCAACGTAGTATGTTGTGTCATAAGGTCAATGGAAAACACACACCAGAGCCACTTTGCTTGAGGGGCAGAATATGAGAAGGTGGTACTTCAATGCAAAACTAACAGCAAAACACTTCTTCAAATATGTGAACTTGAATATGAATGCTCAAGCAAGTTGGGAATCTTGATAGAACCGGAAACTACTTTCTTCAAGTGTGATTGCATGGACTCATGCCTACGCAGCAACCTCAGCTTCAACGAAAAAAAAAATGAAGAGATTTCTCAGTATGATTGAACATAGAATTTTCAGGTTGTAGAATAAGCCAAACAGTATCATGCTACAAATGGATGCAAGTTTTAAATACAGTGCTCAAAGATCAAAGTTACAATATAGCATTCAATTGTTCAAAAACTACAAATGAATAATGTCAAAACTCAAAAGGCTACAAGGGATTTCTCATAAAAAACTCACAATAATATTAATGTGCCCAAATTTCAAAGTCTATGCAGGAGGTGAAATTGTAAATTACCCAGAATGCAGGAACCTCTATTTATTATGTCAAATTTCTCAATTGCAAGAACATAATAGTAATGAGTGCAGTTCTCTTCTAAAATTCAAGAACATGCATAATTTAACTATTTATGGTTGTTAGCTATATATATACCAATATGGACACCCTGCTACTTTACAAAGATGGTTAGTTTCACTTCTGTGCCTTTCAATCATCCAGCAATTCTGGCTGGCAGAACTCTGAAGGGTTCTGTTTTTGGAGGTCTAAAAACCATGTCAGAGCTCTCAATTGTAGCTGACAAATGCCAAAAGGAGGTACTTTAAACTTTAAAGACACTTAAGTCAATAGATACATTACATTATCGTTTCTGGAATATGCTTAATTCATTGATGAAAAAGTCTCACAATTATTTAATGTATTCGGACTATTTATTTACATTTTCACAGGAGTTCCCTCTTCAGGAGCTATTCACCCATGAGGTCCCATTGACAGATATAAGCAAAGCATTTGATCTCCTCAGAGCCAAATTGTGTCAAAGTTGTCATCAAGATATGATTTTCTGACAATTGATGGATGTAAAATTCAAATTATGCAGCTTCAGATAGTTTTATAGGAGAATATTCTGCTTTAAAAATCACAGAAGTTGCAGTCCAACAATTGTTCTGTGTGAATATGAATAAAGAATTGTTTGATGCATGTGTGTATAAGTTGGCAGTTATTTTACTTCACCATTGTAATGCAAAATCAAACAACTTTGTGATATGCAATGTAACTTTTTCTTCAAGTGCAAATGTTTTAATAAAAAGTAAGGTGTTCAGCTCCTACTTTTGAAATTTATTCAAACAGACAAATAATCAAGTTTCAGTGAGTAACTTTGCTTATGTAAGCTCCTAATTGCAGGAACAAGTGAACAATGCTATATGATAAACACAAAATTGAGTAACTGAATTCATTGTCAATTTGTCACTATACAACAAAAATAGACATACTCTTTGGGGTTTATTTAAAGATAAACAAAAATAGACATTACTTAATGGTAAACCTATCTAACCTTGAGGGTACCCAGAGAACGGAGAAGAACAGAGCTGGGTCACGGCGAGAAAAGGTGGATGGCGCCTTGAGGGTACCCAGAGAACGGAGAAGAACAGATCTGGGTCACGGCGAGAAAAGGTGGACGGCGCCTTGAGGGTACCCAGTGAACGAAGAACAGAGCTGGGTCACGGCGAGAAAAGGCGGACAGCGAAACCGCGGATGGCGGAACAGAGCAGTGGCGCGACGCGCTTGAGGTGGTGGTGGCAGCTACGAAACTGCAGTGCCAGTTGCCTGCTCCGGTGCGGCGGTGCCGGCTGCGGGCGAAGGAGAAAGGAATTCGCGACGGTGCTCTGGATCTGGATTTTTTGAGAATCAAAAGTTAAGAATTAGGGTTTTGTGAGATTTGGATTTTAATCTGGATCTGGATCCGGATCCGGATTAAAACCGTTTAAATGGATTGGACTTAAAACCAAATTATAAAATAAATTTGGTTTGGTTTGGATTTTTTTTGTTTAAAACTGGTTTTTTTTTTAAAGGTTTGGTTTGGATTTGGTTTAAAATCCAAATTTTGGATTTTTTTGCCCACCCCTATTTAATTCTCTGTATTATTGACTTGAAAAGACACAAATTAAAAAAAAATTTTGAATTTTTAATGATGAGGAATAATCAAAATGAAACTAAGATCAAATAAACAATGCATGCAAGACACCAAACTTAGAAGTTTGTATACTATTGACACTAACAAATTGAGAATGCATATGAGAAACAACAAAACACTCAAGACAAGAGAATTTAAAGATCAGAGCAAGGAAATCATCAAGAACAACTTGAAGATCAATGAAAAACATAATGCATGTAATTTTCAAAAATTAGAAGAATAAAGACATGCAATTGACACCAAACTTAAAATTAGACACTAGACTCAAACAAGAAACATAAAAATATTTTTTATTTTAAGATTTTATAAATTTTTTTTGTGCTTTTTCGAAAATTGAGTGGAAAAGAAAAACAAGGGTTCAAAATTCTTAATGAGAATTCCAGGAATCATTGCAATGCTAGTCTAAGACTCCGGTCCAGGAATTAGACATGGCTTCACAGCCAGCCAAGCTTTCAGTGAAAGCTCCTGTCCAAAACACTAGACATGGCCAATGGCCAGCCAAGCTTTAGCAGATCATTGCTCACAATAGCAAAATTGATAGAAATCAACAAGCTCTTGTGATGATAAGTTGAAACCTCGGTCCAAAAGATTAGACATGGCTTCACAGCCAGCCATACTTCAACAAATCATCATGAAACTCTAGAATCCATTCTTAAAAACTCTGAAGAACAAAATAGAAATATTTTTTTGTATTTTTGAAAAACTTCCAAAAAGTAAAAAGCTTAAACATAAAATAAAATTACCTAATCTAAGCAACAAGATGAACCGTCAGTTGTCCAAACTCGAACAATTCCCGGCAACGGCACCAAAAACTTGGTGCACGAAATTGTGATCCTCAATGGCGCCATCAACATGGTACGCTCAATTGCAATCTCAACTCTTTATCACAACTTTGCACAACTAACCAGCAAGTACACTGGGTCGTCCAAGTAATAAACCTTACGCGAGTAAAGGTCGATCCCACTGAGATTGTTGGTATGAAGCAAGCTATGGTCATCTTGTAAATCTCAGTCAGGCGGATTCAAATGGTTATGGAGGATTAATGATTAAAAGATGAATAAAACATAAAATAAAGATAGAGATACTTATGTAATTCATTGGTGAGAATTTCAGATAAGCGTATGGAGATGCTTTGTCCCTTCCGTCTCTCTGCTTTCCTACTGTCTTCAACCAATCCTTCTTACTCCTTTCCATGGCAAGCTGTATGTTTCACATCACCGTTGTCAATGGCTACAGTCCCGTCCTCTCAGTGAAAATGTTCAACGCGCTCTGTCACAGCACGGCTATTCATCTGTCGGTTCTCGATCATGTCGGAATAGAATCCAGTGATTCTTTTGCGTCTGTCACTAACGCCCCACAATCACGAGTTTGAAGCTCGTCACAGTCATTCAATCCCTGAATCCTACTCAGAATACCAAAGACAAGGTTTAGACCTTCCGGATTCTCAAGAATGGCCACCAATGAATTCTAGCTTATACCACGAAGATTCTAATTAAGGAATCCAAGAGATATCCACTCAATCTAAGGTAGAACGGAGGTGGTTGTCAGGCACACGTTCATAGGTGAGAATGATGATGAGTGTCACGGATCATCACATTCATCAAGTTGAGGAACAAGTGATATCTTAGAACAAGAATAAGTTGAATTGAATAGAAGAACAATAGTAATTGCATTAATACTCGAGGTACAGCAGAGCTCCACACCTTAATCTATGGTGTGTAGAAACTCTACCGTTGAAAATACATAAGAACAAGTCTAGGCATGGCTGAATGGCCAGCCTCCCAAAAAGGGTTCAATCATAAAAGCATGATCAAAAGATGATCCGAAGATTGAAAGATTCCCCCCTAATACAATAGCAAAAGGTCCTATTTATAGAGAACTAGTAGCCTAGGGTTTACAGAAATGAGTAAATGACGTAAAAATCCACTTCCGGGCCCACTTGGTGTGTGCTTGGGCTGAGCATTGAAGATTCCATGTGTAGAGACTTTTCTTGGAGTTAAACACCAGCTTTTGTGCCAGTTCCGGCGTTTAATGCTGGGAATTTTGAAGCTGACTTGGAACGCCTGTTTGGGTCATCAAATATCAGGCAAAGTAGGGACTATTATATATTTCTGGAAAGCCCTGAATGTCTACTTTCCAACGCAATTGAGAGCGCACAAATTGGGTTTTTGTAGCTCCAGAAAATCCACTTCGAGTGCAGGGAGGTCAGAATCCAACAGCATTTGTAGTCGTTTTCAGCCTCTGAATCAGATTTTTGCTCAGGTCCCTCAATTTCAGACAGAAAATACCTGAAATCACGAAAAACACACAAACTCATAGTAAAGTCCAGAAAAGTGAATTTTAAATAAAAACTAATAAAAATATAATAAAAACTAACTAAAACATACTAAAAGCATACTAAAAACAATGCCAAAAAGCGTATAAATTATCCGCTCATCAATGAGCTAGAGAAATTTAGACTCAATGCTTTCGAGAATGCAAAAATTTTCAAAGAGAAAGCAAAAATATGGCATGATAAGAAATTGTCATCCAGAATCTTTGAGCCAGGGCAGAAAGTTGTGCTATTTAATTCTAGGCTCAGATTATTCCCCGGAAAATTGAAATCCCGGTGGAGAGGACCATATGTGATTACAAGTGTGTCACCATATGGATACGTAGAGCTCCAGAATCTCCATTGTAATCTCCACTTCCTACAACATAGTTGTAATCACACTCATAGCCAAAATGAGAATTCATAATGGAAAGAGAGAACAAAAATCAAAAGATAATGGAAAACAAGAGAAATAAAATTCTACAACTAACAAATAAAGCAAAAAAACAAGATATTCACACTATTCACATATATACAACAACCAATAACATAACACCATTGCAACTCCCCGGCAACGGCGCCATTTTGACGAATGGATTTTTGATGGTATAGAATTTCACAAATGAATTCTCGTTGCAAGTATAGTTTCTAAACCAATCAATAATCCTTTCATACAAAAAGTTGTTTGTCACTAGTACAAACCCCTAAAATTTATAAACCGAAGTATTCAAACCTCGGGTCGTTCTCCCTAGGAATTACAATAAAGTGTCTTGTTATTGGTTATGAGTTATTTTGGGGTTTTGGATGAGAGACATAAAAGTAAATGGCAATGAAAATAAACTAACAACTATAAAAGGCTCTTGGTAAGGTATGAAAATTAGAAGTTCTATCCTAGTTATCCTTCTCAATTGGTTTGAGAATTGTTCATTGCTACCACTTAGTTAACCCTTACTAAATAAAGGAAAGTCAAGTGGATGAATTGACTTGAGTCACAAGTCCTAGCCAACTCCCAAGGAAAGACTAGCTTTAGTGCACTCCAAACCAATTAGCAATCTCTCCAATTACCAATCAACAAAGGAATTAGATAACTCAAGTGTCACTAATTACTCTACCTAGGCCAAGAGGAACAAAATCTATACTATATCTAGAAGAGGCATTTCAACAAACACATAAAAGGCAATAAAAGTAAACAACATAAATTGCAAGAATTAAAGAGAGATCTAACTACAAAGGCAAGAGATCAACAATAGAAAAGTAAAGAAGAACAATTATTATGAATTACCTCTTATTGAATTGAAAGAAAATGGAAGGAACAATAATAGATCTACAACAAAATACAAGAACAACATAAAGGAAATTACAACCAAAGAATGGAAGAAGAATGAATCTAACAACAAGGAATTGAGATGTAGAAGTAGAAGAAAGCAAAGATTAAAACCTAGATCTAAGAACAAATCATAATCCTATTCCTAATTCTAGAGAGAAGTGAGAGCTTCTCTCTCTAGAAACTAATTCTAACTACTAAACTAAACTAATGGTAACTAGATGTCTCATCCCTCTTCAATCCTTGACTTAAATAGCATCAGAAATGAGTTGGATTGGGCCCACAAGGCTCCTAAAACCGCTGGGGACGATTTCATTAAAGTAGGCCACGGACAGAATCGGAGCGCGCGCGCAAAGTGCGCGTGCGCGCCCCTGAACGCGAAGCAACATATGGCAAAATTTATATCATTTCGAAGCCCGGATGTTAGCTTTCCAACCCAACTGGAACCGCATCATTTGGACCTCTGTAGCTCAAGTTATGGTCGTTTAAGTGCGAAGAGGTCGGCTTGACAGCTTTCCGGTTCTTTCATTTCTTCATGAGTTCTCCAACTTTTCATGCTTCTTTCTTCATTCCCTTGATCCACTCTTTGCCTCCTAAACCTTAAATCACTTAACAAACATATCAAGGCATCTAATGGAATCAAGGTGAATTAGATTTAGCTATTTTAAGGCCTAAAAAGCATGTTTTCACTCTTAAGCACAATTAAAGGAGAATATACAAAACCATGCTATTTCATTGAATAAATGTGGGTAAAAGGTTATAAAATCCCCTAAAATCAATACAAGATAAATCGTCAAATTGGGGTTTGTCAACCTCCCCACACTTAAACCAAGCATGTCCTCATGCTTAAACCAAGAGAAAGCAAAGGGATCAACATTTATTCAATGAAAACTAACTAAATGCAATCTACCTATATGCAACTATCTACATGAATGCAATTGCTTGGTCAAAATAAATTAATTCCCAAGAAGCATATATAAGCACAAGGGCAAAAGGTATTAACAACCATGCCAAACCACAATTGAATTGACCTATTAAATATTTTTACAAACTTGCATGAAAGGAGATGATCATTGGTGGAAACATGTAATTGAGCATCAAACCCTCACTGGATGTATTTGCACTCTATTCGCTCGAGTGTTTAGGGTTGATTCACTCAATTCTCTCCTAATCATGCTTTCTAAGATTTGTTTTTCTTCTAACAATCGACATATATTTCATGCATGCATACAAGTATCATGAGGTCTTTTCTTTAGGTTGTAATGGGGCTAGGGTCGAGGTAGGATGCATATTTGGTCAAGTGAGCTTGAAGTTTGAATCTTTGATAGGCTTAGACTTCCCACCTAACCTATGACAACCTATACAATTAAGTTCTAACCTAACTACCCATTCCTCACTTTTCCACATACTCATGCATTTCCTTTTTATTTCACAACACCTATGCATTGATTTTATTGGACTATACTTTGATTTGGGGCATTTTGTCCCCTTTTTATTTCTTTCTTTTTCTTTTTTTTCTTTCTTTTTCTATTTTTTTCTTTTTTTCTTTTCCATATTATTTTTCTTTTCTTTTTCTTTTGTTTTTTCTCATTTTTTTTCTTTCTATGTACAAGAACCTCAATGCATAAGGTTTTACATTTGATCAATACATGAGTATGTACCCAATTCCCAATATTTCCAATAATAATACAAAACTACCCTTTTATTCACCCAATGTCCCAAGGTTCCCACACTTGAATGATACTCACACACACTAGCCTAAGCTAATCAAAGATCCAAATTAAGGACATTTATTGTTTTTCGCTTTAAGGCTTGTAATGTGCTAAAATTAAGAACAAGTGGGTTAATCGTAGACTCAAATTTGGCTAACAATGGAAGATAAAAGGTTGGCTATTTGGATGAGTGAGCTAATGAAATGATGGCCTCAATCATATAAATGCATGAATACACAAAATAATGGACATAAAGAATCAAACAAATCAAAGATCACATTCATAGAAAGAGAATAATGCACACAAGAAGGAAAATAAGTTGTTATAAGATGTAACCACACCATTAGGCTCAAAACTCACTTGCTTGTGTTCTTAGCTCAAAAATTCATGTTCCACAAGATATATAATTCAAGCAACACTCAAATCAATTGGTGTGCCCTATAGATAGAAATCCTTGAAAATTTTCATTATTTTGACTAAGCTTATTGTGTATACATATGCAAAAGTAAGAAAATGCAAGTAAAAATCCTAAAATCTTAAAATGAAATGCAAAAGTGTTGGGATTAGAAATTTGTCACCCAAAATCGCTGAACGGTCGGACGACCTCCCCACACTTAAAAGTTTGCACCGTCCTCGGTGCACTCAAAGATGAGCAAGGGGGTACGGCGACTCTCCGGATTGCTACGTGTTCTTAGTCTTGCTTCCGTTATTGCTTGTGGTGCATCATTTATGAAAAATAAAAATATAACACCATAAGATGAGAAGATATAAAAGCAAGGAAGCATACTTTGTTGGAATGAGGTAAATCACTAGAATTGAGTGAGTGAATTAGTGTGACATTAATGAAAAATAAGTGTGTGAATTCTAAATTAGGCGCCTTTTAGAACACACATTAGCAGAAAACTCATGTCACAAAAGAAGCATGCACTTCACTTATCCTAGTATGCTTGAGATGCTTTAAGTAAACTTGTAAGGTAAAACAAGCATTAAAGAAGCATGAAAGCATTCAAGTCAAACATATATGGATGCATATAATCATAAAATACAATGCATTAAGGTGAATGCACAACATCATCCATCAAGAGGTTGCCTAATCACAAAATAAGGCTCAAATCACATGGTGGCCAAATCATGTAATTCAAGAAGAGTTGCGAGCTCGAAGGCAATTCCCATCACTTGGTATTCTTAAAAGTGAAGCATGAAAAACTCAAAACCAAGTAACAAAATATAACCTCAATCATAGAATCCAACAAAGATTGTCGAAAAACATTCATGCTAAAATAGCATTTAGGCAATAAGGGGCAGCAATGTGTAGTAAACAAAGTCAATAATCCAACACTTGTAATGAAAAGAGAGAAAATAAAATGAAAACTAAACGAAAACTAACTAACAAACTAACTAACTAACTAATTAACTAACTAAAATAAATGGTTATCAATGGTGTTTGGAAGTGTTGGATGAGGGGTAGAAGAAGGAAAGAAGAAAGGAGAAGGAAAGAAATGGAAAAATGAGAAGAAAATAAATGTAGTGAAGGATGGGCATCCGCGCGTACGCGCACATGGCGCGCGCGCGTCAATGGCTTATTTCGAGAGTGGCGCGTACGCGGCATGTGCGCGTACGCGCAAGTGGGGTTGTGCCAAAGGCACAATGCGCGCACAGTGCGGGCCTAACTCTCGGGTTAATGCATGGAAGGTGGAACTTCTCAACCCACGCATACGCGTGCATGGCGCGCTTGCGTGGATTGTCGAAAATGCTCAATGTACGCGTACGCGTGCAGTGCGCGTACGCGTGGATGGTGCTCTGTTTTTTTCAAAACTTTTTGGTATGTTTTTACACCAATCCAAGCATTCCAAACCTCCAAACAGCTACCAAAACACCATAAAACCTTATTCAACATACTAAACTACCAAATATACTCAACAAACTATCAAAACATGAAATTAAACTAATTTTTTTACCAATATTTACAAAAAGGGAAAATGAAAAGAAGTTACCATGGTGGGTTGTCTCCCACCTAGCACTTTTGTTTATTGTCCTTAAGTTGGACTTATGGGGAGCTCCTCATCAAGGTGGCTTGTGCTTGTATTCATTTTGGAACTCCCACCAATGCTTGGTTCTCCATTGTGCCCCAAGATTCTTTATGGATTGAGCCAAGTCTTGATGGAGTTCTTCACAAGCTTGGGGCTCCCAAAGTTGATCCTCTTCTTGTAATCTGGGATCCCACACTTTATTTTCACACCCGTCTTGAGGTTGATCATCATTATTAGTCCAACCGGGTGGTGAGTAACGTGAATTCTCCATATAATGGCCAACAATCCTCCTAGACCCATCTATTTGAGCACTACTCCAACCTTTATATCTCGTGTTTGATGCATCAACCATAATGAGCCTTGATTTGCAACGCCAACCACGAAACATCTTTCGCTTATGCTTCATCCCACAAAGCATCCTAAGTTGACCATCCGTTTCAAGCAAGCCATACTCAAGTGGGACAATAAAGCTAATAGAAATGAATTTTACCCACTCAAGTGAAGGAGTAGATGACAACCTAGGCAAAGATGCTTCCAAAGATCTTGACAAAGCATATTCCACTCCCATCCTTCTATTTCTAAGGACTTCCACCTCTTCACAAGATTTCTCTAATTCAATCCTTTGTTCATTAATACTATCTAAGCATTTTCCCTTAATCAAACTATAATTGGGAGGGTGAAAGAAGTTTACCTCCATAACATTTTCAAATGCATAGGGAGAAGGTTCTTCAAGTTCAAAGGATTCTCCACCACTAGGACTTAATGCTTGCTCTTCATTGCCATGGGAACTCAATTCTTGCTCTATTCTATCCAAGTCTTCATATGGAATATGCCTTGGAAGGTGTGCACTTTCCTCCTTAGCATCAATTTCAATCATCTTGGAGGGGTTTTCTTCAACTCTATGTTCACATGGAGGCTCCGCATCTCCTAAGTCTTCTACCACTTCTTCCTTGTTTTCAACAATTAAAGCTTCCTCCAATTGTTCCAATACAAAGCAACTTCCCTCATTTCCCACCGGAGTTTCCAATCTCTCCTTCATGTTATATTCTTCATTTGATTCTCCACATGTAGCCATGGGAGTTCCATGAGTGTTCAAGCATTGGGAGGCTAATTGATTTGTTACCGCATCCAAGGCGGCCATGAAATTTTGCACATCCCTTTTCATCTCTTCTTGCCCTTGAACAAGAACACCAAGGGTTTCATCCATTAGAGGTTGGGGTGGGTGGAAGGGTTCATCATTTTGGGGAAAAGGTTTATAATAGAAAGGTGGTTCTTCTTAGTAGAGTTGTGGTAGTTCAATGTTTTCCACTCTTTCCACTTGTTGCACAACACACTCCATGGTTGCTTGAAATTGATCCAATGCTTCCTTGAGATGATCCCTTGACTCTTGTTCCTCTTGGATATCATGAGTAGGACCATAAGGCTCTTGGATTGAAGGACATGAGTATTCTTCCATGGGAGGTTGTGGTGGAAAGTAGTATTCATCTTGTGGTTGGAAATTTTCATATATTGGAGGTGGTTCATCTTGGTAATAATATGGAGGGGGTGGCTCTTGAAAGGGTTGATATTGTGGTGGTTCTATATATGGCTCATATGGCTCAAAAGTTGGTTGGTGTGATGGATATGGATTAGGGTCATATGAAGGTGGTTGGTAAGAAGGGGCTTGTGAGTATGGTTGAGAATTATGTTGAGGGTATGGATCATAGGCATATGGTGGTGGTTCTTGAAAGTCACAAGGGGATTCACCATAGCCATTGGATTGATATGCATCATAGAATGTCTCTTCTTCATAGTGCATTGGTGGGGGTTGTTGCCATGAAGATTGATCATATGCATATGGCTCCTCCCACCTTTGGTTGTCCCATCCTTGATACACATCTCCATTGTAATCTCCACTTCCTACAACATAGTTGTAATCACACTCATAGCCAAAATGAGAATTCATAATGGAAAGAGAGAACAAAAATCAAAAGATAATGGAAAACAAGAGAAATAAAATTCTACAACTAAAAAATAAAGCAAAAAAACAAGATATTCACACTATTCACATATATACAACAACCAATAACATAACACCATTGCAACTCCCCGGCAACGGCGCCATTTTGACGAATGGATTTTTGATGGTATAGAATTTCACAAATGAATTCTCGTTGCAAGTATAGTTTCTAAACCAATCAATAATCCTTTCATACAAAAAGTTGTTTGTCACTAGTACAAACCCCTAAAATTTATAAACCGAAGTATTCAAACCTCGGGTCGTTCTCCCTAGGAATTACAATAAAGTGTCTTGTTATTGGTTATGAGTTATTTTGGGGTTTTGGATGAGAGACATGAAAGTAAATGGCAATGAAAATAAACTAACAACTATAAAAGGCTCTTGGCAAGGTATGAAAATTAGAAGTCCTATCCTAGTTATCCTTCTCAATTGGTTTGAGAATTGTTCATTGCTACCACTTAGTTAACCCTTACTAAATAAAGGAAAGTCAAGTGGATGAATTGACTTGAGCCACAAGTCCTAGCCAACTCCCAAGGAAAGACTAGCTTTAGTGCACTCCAAATCAATTAGCAATCTCTCCAATTACCAATCAACAAAGGAATTAGATAACTCAAGTGTCACTAATTACTCTACCTAGGCTAAGAGGAACAAAATCTATACTATATCTAGAAGAGGCATTTCAACAAACACATAAAAGGCAATAAAAGTAAACAACATAAATTGCAAGAATTAAAGAGAGATCTAACTACAAAGGCAAGAGATCAACAATAGAAAAGTAAAGAAGAACAATTATTATGAATTACCTCTTATTGAATTGAAAGAAAATGGAAGGAACAATAGTAGATCTACAACAAAATACAAGAACAACATAAAGGAAATTACAACCAAAGAATGGAAGAAGAATGAATCTAACAACAAGGAATTGAGATGTAGAAGTAGAAGAAAGCAAAGATTAAAACCTAGATCTAAGAACTAATCCTAATCCTATTCCAAATTCTAGAGAGAAGTGAGAGCTTCTCTCTCTAGAAACTAATTCTAACTACTAAACTAAACTAATGGTAACTAGATGTCTCATCCCTCTTCAATCCTTGACTTAAATAGCATCAGAAATGAGTTGGATTGGGCCCACAAGGCTCCTAAAACCGCTGGGGACGATTTCATTAAAGTAGGCCACGGACAGAATCGGTGCGCGCGCGTGCGCGCCCCTGAACGCGAAGCAACATATGGGAAAATTTATATCATTTCGAAGCCCCGGATGTTAGCTTTCCAACCCAACTGGAACCGCATCATTTGGACCTCTGTAGCTCAAGTTATGGTCGTTTAAGTGCGAAGAGGTCGGCTTGACAGCTTTCCGGTTCTTTCATTTCTTCATGAGTTCTCCAACTTTTCATGCTTCTTTCTTCATTCCCTTGATCTACTCTTTGCCTCCTAAACCTTAAATCACTTAACAAACATATCAAGGCATCTAATGGAATCAAGGTGAATTAGATTTAGCTATTTTAAGGCCTAAAAAGCATGTTTTCACTCTTAAGCACAATTAAAGGAGAATATACAAAACCATGCTATTTCATTGAATAAATGTGGGTAAAAGGATATAAAATCCCCTAAAATCAATACAAGATAAACCGTCAAATTGGGGTTTGTCACTCACTGGTGCGAAAAATCCAGTAAAAGCTGTTTTGGGCGTTGAACGCCCAAAAAAAGCACCTACTAGGCGTTCAATGCCAGTAAGGATAGCCATCTGGGCGTTAAACGCCAGAAAGGAGCATCTTCTGGGCGTTGAACACCAGAAAGAAGCACCTTCTGGGCGTTCAACGCCAGATTTGCAGCGTCCTGGACGTTCAGAAAAATGCTCAGTGACAAAGGAGTTCCTGGCATTCAACGCCAGAAAGAAGCAACAGCTGGGCGTTGAACGCCCAGGAGAAGCTGCACATGGGCGTTAAACGCTCAAAACATGCAGCGTTTGGGCGTTTAACGCCAGGATGGTAGGGAGGAGGTAAATTCGTTTTTACTTCACAAAATTTTTAATTTTCTATATTTCAATTTATGAATTCTTGCATAAACATGTTCCAAACTATCATTCTTCAATTCCAAAAAAAAAAATTTTAATCCTAATTTTTAAAAACCCTAATTTCTAAAATCCCTTTTTCAAAAATATCAAATATATCTTAATACATAAACACAAATCTTTTTCCAATCCAATCCAACTCTTTACAAAACATAATTATCTTTTAAAATCTTTTTCAAATATTCAGATTTATCTTTTTCAAATATCAATCACAACTTTTTAATTTTAAATTATATCTTTTTCTTATTTATCTTTTATAAATCATATCTTCTATCTTATCTTTTTAATATTTTCGAAAACCCACCCCCCTCCCTTTAAAATCCACATTCGGCCTCCCTCCTCTCATCCACCATTCGACATTAGCTCTCCTTTTATCCCTCTCCTTTCTTTCCTTTTGCTTGAGGACAAGCAAACCTCTAAGTTTGGTGTGTTCATCCGTGATCACAAAAACATACTCACTTAGATCATGGCTCCTAAAGGAAAACAATCCACTCCAAGAGGCAAGAAAGAGAGTATTCCAAAACCACTTTAGAATCAAGGGAAGTTCTTAACCAAAGAACATTCAGACCATTACTACAAAATAATGGGTCTAAGATCAGTGATCCCGGAAGTCAAGTTCAATCTGAAAGAAGATGAATATCCGGAGATCCAAGAGCAAATTCGAAACAGGAACTGGGAAATCCTAGCTAATCCTGAAACAAAAGTAGGAAGGAATATGGTTCATCCGTCTGTACATCTCTTGAAGAAATATGGTTCATCCCAAAGATAATATTTTGCATCCGTGATCAACTTCTTTGATTGCTGCCTACTGTACTCTTTGGGTATGAATCTCACTGCTTTGTAGTTTGCAATGTCTGCAAACCATGGCACTTCCTGGATGGCAAAGAGTTGCTCATCTGGAAAGTTTTCAGAGATCTCAATAAGAGGGAGGGACGCCCCTTCTACTGGTTCTATTCGGGACAGGTGATCTGCTACTTGATTTTCTGTCCCTTTTCTATCTCTTATTTCTATATCAAACTCTTGCAGAAGCAACACCCATCTTATGAGTCTGGGTTTTGAATCCTGCTTTGTGAGTAGATATTTAAGAGCAGCATGCTCAGTGTACATAATCACTTTTGATCCTACTAAATAGGATCTGAACTTGTCAATGGCGTAAACCACTGCAAGTAGCTCTTTTTCTGTGGTTGTGTAGTTCTTCTGTGCGTCATTTAGAACACGACTGGCATAGTAAATGACGTGCAGAAGCTTGTCATGCCTTTGTCCCAACACTGCACCAATGGCATGGTCACTGGCATCACACATCAGTTCAAAAGGTAATGTCCAGTCTGGTGCAGAGATGACTGGTGCTGTGACCAGCTTAGCTTTCAGAGTCCCAAACGCCTGCAAACACTCCTTATCAAAGATAAATGGCGTGTCAGCAGCTAGCAGATTACTTAGAGGTTTGGTGATGTTTGAAAAATCCTTTATAAACCTCCAATAAAATCCTGCATGCCCCAGAAAGCTTCTAATTGCCTTAACATTGGCAGGTGGTGGAAATTTTTCAATTACCTCTACCTTAGCTTGATCTACCTCTATTCCCTTGTTCGAAATTTTGTGCCCAAGGACAATTCCTTCAGTCACCATAAAGTGACATTTCTCCCAATTTAAAACCAGGTTAGTCTCTTGGCACCTCTTTAGAACAAGTGCTAGATGGTCAAGACAGGAGCTGAATAAGTCTCCAAATACTGAAAAGTCCTCCATGAAGACTTTCAGAAATTTTTCCACCATATCAGAGAAAATTGAGAGCATGCACCTTTAAAAGGTTGCAGGTGCATTGCATAAGCCAAATGGCATCCTTCTATATGCAAATACTCCAGATGGACATGTGAATGCTGTTTTCTCTTGATCCTGGGGATCTACTGCAATTTGATTATAACTTGAATATCCATCCAGGAAGTAGTAGTATTCATGACCTGCTAGTCTTTCCAGCATCTGGTCTATGAATGGTAAAGGAAAATGATCCTTTCTGGTGGCTATATTGAGCCTTCTATAATCAATACACATACACCACCCTGTAACTGTTCTTGTAGGAACCAGTTCATTTTTTTCATTAGGAACCACTGTCATGCCATCTTTCATAGGGATAACTTGGACAGGGCTTACCCAGGGGCTATCAGAAATAGGATAAATAATCCCAGCCTCTTGTAATTTAGTGACCTCCTTCTGCACCACCTCCTTCATGGCTGGGTTCAGCCACCTTTGTGGTTGAACCACTGGCTTAGCGTCACCTTCCAATAGGATTTTGTGCATGCATCTGGCTGGGCTAATGTCCTTAAGATCACTGATGGACCACCCAAGAGTTGTATTGTGTGTCCTTAACACTTGAATTAGTGCTTCCTCTTCCTGTGGCTCTAAGGTAGAGCTTATGATTACAGGAAAGGTATCACCTTCTCCCAGAAATGCATATTTCAGGGATGGTGGTAATGGTTTGAGCTCGGGTTTAAGAGGTTTCTCCTCTTCCTGAGGGATTTTCAGAGGTTCTATTATTCTCTCTGATTCCTCCAGATCAGGCTGAACATCTTTAAAGATATCCTCTAGCTCTGATTCGAGACTCTCAGTTCCTCTTTTACCAGAGATTCAATAATATCAATGCTTATACAGTCATTTGGGGTGTCTGGATACTGCATAGCTTTGACAACATTCAACTTGAACTTATCTTCATTGACTCTTAGGGTTACTTCCCCTTTTTGGACATTAATAAGGGTTCGGCCAGTTGCTAGGAAAGGTCTTCCTAGAATGAGAGTTGCACTCTTGTGCTCCTCCATTTCCAGCACCACAAAGTCAGTAGGAAAGGCAAATGGCCCAACCTTGACAATCATGTCTTCAATCACGCCTGATGGGTATTTGATGGAGCCATCAGCAAGTTGGAGACATATCCAGGTTGGTTTGACTTCTTCAGTCAAACCAAGCTTTGTGATAATAGATGCAGGTATTAGGTTGATACTTGCCCCAAGATCACATAGAGCTTGGTTGGTACAAGTACCCTATAATGTGCATGGTATCATGAAGCTTTCGGGATCCTTAAGCTTCTCAGGTAAGCTTTTCAGGATAACTGCACTGCATTCTTCAGTGAGGTAAACTTTTTCAGTTTCCCTCCAATCCTTCTTATGATTTAAGATCTCTTTCATGAACTTAGCATAAGAGGGTATTTGCTCAAGTGCCTCTGCAAATGGAATCTTTATTTCAAGAGTCCTGAGATAGTCTGCAAAGTAGGCAAATTGCTTATCCTGTTCCCTTGGCGGAGTTTCTGAGGATAAGGCATTTTGGCTTTGTATTCCTCAACCTTAGTTGTTGTAGGTTTATTGTCTACAGATGTGGGTTGAGAAGCCTTTTTAGAAGGGTTATTATCAGCACTTGTATGTGTCTAATCTCCCACTGGCAATTGAATGCCAGGGGTGGAAGCTGGAGTGGCGTTAGACGCCAACTCCTCACCTGTTTCTGGCATCTGAATGCCAGAACTGTGCTTCCTTTGGGCGTTCAACGCTAATTCCTTGCTTGTTTCTGGCGTTGAATGCCAGGGCTGAGCATGGTTTGGGCGTTCAGCGCCAGCATTATTCCTCTCTAGGCTCTGATTGTCCTCAGAGGGATTTTGTGTAGCCGTTTGTTCATTTCTTGGCTTCCTGCTGCCTTGAAGTGAGGTATTTAATATTTTTCCACTTCTTAATTGAACTGCTTGGCATTCTTCTGTTATCTGTTTCGATAATTGCTGTTCTGTTTGCTTCAACTGTACTTCTATATTCATATTAGCCATTCTTGTTTCTTGTAATATTTCTTTGAATTCAGCTAACTGTTTTGTTAGAAAATCTAATTGCTGATTGAATTCAGTAGCTTGATCTGTAGGACTGAGTCCAACAGTCACTGTTTTAGCCTCTTCTTTCATGGAAGGTTCACTGCTTACGTACAGGTGCTGATTTCTGGTGACTGTATCAATGAGCACTTGAGCTTCTTCAATTGTCTTTCTCATGTGGATAGATCCACCAGCTGAGTGGTCTAGAGAAGTCTGAGCTCTTTCTGTAAGCCCAAAATAGAAGATGTCTAACTGCACCCACTCTGAAAATATTTTAGAGGGGCATTTTCTTAGCATCTCTCTGTATCTCTCCCAGGCATCATAAAGGGATTGATTATCTCCTTGTTTGAAGCCTAGGATGCTCAGCCTTAGCTGTGTCATCCGTTTTGGAGGAAAATAGTGATTCAGGAATTTTTCTGACAGCTGTTTCCATGTCTTTATGCTGTCCTTAGGTTGGTTATTTAACCACCTCTTAGCTTGGTCTTTTACAGCAAATGGAAATAGTAATAATCTGTAGACATCCTGATCTACTTCTTTATCATGTACTATGTCAGCAATTTGTAAAATTTGTGCCAGAAACTCTGTAGGTTCTTCCTGTGGAAGACCGGAATACTGGCAACTTTGCTGCACCATGATAATGAGCTGAGGATTCAACTCAAAACTACTGACTCTGATGGAGGGTATACAGATACTACTCCCATATGAAGCAGTAGTGAGGTTAGCATATGACCCCAAAGTCCTTCTGGACTGTTCATTTCCATTTAGGTCCATGATGGAGAAAGGGAGATGACTTGGATTTATTTTATTTAGTAAAAATTTCAAAATAATAAAATAAAATAAAGACGACAATAAAAATAAATAAAAATAAAAATAAAATAAAAAAATTTAAAAATATTTTATGAAGATTTTCGAAAAAGTGAGGAGAAAGAAAGTGGTTAGGATATTTTGAAAAAGATAAGAAACAAACAAAAAGTTAATTAGTTAGTTGAAAAAGATTTGAAAATCAACTATTGAAAAGATAAGAAGATAAGAAGATATTTTGAAATCAAATTTTTGAAAAAGATATGATTTAAAAAGATATGATATAAAAGATATGAGAAAAAGATATGATTAAAAAAAGATTTAATCATTAAAATTAAAATTAATTACTTGACTAACAAGAAACTAAAAGATATGATTCTAGAATTCAAAGATTGAACATTTCTTAACAAGAACGTAACAAACTTCAAAATTTTTGAATCAATCACATTACTTGTTAGCTAAATATTCGAAAATTTGAAATAAAATTAAGAAAAAGATTTTGAAAAATATTTTTAAATAATTTTCGAAAATAAAAAAAAGAAAAAGAAAAATTTGATTTTGAAAAAGATTTTGAAAAGATAAGATTTTTTAAAATTGAAATCTTGACTTGACTTACAAGAAATAACTAATTTTTTTTTTAAAAATTCTTGACTAAGTCAACCCAAAATTTCGAAATTATGAGAGAAATAGGGAAAAGAATTTTTTTTTGAAATTTAAAATCTTAAAAGGGATAAAATTTGAAAAATTTTGAAATTGAAATCTAAATTTTAAAAAAAATTCGAAAATATAGCTTAAAAATAGTTAGAAAAGATATTTTTTTTAATTTTCAATTTTTTTGATGAAAGAGAAAATTACACAAAAGACACAAGACTCAAAATTTTTAGATCTAATGCTCCTTGTTTTCAAAAATTTTGGAGGAAAATCACCAAGGAACACCAAACTTAAAAATTTTAAGATCAAAACACAAAGAAGGCTCAAGAACATCTTGAGGATTCACAAGAACAACAAGAACAAAAGAAAGAACACCAAACTTAAAATTTTTTGAAAACCACAATAAAATTTTTGAAAATTATAGAAAGATTAACAAGAAAACACCAAACTTAAAGTTTGACACAAGATTAAATCAAGAAAAATTATTTTTGAAAAAGATTTTAAAAAGAAGACATCCAATTACCAAGAACATAAGCCAATGTTCTAGCCAATTGAGCTGTAAAGGTAACACTTGTTTTGAAGAGGGATAATTCCTTTTGGAAGACTAATGCTTTGGAAAAGCACAAGAAAAACAAGAAAGGATACAAAACAAGAAAAGCTAAAGATCAAACGAGAAAAATAAACAAGAACAACTTGAAGATCAAAGAACACAAAATTTAAAAGGAAAAAAATATAAAATATGCAATTGACACCAAACTTAGAACAAGAAACTAAACTTACGAAAAAAATTAAAAATTAAAAATTAAAAATTAAAAATTGATAAAGAAAAATAATAATTTTGAAAAAATTTTTGAAAAGAAAATAAAGGACACAGATTTAATGATTCTATAGTTGTTCAAACTCAAACAATCCCCGGCAACGGCGCCAAAAACTTGGTGCACGAAATTGCAATCACACTTTTGCAATCCGCACAACTAACCAACAAGTGCCCTGGGTCGTCCAAGTAATACCTTACGTGAGTAAGAGTCGAATCCCACGGAGATTGTTGGTTTGAAGCAAGCTATGGTTATCTTGTAATTCTTAGTCAGGATATCAATTATAATTATCAGTTTGAATTACGAAAAATAAAAGAGCGTGAAATAAATACTTATTGTGCAAAAATGGAGAATATGTTGGAGTTTTGGAGATGCTTTGTCTTCTGAATTCCTGTAATGTAATATTCCACTCATGCGAAAGTGCAAAGTTCCTTTCATGGCAAGCTGTATATAGGGTGTCACCGTTGTCAATGGCTACTTCCCATCCTCTCAGTGAAAATGGTCCAAATGCTCTGTCACAGCACGGCTAATCAGCTGTTGGTTCTCGATCATGTCGGAATAGAATCCATTGATTCTTTTGCGTTTGTCATCACGCCCAACACTCGCGAGTTTGAAGCTCGACACAGTCATCCAATCCCAGAATCCTACTCGGAATACCACAGACAAGGTTTAGACTTTCCGGATTTTCATGAATGCTGCCATCAATTCTAGCTTATACCACGAAGATTCTGATTACAGAATCTAAGAGATACTCATTCAGTCTGATGTAGAATGGAGGTGGTTGTTAGGCACACGTTCATGGATTGAGGAAGGTGATGAGTGTCACAGATCATCACCTCCTTCATAGTGAAGCGCGAATGAACATCTTAGATAGGAACAAGCATATTTGAATGGAAAACAGAAATAATTGCATTAATTCATCGAGACGCTGCAGAGCTCCTCACCCCCAACAATGGGGTTTAAAGACTCATGCTGCCAAAAGGTACAAATTTCAGATCTAAAAAAGTCATGAGATACAAAATAAGTCCCTAAAAGTTGTTTAAATACTAAACTAGTGACCTAGGTTTACAGAGAATGAGTAAACTAAGATGGATAGTGCAGAAATCCACTTTTGGGGCCCACTTGGTGTGTGCTGGGGCTGAGACATAAGCTTCTCACGTGCCTGGGCTGTTTCTGGAGTTGAACACCAAGTTGTTACGTGTTTTTGGTGTTCAACTCTGGTTCGTGACGTGTTTTTAGCGCTGAACGCCAGACTACAACATGGAACTGGCGTTGGACACCAATTTACATCGTCTATCTTCGCGCAAAGTATGGACTATTATATAATTCTGGAAAGCCCTGGATGTCTACTTTCCAACCCATTTGAGAGCGCACCAATTGGACTCCTGTAGCTCCAAAAAATTCATTCTGAATGCAGGGAGGTCAGAATCCAACAGCATCAGCAGTTTTTTTCAGCCTGAATCAGATTTTTGCTCAGCTCCCTCAATTTCAGCTAGAAAATACTTGAAATCACAGAAAAACACACAAACTTATAGTAAAGTCCAGAAATATGATTTTCGCTTAAAAACTAATAAAAATCTACTAAAAACTAACTAAAACATACTAAAATCTACATGAAATTACCCCCAAAAAGCGTATAAAATATCCGCTCATCAGAGGTTTATAAAGGATTTTTCAAAAATTGCAAAACCTCTGAGCAATCTGCTAGCCGCTGATACACCATTTGTCTTTAACACAGAGTGTCTGCAGGCCTTTGAGACTCTGAAAGCTAAGCTGGTCACAGCACCAGTCATTTCTACACCAGGTTGGACATTACCATTCGAACTAATGTGTGATGCCAGTGACCATGCCATTGGTGTAGTATTAGGACAGAGGCATGACAAGCTTCTGCATGTAATTTATTATGCTAGCCGTGTTTTAAATGGCGCGCAAAAGAATTACACAACCATAGAAAATGAGTTGCTTGCAGTAGTTTATGCCATTGACAAGTTCAGATCTTATTTAGTAGGATCAAAAGTGATTGTGTACACTTACCATGCTGCTCTAAAATATCTCCTCACAAAGCAGGATTCAAAACCCAGACTCATAAGATGGGTGTTGCTTCTGCAAGAGTTTGATATAGAAATAAGAGACAGAAAAAGGACAGAGAACCAAGTAGCTGATCACCTGTCCCGGATAGAACCAGTAGCAGGAGCGTCCCTTCCTTCTACTAAGATCTCTGAAACCTTTCTGGATGAGCAACTCTTTGCCATTCAGGAAGTACTGTGGTTTATAGACATTGCAAACTATAAAGTTGTAAGATTCATACCCAAAGAGTAGAGTAGGCAGCAAACAAAAAAATTGGTTTTTGATGCAAAGTACTACTTGTGGGATGAACAATATCTCTTTAAGAGATGTGCAGACAGAATAATCCATAGATGTGTGCCTAGAGAAGAGGCATAGAAGATCCTATGGCATTGCCATGGATCACAATATGGAGGATATTTTGGAGGTGAGCGAACAGCCACAAAGGTTCTCCAATGTGGCTTCTACTGGCCTACTCTCTATAGAGACTCCCGAGAGTTTGTACGTAACTGTGACAGTTGCCAGAGAGTTGGTAATCTGCCTCACGGTTATCCCATGCATCAACAAGGGATCTTAGAGATTGAGTTGTTTGATGTATGGGGTATTGACTTCATGGGGCCTTTCCCACCATCATATTCAAACACTTATACTCTGGTGGCAGTAGACTATGTATCTAAATGGGTAGAGGAAATTGCAACACCCACTAATGATACTAAGACAGTGATGAAGTTCCTCTAGAAGCATATCTTCAGTAGGTTCGATGTCCATAAGGTATTGATCAGTGATGGAGGCACTTATTTCTGCAATAAACAGCTTGACTCTACTCTGATCCGATATGGAATTAACCACAAAGTGGCAACTCCATATCATCCACAGACAAATGGGCAGGCTGAAGTCTCAAATAGAGAACTAAAATGAATCCTGGAACGGACTGTAAGTACCCGTAGAATGGATTGGCAAGAAGTCTGGATGATGCTCTGTGGGCATACAGAACCGTATTCAAGACTCCTATAGGGACCTCTCCATACCAGCTTGTGTATGGAAAAGTCTGTCATCTGCTAGTGGAACTGGAACACAAGGCCTACTAAACCTTGATGCTAAGGTAGCTGGAGAAAAAAGATTACTCCAGTTGAATGAGCTGGAGGAGTTCAGACTCAATGCTTTCGAAAATGGTAAAATTTACAAGGAGAAAGTAAAATGGTGGCATGACAGAAAGCTGCCATCTAGAGTCTTTGAGCTAGGACAGAAGGTTCTGCTGTTTAATTCTAGGCTCATATTGTTTCCTGGGAAATTGAAATCCTGGTGGAAGGGACCATATGTGATTACAAGTGTGTCACCATATGGATATGTAGAGCTTCAGGATATTGACTCTGACAAAAAGTTCATTATTAATGGACAGAGATTCAAACATTATCTGGAAGGCAATGTTGAGCAAGAATGCTCAAGACTGAGACTAGATTAAAGCTCAGTAAAGTCCAGCTAAAGACAGTAAATAAGCGCTTTCTTGGAGGCAACCCAGCCATTAGCAAAGGTTTTGTTATTTAAATAATAATTATACAAGTTTAATATAATTTATTTTTAAGGTTTATGGTCAATTGCAGAGGTTTACAGAGTAACAGAAGAGTTCAGAACAGAAAATAAAGAAGCCAATGGAAAAGAAGCTTACTGGCCTTTAAACGCCAGTAAAGGTGGCAAACTGGGCGTTAAATGACAGAATGGCTATCATTCTGGGCGTTTAACGCCAAAGAAGGTATCATTCTGGGCGTTAAACGCCAGAAACAGCAGCATCCTGGGCGTTCAGAAAAAAAGCCCAGTAACAAAGAAATTATGGCGTTAAACGCCCAAATTGGCTGCCAGATGGGCGTTAAACGCCAGAATGGCTATCATTCTAGGCGTTTAACGCCAGAACAGCAAAGGGGAGGTAATTTTGTTTTCAATTCGATATTTTTCAATTTTTCAAGTTTTAATTCATAATTTTTTTGCATCAAAAATATTTCAAATGTTCATCTTTCAATTTCTATTTTTAAAAACTAATAATCCTTTTAATTCTTTTTAATTCTTGTCCTTATCTTTTTCCAAACTTACATATCTTCTCAAATTCTTTTTCAAATCCTTTTAATTTTTTTTAACATTAACAAGTTTTTAAGAATTAGTTACCTCATTCTTCTTCTACTCCCTTCTATCTTATTTTTCTCGAGGACGAGCAAAACTTTTAAGTTTGGTATGCAAAAGTTCTGCTTTTTGCTTCCCATTACCACTTATGGCACCCAAAGTCGAAGAATCCTCTAGAAAGAGGAAAGGGAAGGCAATTGCTTCCGCCTCCGAACCTTGGGAAATGGAGAAATTCATCACCAAAGCCCATCACTAAGAAAGAGAATGGAGCAAACTAGAGGAGCTCAAGCACTCTATTGGACCATCAAGAGGAAGAAGTAGCCGCCATCACTAAGGTGGACCCGCTCCTTAATTTCCTTGCTTTTATTGTTATTTGTCTATTTTTATGTTTATTTTCTGTCTAAGTCTTGTTTTTATTACATGATCATTAGTGTTTATTGTCTATGTCTTAAAGCTATGAATGTTCCATGAATCTTTCACCTTTCTTAAATGAAAAATGTTTTCTGAAAGAAAAAAAGAAGTACATGAATTTCGAATTCTATCTTGAAAATAGTTTAATTATTTTGATGTGCTGGCAATACTTTTTGTTTTCTGAATGAATGCTTGAACAGTGCATGTTTAAAATTGGAATTAAGAAAAGTTGACTATTGAAAGAATAATGAAAAAGGATACATGTTATTGGTGATCTGAAAAAATCATAAAACTGATTCTTGAAGCAAGAAAAAGCAAAAGCTTGTGGAAAAAAAAAAGAAGAAAAAGCAAGAGCAAAAAGCCAGTAACCCTTTAAACTAAAAGGCAAGGGTAAAATGGATCCAAGGCTTTGAGCATCAATAGATAGGAGGGCCCAAAGGAATAAAATTCTGGCCTAAGCGGCTAAATCAAGCTGTCCCTAACCATGTGCTTGTGTCATGAAGGACCAAGTGAAAAGCTTGGGACTGAGTGGTTAAAGTCGTGATCCAAAGAAAAAGAGTGTGCTTAAGAACTCTGGGCACCTCTAACTGGGGACTCTAGCAAAGCTGAGTCACAATCTGAAAAGGTTCACCCAGTTATGTGTTCGTGGCATTTATGTATCCGGTGGTAATACTGGAAAACAAAATGCAAAGGGTCACGACCAAGACTCATAAAGTAGCTGTGTTCAAGAATAAAAAAGAACTTAACTAGAAAAATCAATAACATTATCTGTATTTCTGAGTTCCTAAAGAGGCCAACAATTCTGAACTCCAATGGGTAGAGAGATGCCAAAACTATTCAGAGGCAAAAAGCTACTAGTCCCGCTTATCTAATTAAAACTAATCTTCATTGATATTTTTGAAACTTATTTTATTTTATCTACTTTTTATCTTATTTTGTTTTTGGTTGCTTGGAGACAAACAACAATTTAAGTTTGGTGTTGTGATGAGCGGATAATTCATACGCTTTTCGGCATTGTTTTTAGGTAGTTTTTAGTATGTTTTAGTTACTTTTTATTATATTTTTATTAGTTTTTATGCAAAAATCATATTTCTGTACTTTAATATGAGTTTGTGTGTTTTTCTATAATTTCAACTATTTTCTGGCTGAAATCGAGGGACCTGAGCAAAAATCTGATTCAGAGGCTGAGAAAGGACTGCAGATGCTATTGGATTCTGACCTCCTTGCACTCAAATGCGTTATTCCGGAGCTACAGAAATCCAATTGGCGCGTTCTTAGTTGGGTTGGAAAGCTAACATCTTGGGCTTTCCAGAAATGTATAATAGTTTATACTTTGTTCGAGATTTGATGGCCCAAACTGGCGTTAAAACGCCAGTCAGAGACTCTTTTCTGGCGTAAAACGCCAGAACTGGCACAGTTCTTGGCGTTAAACGCCCATTTTGGTAGCCAGGGTAGCGTTTAACTCCAATTTGAGGCACATGCACGTGGAAGCTTGAAAGCTCAGCCCAAACACTTACCAAGTGGACCCCGAAAGTGGATTTCTGCACTATCTACACCTAGTTACTCATTTTCTGTAGACCTAAGTTACTAGTTTAGTATAAGAACTACTTTTAGAGATTCATTTTGGAACTTATGACATTTTACATCTCATATTGTATCTTCTATGGTATGAGTCTCTAAACCCCATAGGTGGGGGTGAGGAGCTCTGCTGTGTTTCAATGGATTAATGCAATTACTATTATTTTCTATTCAATCACGCTTGCTTCTGTTCTAAGGTACTCACTCGTACTTCAATATGAAGAATGTGATGATCCGTGACACTCATCATCATTCTCAAATTTATGAACGCGTGCTTGACAACCACTTTCGTTCTATCTGAGCAACGTAGTCATTGGACGACAGCTTGAGTGAGTATCTCTTGGGTTTCTAATCCACGAGTTTGACTTGCATCTTCTGACAACAGAGCATTCAAACTCTTGAGATCAGAACCTTCGTGGTAGAGGCTAGAACCAATTGGCAGCATTCTTGAGATCCAGAAAGTCTAAACCTTGTCTGTGGTATTCTAAGTAGGATCTGGGACGGGATGACTGTGACGAGCTTCAAATTCACGAATGTTGGGTGTAGTGACAGTGTGCAAAAGGATAGAGAGATCCTATTCCGACATAAGTAAGAACCAACAGATGATTAGCCATGCAGTAGCTGTGCCTGGTATTTTTCATCCGAGACGAGAGATTTGCCAATTGATTAGCCGTATAGAAACCGTACCAGGACCATTTTCACTGAGAGGACGGATGGTAGCCATTGACAATGGTGATCCACCAATATACAGCTTGCCATGGAAGGAAGCCATGCGTGTTTGGAGAAGAAGACAATAGGAAAGCAGAGATTCAGAAGACAAAGCATCTCTGAAACCTCAACCTGTTCTCCATTACTGAATAACAAGTATCATTCATTTCATGCTCTTTTACTTTTTTACAAACGAAATCATTTTTATCACTAATCTCCTGACTAAGAGTTACAGGATAACCATAGCTTACTTCAAGCCAGTAATCTCCGTGGGATCGACCCTTACTCGCATAAGGAATTATTACTTGGACGACCCAGTGCACTTGCTGGTTAGTTGTGCGGAGTTGCAAATGTGTGATTGCAATTCCGTGCACCAGCTAGCAAGTAATGATTTGAGTGATTTATGATTAGCAGAAGATAAATTGCAGGAAATTGAAATGCTGGATGTAAAATGGTAGAAACTTAAATGGCAAGAAAGGTAAACTGCTGAAACTTAAAGTGCAAGAAATTTTGAAAACTGAATCTTAAATTGTAAAAAATGTAAATGACAGAATCTTAAAATTCAAGGAATTAAAATTGTAGAATCTAAATTGTAATAGAAATTAAATTGCATGAATATTAAAAGGAATTGGGTGCTGGGATTTAGAACAAAACTGAACAATGTAAAGTGCAGTAAACTCAGAGGGATCTAAATTGGAGAAATTCAAAGAAAAAGATTCATCAGTGATTGGAGATATTGGAATCCTTCATGAATCAATTGAGTCTCAACTTTTTTCTCAATCATTTTGATAGATCTATGGCAGATTGAAAGTGATTGGATCCTAATTTCTTGGTGATCCAATTTCTCTAATCATAATCTACCTGCCAATTCCTTGATCTAGTGATCATAAGAAGAGGTTAAGTGCATATTTCTCATCTATAAGCCACACTACTTCTCAGGATCTCAATTCCTCCCGAATGGTGTTGATCCAGGGAGTAGTGATGGATAGAGCTTCAGTCCTAATGAATGTGATTCCCCTTCTGAGGCTCACACCCACATTCACTGAATTAAACCCCTTCCGGAGTGAATAATTCACAATCAAAACAGAAGTTACCCAATAGCTACCAAATTGAATTGAGAAGAAGAAGAATTTTCATTGATTCATTGGGATTAAAATAGAGCTCCTCCCCCTATTGAAATTAGGGTTTAGTGCATCATTGCTCTAGTACAGAAGAAAAGAAAAGAAGAATTGTAGAACATAAAGAATAGAAAATAAAATGAAATTGAGTGCAGAGCTTCCCAAATTGCGTCTCTCACTCTCTTATATCTACTTATACTAACTCAAAGGAAAAGGACTTAAAAGAAGAAATAAAAGAAGATGTAAAAGAAAAGGTCCCCATGAAATCAAATTTTCTTCTATTTATACACTTTCTAATTCAATCATCCAAGTACTTGGAGTGGGCTTTTCATCCCTTGATGAAGTGGATCAGGATTGGTACTTGGATGCAGCATTAGACGAACGTAGCGTTCTCAAAGAGAACGCAGCGTTCATTCACCGACGTGTGCGCATCCTATGTGCGTGCGCGTCCCTTGCATTGTTGCACCATCGACGCGTGAGCGTAACACATGCGTGCGCGTCGATACTATTTTCAGTGTCAGCCATGCTTGCGCGTACCCTGCATGTGTGCACATCCCTTGGCAATGTTCATTAATTGAACGCTACGTTTGTGCCATGAACGCTCCTCACGCGTGCGCATCCTTTGCGCGTACGTGTGGATGGTAAAGTATCACTTCTGCATCCCAACATCATGTACGCGTTTGCGCCAACCACCACTATCGTCACATTGATGCGTGTGCGTCATGCACATGTGCGCGTTGGTGGCCAAATTCAAATTCCATTTCTGAAAGTATCGTAGGCGCTCATTCAAAGTGAACGTAGCGTTCATTTCTGGTGAACGCTGATCTTCCTTCCACGCGTGCACGCCATGCCTGCGTACGCGTGGATCTCCAAAAGTGTCATCCACGTGTAAGTGCCTTGTATGCATGTGTGTCACTTGTGAACATAGCATTCATCAAATGAACGTAGCGTTCTCCTGGACTTCTTCCTTCTTTGTTTCTTCCTCTCATTTTTTTCACCTGTCATCAATCAAACATGCCATCAAAGTCTAATCAAAATCATAAGGTTTTATGTCATTCAAAATAATTAACTAAATTGTGCATACATCTCATGATTTTGTATAAAATCAACAATGTTTGATTGAGTCAAGATAAACATGAAATTCCACTCCAATTACTTACTTATTGTGCAAGAAAGTGCATAAAACCTAATAGAAACAAGTAAAAAAATGCTAGTAAAACTAGTATAAGATGACTTGTCATCAATCACATTTGTTCGAGGATGAGCAAAACTCTGAAGTTTAGTGTTGCAAAATTAAAGCTTTGCTTTGTGACTTTTACCACTCTTAAGTATAGAAGAAGAAGATGGAGCAGACTAGAGAGCATGCACATGAACCTGTGTAGCTGCCTCAACAAAGACAAAGGAGTGACATTGAAGAGATCAAGCATTACATGGGATCCTCAAGGAGGAGCATTGGCCACCATCATTCAGGTGGATTCGTTCTCTTTTACTCCTTTCCTGTTATTTTTCTGTCTATTTTTTTTCTGTTTTCTTGTTCTAGTTGCATGATCATTTGCATTGATGTCTTTAAGTTGTAAAATGTTCCATATATCTCTCACCTTGCTTAAATAAAAAGATGCATGAATTTCAAGTTTAAAATAAGATTAGTTTAATTAGTTTGATGTGGTACCATTTGCTTTTGTTTTTTGAATGTATGATTTCTGCACTATCTATCTTAGTTTACTCATTTTCTATAAACCTAGGTTACTAGTTTAGTATAAAAATTACTTTTTAGAGATTTATTTTGTACCTCATGACATTTTACATCTGAATTTGTATCTTCTACGGTATGAGTCTCTAAACCCCATGGTTGTGGTGAGGAGCTTTGCTGTGTCTCGATGGATTAATGCAATTATTTTTGTTTTCTAATCAATCACGCTTGTTTCTATTCTAACATATTCATTCGCACTTCAACATGATGAATGTGATGATCCGTGACACTTATCACCATTCTCAACTTATGAACACGTGCCTGACAACCACTTCCGTTCTACCTTAGATTGAGTGTGTATCTCTTGGGTTCCTGGTTCACGAGTTTGATTGCCTCTCTTGACAATAGAGTGATCAAATCCGTGAAACCAGAGTCTTCGTGGTATAAGCTAGAATCAATTAGAAACACTCTTGAGATCCAGAAAGTCTAAACCTTGTCTGTGGTATTCCGAGTAGGATCTGGGAAGGGGTGACTGTGACGAGCTTCAAACTCTCAAATGTTAGGCACAGTGACAGTGTGCAAAATGATCAATGGATCCTATTCCAACACGAGTGAGAACCGACAGATGATTAGCCCTACGAAACCCGTAGTTGGACCATTTTCACTGAGAGGACGGATGGTAGCCATTGACAACATTGATCCATCAACATACAGCTTGCCATGGAAGGAGCTTTGCGTGCGTGAAGAAGACAACAGTAGGAAAGCAGAGATTCAGAAGACAGAGCATCTCCAAAACCTCAACCTATTCTCCATTACTGCATAACAAGTATTATTCATTTCATGTTCTTTTACTGTTTACAAACAAAACTCTTTTCATTATTAATCTCCTGACTAAAGTTTACAAGATAACCATAGATTGCTACAAGCCTACAATCTCCGTGGGATCGACCCTTACTCACGTAAGGTATTACTTGGACGACACAGTGCACTTGTTGTTTAGTTGTGTCGGAGTGTGTATCACAATTCCATGCAACAAGTTTTTGGCGCCTGGTGGACGAAATTGTGATCATTAACAATGGCTCCAAAGACTTGGAGCTCTCAAACATAAATCACACTTTGTCACAACTCCGCACAACTAACCAGCAAGTGTACTGGGTCGTCCAAGTAATACCTTACGTGAGTAAGGGTCGATCCCACAGAGATTGTTGGTATGAAGCAAGCTATGGTCATCTTGTAAATCCCAATCAGGCGGATTTAACTAATTTAAGAGATTATTGGTTTTTCGAATAATAATAATAAATAAATAGAAAATAGTTACTCATATAATTCAATGGTGGGAATTTCAGATAGGTGCATGGAGATGATGTGTTCCTTCTGAATCTCTGCTTTTCTACTGCTTTTGTCCAATCTTTGTCACTCCTTTCTATAGCAAGCTATATGTAGGGAATCACTGTTGTCAATGGCTATATCCCATCCTCTCAGTGAAAATGGTCCAAATTCTCTGTCACAGCACGGCTAATCATCTGTCGATTCTCGATCATGTTGGAATAGAATCCCTTGATTTTTTTGCCTTTGTCATCACGCCCAACAATCGCGAGTTTGAAACTCATCACAGTCATTCAATTCTGGAATCCTACTTGGAATACCACAGACAAAGTTAGACTTTTCGGATTCCCATGAATGCTGCCATCAATTCTAGCTTATACCACGAAGATTCTTGTTAAGGAATCCAAGAGATATGCGCCTGGTCTAAGGTAGAACGGAAGTGGTTGTCAGTCACGCGTTCATAGGTGAGAATGATGATGAGTGTCACGGATCATCACATTCATCATGTTTAAGTGCAACGAATATCTTAGAATAGGAATAAGTCGAATTGAATAGAAAATAGTAGTAATTGCATTGAAAATCGAGGTACAGCAGAGCTCCACACCCTTAATCTATGGTGTGCAGAAACTCCACCGTTGAAAATACATAAGTGATGAAGGTCCAGGCATGGCCGAATGGCCAGCCCCCATGAAAGACCGAATGGTCAAAAAAAACTAGATAGTCCAAGACGTCTAATAAACTAGTAAAAGGTTCTATTTATACTAAACTAGCTACTAGGGTTTACAGAAGTAAGTAATTGATACATAAATTAACTTCCGGGGCCCACTTAGTGTGTGCTTGGGCTGAGCTTGATCTATCCACGAGCTGAGGCTTCTCTTGGAGTTGAACGCCAAGTTGTAATGTGTTTTGGGAGTTCAACTTTGGTTCGTGATGTGTTTCTGGCGTTTGACTCCAGAATGCAGCATGGAACTGGCGTTGAACGCCAGTTTACGTCGTCTAATTACGAATAAAGTATGGACTATTAGAAAGCTCTGGATGTATACTTTCCAACGCCGTTGAGAGCGCACCATTTGGAGTTCTGTAGCTCCAGAAAATCCATTTTGAGTGCAGGGAGGTCAGATTCCAACAACATCAGCAGTCCTTTGTCAGCCTCCTATCAGAGTTTTGCTCAGGTCCCTCAATTTCAGCCAGAAAATACCTGAAATCACAGAAAAATACACAAACTCATAGTAAATTCCAAAAATGTGAATTTAGAATAAAAACTAATGAAAACATCCCTAAAAGTAACTAGATCGTACTAAAAACTACCTAAAAACAATGCCAAAAAGCGTATAAATTATCCGCTCATCAGCGCCGTTGCTGTGGATTGTTCAAGTTTGGACAACTGACGGTTCATCTTGTTACTTAGATTAGGAAAAATTTGTCTTTTTGGTTTAGAGTCTTTTATTTTCTTTTCAAAATTTTTTTTCAAAAATATCAATTTTCTTTATTAATCTTTAATTTTCTTTGAGTTTAGTTTCATGTTTTAAGTTTGGTGTCAATTGCATGTGGTTATTTTCTTTCAATTTTTCAAGTTGTTTTTGTTTATTTTCCTTGTTTGATCTTTGAATTTTCTTTTTTGGTGTCTTTCCTTGTTTTTCCTGTGTATTTTCGAATTATTAGTGTCTAGAGTATAAAAATTTTTATGTTTGGTGTTTCTTGTGTTGTTATTACCTTAAAATTTTTTCAAAAAGTGTTCTTGGTGTTCTCTTTATGTTCTTGTTGTTCTTGTGATTCTTCAAAGTGTTCTAGAGTCTTTTTTGTGTGTTTTGATCTTAAAATTTTTAAGTTTGGTGTTCCTTGGTGTTTTCCCTTCAAATTTTCGGAAATAAGGAGCATTAGATCTAAAAATTTTAAGTCTTGTGTCTTTTTATTATTTTTCTCTTTCCTCATTAAATTCAAAAAAATCAAAAAAATATCTTTTCCTTTATTCATTCATAATTTTCGAATTCCTTGAGTTGATTTAGTCAAAATTTTCAAAATTTGGTAGTTTTTTGTTAGTCAAGTCAAATTTTCAATTTTTAAAATTATCTTCTTAAACCTTTTTCAAAACAAATTCTTTTTCAATTTTTTCTCTCTTCTTTTTTCGAAAATCCTCACCCAAAAACTTTCATTTATTTTATTTTATATTCTTCTATTTTCGGTTTTCAAAAAAAAACAAAAAAATATTTAAATAATAAATATAATATTTCTATCTCCAATCCACATCATCTTCCTTTCTCCATTATGGACCTAAGTGGAAATGAACAATCCAGAAGGACTCTGGGGTCATATACTAACCCCATTACTGCTTTATACGGGATTAGTATCTGTATACCCCTATAAAAGCTAACACTTTTGAGCTAAATCCTCAGCTCATTATCATGGGCCACAAAATTGCCAGTATTCCGGTCTTCCACAAGAAGAACCTATTGAGTTTTTGGCACAGTTCTTACAAATTGCTGACACAGTACGTGATAAGGAAGTAGATCAGAATGTCTGCAGATTATTTCTGTTTCCATTTGTTGTAAAAGACCAAGCTAAGAGGTGGTTAAATAACCAACCCAAAGCCAGCATAAGAACATGAAAACAGTTGTCAGACAAATTCTTGAATCAATATTTTCCTCTAAAAAGGATGACACAGCTAAGGCTGGACATCCAAGGGTTTTATACAAGAGGATGACGAATCTCTCTATGATGCCTGGGAGAGGTACAGAGAGATGCTAAGGAAGTGTCCCTCTGAAATGTTTTTCGAGTTGGTGCAGTTAAACATCTTTTACTATAGGCTTACAGAAAAAGCCCAGATATCTCTAGACCACTCAACTAGTGGATCTATACACATGAGAAAAATAATTGAAGAAGCTCAAGAGCTCATAGATACAGTTGCTAGAAATCAGCATCTGTGCTTAAGTAGTGAGTCCTCCATGAAAGAAGAGGCTAAGGCAGTATCCATTGAACTTAGTCCTCCAGAACAAGTTGCTGAACTCAATCATCAATTATGTTTTCTAACAAAACAGCTAGCAGAATTCAAAAAAATGCTACAAGAAACCAAAGATGCTAACCAGAATATGGAAAAATAATTAAATCAGACAAAATAGCAGTTATCCAAACAGATAACAGAAGAGTGCCAAGCTGTTCATTTAAGGAGTGGGAAGACATTAAATACCTCAACTCAAAGCAGCAAAAAGCCAAGAAAGGAACAATTGACAGAGGATGAGCAAATCACTGCCCAAAATCCCTTTGAGGACAGTAAGAGCCCAGAGAGAAATACTTCTGGCGTTCAAATGCCAGAAAAGGATAAAGAATTGGCGTTAAACGCCCAGTGGATGCCCACTTCTGGCGTTCAAACGCCAGAAAAGGGGAAAAACTGGCGTTAAACGCCCAGTCCATGTCCAGTTATGGCGTTCAAACGCCAGAAAATGGGGAAAATCTGACATTAAATGCCCATCCACCCCCAGTCCTGGCATTCAAACGCCAATGAGGGATCAGACACTTGCAAGTGCTGATAGTAACCCCTCTAAGAAGGCTTCTCCAACCACCTCTGTAGGAAATAAACCTGCAGCAACTAAGGTTGAGGAATATAAAGCCAAGATGCCTTATCCTCAGAAACTCCACCAAGTGGAACCGGATAAACAATTTGTCTACTTTGCAGACTATCTCAGGACTTTTGAAATCAAGATTCCGTTTGCAGAGGCACTTAAGCAAATACCCTCTTATGCTATGTTCATGAAAGAGATCTTAAGTCATAAGAAGGATTGGAGATAAACTGAAAAAGTTTTCCTCACCGAAGAATGCAGTGCAGTCATTCTGAAAAACTTACCAGAGAAGCTTAAAGATCCTGGAAGCTTTATGATACCATGCACATTAGAGGGTACTTGTACCAAGACAGCTCTATGTGATCTTGGGGCAAGTATCAACCTAATACCTGCATCCACTATCAGAAAGCTTGGCTTGACTGAAGAAGTCAAACCAACTCGAATATGCCTCCAACTTGCTGATGGCTCCATTAAATATCCATCAGGCGTAATTGAGGACATGGTTGTTAAGGTTGGGCCATTTGCCTTTCCCACTAACTTTGTAGTGCTGGAAATGGAGGAGCACAAGAGTGCAACTCTCATTCTAGGAAGACCTTTCCTAGCAACTGGATGAACCCTCATTGATGTCCAAAAAGGGGAGGTGACCTTGAGAGTCAATGAGGATGAGTTTAAGCTGAATGCTGTCAAAGCTATGCAACATCCAGACACATAAAAAATTGCATGAGAGTTGATATTATTGACTCCCTGGTGAAAGAAGTTAATATGACTGAGAGTCTCGAAAAAGAGCTAGAGGACATCTTTAAAGATGTTCAGCTCGATCAGGAGGAACCAAAGAAAACAGAAAAACCTCTGAAAACTCCTCAGGAAGGGGAGAAGCCTCCTAAACCCGAGCTCAAACCACAACCACCATCCCTGAAATATGAATTTCTGGGAGAAAGTAACATTTTTCCTGTAATCATAAGCTCTACCTTAGAGCCACAGGAAGAGAAAGCACTAATTCAAGTGCTAAGGACATACAAGACAGCTCTTGGATGGTCCATAAGTGATCTTAAGGGCATTAGCCCAGCCATATGCATGCACAAGATCCTATTGAAGGATGATGCCAAGCCAGTGGTTCAACCACAAAGGCAGCTGAATCCAGCCATGAAGGAGGTGGTGCAGAAAGAGGTCACTAAATTACTAGAGGCTGTGATCATTTATCCTATTTCTGATAGCCCCTGGGTAAGCCCTGTACAAGTAGTCCCCAAGAAGAGTGGCATGATAGTTGTTCACAATGAAAAAAATGAACTGGTTCCTAAAAGAACAGTTACAGGGTGGCGTATGTGTATTGACTACAGAAGACTCAATACAGCCACCAGAAAGGATCATTTTCCTTTACCATTCATAGACCAGATGCTAGAAAGACTAGCAGGTCATGATTACTACTGCTTTTTGGATGGCTATTCAGGTTACAACCAAATTGCAGTAGATCCTCAGGATTAAGAAAAAACAGCATTCATATGTCCATCTGGAGTATTTGCCTACAGAAGGATGCTATTTGGTCTGTGTAATGCACCTGCAACCTTTCAGAGATGCATGCTCTCTATTTTCTTTGATATGGTAGAAAAATTTCTGGAAGTCTTCATGGATGACTTCTCAGTATTTGGAGACTCATTTAGCTCCTGTCTTGACCATCTAGCACTTGTTCTGAAAAGGTGCTAAGAGACTAACCTGGTTTTAAACTGGGAGAAATGTCACTTTATGGTGACTGAAGGAATTGTCCTTGGGCACAAAATTTTGAACAAGGGAATAGAGGTGGATCAAGCTAAGGTAGAGGTAATTGAAAAATTACCACCACCTGCCAATGTTAAGGCAATCAGAAGTTTTCTGGGACATGTAGGATTCTATAGGAGGTTTATAAAGGATTTTTCAAAAATTGCAAAACCTCTAAGCAATCTGCAGGCGTTTGAGACTCTGAAAGCTAAGCTGGTCACAACACCAGTCATTTCTGCACCAGAATGGACATTACCATTTAAACTCATGTGTGACGCCAGTGACCATGCCATTGGTGCAGTATTGGGACAGAAGCATGACAAGCTTCTGCACATCATTTACTATGCCAGCCGTGTTTTAAATGATGCGCAAAAAAATTACACAACCACAGAAAAGGAATTGCTTGCAGTGGTTTATGCCATTTGCAAGTTCAGATCCTATTTGGTAGGATCAAAAGTGATTGTGTACGCTGACCATGCTGCTCTTAAATATCTACTCACAAAGCAGGATTTAAAACCCAGGCTCATAAGATGGGTGTTGCTTCTGTAAGAGTTTGATATAGAAATAAGAGACAGAAATGGGATAGAGAACCAAGTAGTAGATCACCTGTCCCGAATAGAACCAGTAGAAGGCGCGTCCCTCCCCTCTACTGAGATCTCTGAAACCTTCCCGGATGAGCAACTCTTTGCCATTTAGGAAGTACCGTGGTTTGCAGACGTTGCAAACTATAAAGCGGTAAGATTCATACCCAAAGAGTACAGCAGGCAGCAAACAAAAAAATTAGTTACTGATGCAAAGTACTACTTGTGCGATGAACCATATCTCTTTAAGAGAGGTGCAGACGGAAAAATCCATAGGTGTGTGCCCAGAGAAGAGGCACAGAGGATCCTATGGCATTGCTATGGATCACAATATGGACGACATTTCGGAAGTGAGCGAACAGCCACAAGAGTCTTCCAATGTGGTTTCTACTGGCCTACTCTCTATAGAGACTCCTGAAAGTTTGTACGTAGCTGTGACAGCTGCCAAAGAGCTGGTAATCTGCCTCATGGTTATGCCATGCCTTAGCAAGGGATCTTAGAGATTGAGTTATTTGACGTATAGGGTATTGACTTCATGGGGCCTTTCCCACCATCATACTCAAACACTTATGTTCTGGTGGCAATAGACTATGTATCTAAATGGGTGGAGGTAATTGCAACACCCACTAATGATACTAAGACAGTGCTGATGTTCCTTCAGAAGCATATCTTTAGCAGATTTGGTGTCCCCAGAATACTAATCAGTGATGGAGGAACTCATTTCTGCAATAAACAGCTTGACTCTGCTCTAATCCGATATGAAATTAACCACAAAGTGGCAACTCCATATTATCCACAGACAAATGGGTAGGCTGAAGTCTCAAACAGAGAACAAAAACGAATCCTGGAATGGACTGTAAATACTCGTAGAAAGGATTGGGCAAGGAGTCTGGATGATGCTCTATGGGCATACAGAACTGCATTCAAAACTCCTATAGGGACCTCTCTATACCAGCTTGTGTATGGAAAAGCCTGTCACCTACCAGTGGAACTGGAACACAAGGCCTACTAGGTAACCAGATTCCTAAACCTTGATGCCAAGTTAGCTGGAAAGAAAAGATTGCTCCAGTTGAATGAGCTAGAGGAACTTAGACTCAATACTTTCGAAAATGTAAAAATTTACAAAGAGAAAGCAAAAAGGGGGCATGACAAGAAACTATCATCCAGAGTCTTTGAGCCAGGACAAAAGGTTCTGCTGTTTAACTCTAGGCTCAGATTGTTCCCTGGAAAATTAAAATCCCGGTGAAGGGGACCATATGTAATCACAAGTGTGTCACCATATGGATATGTAGAGCTTCAGGATATTGACTCTGACAATAAGTTCATTGTTAATGGACATAGAGTCAAAAATTATCTTGAAAGCAATATTGAGCAAGAATGCTCAAAACTGAGACTAGACTAAAGCTCATTAAAGGTCCAGCTAAAGACAATAAAGAAGCGCTTGCTGGGAGGCAACCCAGTCATTAGCAAAGGTTCTTGTTATTTAAATAATAATTAAAGGAGTTTGATATAAATTATCTTTAAGGTTAATTGTCAAAATGCAGAAGTTCACAGAATTACAGAAGGATTCAGAGCACAAAGCAAAAAAAAGAGCTCACTGGCTCGAAAACGCCAGAAAGAGGCATTTTGGGCGTTAAACGCCAGAATGGGTACCATTTTGGGCGTTTAACGCCAGTAAAGATACCTTTCTGGGCGTTAAACGCCAGAGTTGCAGCATCCTGGGAGTTTAGAAAAACGCCCATTGATAAAAGATTTCTGGAGGACATATGCCTCCTTGGAACTAAATGGATAACCAACTCAAAAGGTGTCCCAAACCAACTCAAGAGAGGAGATCTCAAACCAGTCGCTTAGGGCTGGTTGGACTTCATTGGGCATTCTATACTACCCACTAGCAACCGCTCTGAGGTCAATATCAAAAGAGCAGTGATGATTCATTGCATTATGCTGGGAAACAAAGTGGAGATTCATCATCTGATTTCTTGTGAGATTTACACAATTGCAAATAAGAACTCCGCTGAAGACAAATTGGCTTACCCAAGCTTAATCTCTCTGCTATGTAAAGATGCTGGGGTAAAGATGGGAGTAGATGAGTTTATCTCAGTCGAGCATCTAATCACCAAAAAGTCAATGGAGGGACAACAAGTGCACGACAACTCCATCAAAAGGAGGGCGCAGGAATTCCTCCCAGAAATCCCTCAAATTGACTACTGGGCCCGCCTAGAAGCATCTGTCACCAAGCTGCAAGTAGCAACTTAAAGAAGAACAGCAAAATCAAAATAGCATGCTCTGCAAACTGCTTAAGGAACAAGAAAAGCAACGACGTGAGCTACAGGAGCTGAAGCGCCAGAAGCTCTCCCTTGAGGGACCAGACATCCCACATATTGAAGGAGCATCCATCTCACAAGATAAAGGTTGTTGAGTCCTAATCTTAAACCTATGATAACTTTTATTATTAGAAACCTATCTTTAGAATTACATGAGTATTAGTAATTAGGGTCTTTATTTTTATTTTTATTTTTATTATCTCCAAGTAAGCTATAATTTATTCCTCTCATCATCACTAAACATGAATAAAATAGTAGATTTTCTTTAGAATAAGGAGGCAATTGTTTCAAGTTTTCAATAAGAAAAATTCTAATTATTTTTATGTGGTCGCAACACTTTTTGTCTTCTGAATGAATGCTTGAACAGTGCATATTTTTTATAGTGAAGTTTTTGAATGTTAAAATTGTTGGCTCTTGAAAGAATGATGAAAAGAAATAGAAATGTTATTGATAATCTGAAAAATCATAAAATTGATTCTTAAAGTAAGAAAAAGCAATGAAAAATACAAAGCTTGCAAAAAAAACGAAAAATAAAGAAAAAGCAAAGAAAAATCCAATAGCCCTTTGAACCAAAAGGCAAGGGTAAAAAGGATCCAAGACTTTGAGCATTAATGGATAAGAGGGGCCAAAGGAATAAAATCCTGGCCTTAGTGGCTAAATCAAGCTATCCCTTACCATGTGCTTGTCTCATGAAGGTCCAAGTGAAACGCTTGAGACTGAGTGGTTAAAGTCATGATCCAAAGCAAAAGAGTGTGCCTAAGAACTCTGGGCACCTCTAATTGGGGACTCTAGCAAAGCTGAGTCACAATCTCAAAGGTTCACCCAGTTATGTGTCTGTGGCATTTATGTATCCTATAGTATTACTGGAAAACAAGATGCTTGGGGTCACAGCCAAGATTCATAAAGTAGCTATGTTCAAGAATCAACATATTAAACTAATGAGAATCAATAACACTATCCGAATTCTGAGTTCCTATGGATGCCAATCATTCTGAGCTTCAAAGGATAAAATGAGATGATAAAACTGTTCAGGAGCAAAACGCTACTAGCCCCGCTCATTTCATTAGAATATGAGCTTCACTTAAAACTCTGAGATGTATTACCTCTTGATTTTCTTTCTATCCTATTTTATTTATCTAGTTGCTTGAGGACAAGCAACAGTTTAAGTTTGGTGTTATGATGAGCGGATATTTTATACGCTTTTTGGTGGTATTTTCATGTAGTTTTTAGTATGCTTTAGTTACTTTTTAGTATATTTTTATTAGTTTTTATGCAAAAATCAAATTTTTGGACCTTACCATGAGTTTTTGTGTTTTTCTCTGATTTCAGGTATTTTCTAGCTAAAATTGAGGGACCTGAGCAAAAATCTGTTTCAGAGGCTGAAAAAGGATTGCAGATGTTGTTGGATTCTGACCCTTCTACACGCGAAATGGCTTTTCTGGAGCTACAGAAGCTCAATTGGCGTGCTCTCAATTGTTTTGGAAAGTAGACATCTTGGGCTTTCCAGCAATGTATAATACTCCATAATTTCTCCGAGATTTGATAGCACAAACTGGCGTTTAAACGCCAGCTCTTTACCCTTTTCTGGCGTTAAACGCCAGAACTGGCATAAAAGTTGGAGTTAAACGTCCAAACTGGCACCAAAGTTGGCGTTTAACTCCAGGAATAGCCTATGCACGTGAAAGCTTCAATGCTCAGCCCAAACACACACCAAGTGGGCCCTGGAAGTGGATTTCTGCACTATCTATCTTAGTTTACTCATTTTCTATAAACTTAGGTTACTAATTTAGTATAAAAACTACTTTTAGAGATTTATTTTGTACCTCATGAAATTTTACATCTGAATTTGTATCTTCTACGGCATGAGGGACCTGAGCAAAAATCTGATTCAGAGGCTGAAAAAGCATTGCAGATGCTGTTGGATTCTGACACTCCTGCACACGAAATGGCTTTTCTGGAGCTACAGAAGCTCAATTGGCGTGCTCTCAATTGTGTTGGAAAGTAGACATCTTGGACTTTCCAGCAATGTATAATAGTCCATAATTTTTCCGAGATTTGATAGTACAAACTGGCGTTTAAATGCCAGCTTTTTACCCTTTTCTCGTGTTAAACGCCAGAACTGGCATAAAAGTTGGAGTTAAACGCCCAAACTGGCACCAAAGTTGGCGTTTAACTCTAGGAATAGCCTATTTACGTGAAAGCTTCAATGCTCAGCCCAAACACACACTAAGTGGGCCCTGGAAGTGGATTTTTGCACTATCTATCTTAGTTTACTCATTTTCTATAAACTTAGGTTACTAGTTTAGTATAAAAACTACTTTTAGAGATTTATTTTGTACCTCATGAAATTTTACATCTGAATTTGTATCTTCTACGGCATGAGCCTCTAAACCCCATGGTTGGATTTGAGGAGCTCTGCTGTGTCTCGATGGATTAATGCAATTATTTCTGTTTTCTATTCAATCACGCTTGTTTCTATTCTAAGATATTCATTCGCACTTCAACATGATGAATGCGATGATTCGTGACACTCATCACCATTCTCAACTTATGAACGCGTGCCTGACAACCACTTCCGTTCTACCTTAGATTGAGTGTGTATCTCTTGGGTTTCTGGTTCATGAGTTTGATTGCCTCTCCTGACAATAAAGTATTCAAATCCGTGAAACCAGAATCTTCGAGGTATAAGCTAGAATCAATTGGCAGCACTCTTGAGATCCGAAAAGTCTAAACCTTGTCTGTGGTATTCTGAGTAGGATCTGGAAAGGGGTGACTGTGACGAGCTTCCAGCTCACAAATGTTGAGCGCAGTGACAGTATGCAAAAGGATCAATGGATCCTATTCCAGCACGAGTGAGAATTGACAGATGATTAGCCCTATGGAACCCGTAGTTGGACCATTTTCACTGAGAGGACGGATGGTAGCCATTGACAACAGTGATCCACCAACATACAGCTTGCCATGGAAGGAGCCTTGCGTGCGTGAAGAAGACAACAGTAGGAAAGCAGAGATTCAGAAGACAGAGCATCTCCAAAACCTCAACCTGTTCTCCATTACTGCATAACAAGTATTATTCATTTCATGTTCTTTTACTGTTTACAAACAAAACTCTTTTCATTATTAATCTCCTTACTAAGGTTTACAAGATAACCATAGATTGCTTCAAGCCAACAATCTCCGTGGGATCGACCCTTACTCATGTAAGGTATTAATTGGACGACCCAGTGCACTTGCTAGTTAGTTGTATCGGAGTTGTGTATCACAATTCCGTGCACCAGTGGTAATACTGAAAAACAGAGTGCTTAGGGTCACGGCCAAGACTCAAAAAGCTATGCTCAAGAATCAAAATAAGCTTAACTAGGAGAGTCAATAATATCATCTGGATTCTAAGCTCCTAAAAATGCCAACATCTCTAAGTTTTAATGGATAGTGAGATGCCAAAACTATTCAGAAGCAAAAAGCTACTAAGTCCCGCTCATCTGATTTTTACTATGCTTCATTTGAAACGTAGAAATTTATTGTATCTTAATTTTCTTTTCTATCCTACTGTGTTTTTAGTTTCTTGGGGACAAGCAATAGTTTAAGTTTGGTGTTGTGATGAGTGGATATTTTATACACTTTTTAATATCATTTTCATATAGTTTTTAGTAGTTTCTATTTTGTTTTTATTGAGTTTTTATATGTTTTAGTGTTAAATTCATATTTTTGGATTCTACTATGAGTTTTTGTGTTTTTTGGCTATTTCAGGTAATTTCTGCCTAAAATTGAGGAGATGGAGCAGAAGTCTGATTCAGAGACAGAAAAAGCACTACAGATGCTGTCCAGATCTGACCTACCTGCATTTGGATGAGCTTTTCTAGAGCTACAAAAGTCCAAATGGAGCACTCTCAATGACTATGGAAAGCTTACTTCCAAAGATTTCCAATAATATATAATATTTTATACTTTTCTTTGGATTAGAAGGCCCAAAACTGGCATCCAATGCCAGTTTTCTGCCTCCTTCCAGGCATCCAGCTCTCAAAAAGGAGAGCCCAGTGTCCAAAGGCCCAGAAAGGACCTCGTAGCCAGTGTTTCATGCCCTAAAGGCCTCATTACACATGGATCTCACCAAAGCTCAGCCCAAACACTCACAAAGTGGGCTCCAGAAGTGGATTTTAGCACTAAATAGACTGTTTTACCCTTACTAGTTATCTGTTTATTATTTAAGAGTTATTTTACACAATGTCATGAGAGACCTCTTTTGGAGGATACACATTATTTTTGTTTTTCTTCTGAATTTTACTTTCAGTATGAGTTTCTAAACCTCCTAGGTTGAGGGGAGGAGCCCTGCTGAGTCGTATGAATTAATAAAAGTACTATTGTTTCTTCTTCGATCCGGGTTTGATCTATCTTTAAGATGTATATCCGATCTTCATCATGGTGAATAGGATGATCTAATCAATTAGCTCTATTCATCACATTAAGATGAACATGCTTGACAAACACCCACGTGTACTTGGGTTCGTGTGAATACCTGGAAGAAAAGCATGAGCCAACAGCTATGTTTATACATCTCTCAAATGGTTAATCCACAATTTTGTTGGGGACTTCTCGAGACACTAGTTCAGCCAATTTTCGGGAAGATTAGGGTCTGCGTGGTATAGGCTAGAATCCAAAGAAGCAGTGTTCTCTGATCCGGAAGATTCAACCTTGTGTGTGACATTTTGAGTAGGATCACCAAGAGAATAGACTGCTATACGTTTCACCCTTTGTCAGATTGAATACCACGGCCATTGGCCATGGCTGTGTTCATTCTGTAGCATAGGAGATCAATGACCACAGGCAATGGCTTTGATCACTTACATCCTGTCATAGAAGAAGATCATTTACAAGCAAAGAAGACAATAGTACCAGAGTTAGTTTAGAAAGACAAAGCAACCCCAACTGTCAACTCTATTCCTATCACTGAAACACTTGTTTTACAAATACAAATTATGAATAGTTTCCTCTATCCAACAACCTTCTGATTTCGCCTGACTAAGACCTGCAAGACAATCATAGCTTGCTTCAAGCCACAATCCTCGTGGGATTGACCCTAACTCGCTCAGGTATTACTTAGACGACCCAGTGTACTTGCTGGTACTGCTGCTATACGAAATAGTGTGGCTTTTGCGTACACGCGCACCAACGGTGCAAACCTTTAAGTGTGGGGAGGTCATCTAACTGATCGGCAATCTTGGGTGACAAATTCTAATCCCAAGCACTTTCACATTTTATTTTTCTTAGTTTGTATATATTCTAGATCTTTAATTGCATTCTTCTTTGTTATTGCATTTCTTTTCATATATACATGTATAATAAGCATAGTCAAAATATTGAAATTTTCCAAGAAAAAATTCTTAATAGGGCATTGATATCCTAATTAATTTGAGTCTATATTTGTTTCATTGAAACTTGCTTGTAATGTATTGTGGAACATGTTTTTGAGCTAAGAACACATAAGCATGTGAATTTTGAGCCTAATTGTGTGGTTACATCATATAACCACTAATTTCATTCTTGTGTGTGTTATTCTCTTTTTATGATTGCAATCTTTGATTTGTTTGATTCTTTATGTCCATTGTTTGAAGTATATATGCATTTATACGATTGAGACCATCATTTCATTTAGCTCACTTGCCTAAATAGCCTACCCTTTTATCTTCCTTTGTTAACCAACTTTGATCCTATTTTAATCCCCTTTTGTTCTTAATTTTAGAACATTACTACCCTTAAGTGCAAAACAATAAATGTCCCTTATTTAGATCTTTGATTAGCTTAGGATAGTGAGAGTGTGTAACATTTAAGTGTGAAAAAGTTTGGAAACATTGGTAGAGATAAAAGTGTATTTTAGTATTTTTTTTAAGATCTTGGGAATTGGGTACATACTCATGCACTAAATATTGAACCATATGCATCAGTCTCTCTTGTATATATTATGCTATATATAAAAAAAAGAAAAGAAAAGAAAAAAAGAAAGCAATAAAAAGGAGACAAAGTGCCCCAAAGCAAAGTAATAACAATAAAGCATATGTGTTGTGATAAAAAAAAGGCAATGCATGAGTATGTGAAAAAGTGAAGAATGGGTAGTTAGGTTTTTTATTGGAGTTAAATAGGTTGTAGGTTAGGTGAGAGCCTAGGTTAATCAAATCTTGGAAAGCATGATTAGAGGAGAATTGAGTGAATCAACCCTAGACACTAGAGCGTTTAGAGCGTAAACACATCTGGTGAGGGGTTCAATTGCTCAATTCTATGTTTTCACCAGTTATTATTTCTTATCTTGCAAGTTGTAAATTCTTTTCAATAACTCAATTCAATTGGGGATTTGACTTGGTTGTGATTGCTTTAGCCCTTACATTTATAGATGCTCTCTTGAAAATTGATTTATTATAACTAAGTAGTTGCATTTTCATTTAGATAGATTGCATATAGGTAGTTTACTTGCATTTAATAAATATTGGTACCCCTTTCTTGTATCCTTCTTGAGTATAGCATGGGTACATGCTATTGTTTAAGTGTGGGAATGTGATGAATCCATATTTCATGGTACTTATTTTCTTTATTTGAGTGGATTTCATTGACTTTTCTCATATTTATCCATTGAAATAGCATATGTTCATGATTTCTTCCTAAATTGTGCCTAAAAGTGAAAACATACTTTTTAGGCCTTATAATTGCTAAATTTTATTCACTTTTAATCCCATTCGATGCCTTGATGTGTTTGTTGAGTGATTTAATGTTTGGAAGGCAAAGATTGGATTGAATGAATGAAGAAAAAGCATGTAAAAGTGAAGAATTCATGAAGAAATAGAGTTTGAAGCTTTTTAGCAAGTGTGCGTATGCACACACCTGTGCGTACGCACAAGTCATGACACGTGACTTCATTTGATGTTTGGATTTTAATTACCGGTTTGGACTATGCTATCATTGAAGTGATTCTTTTATTGAGAAATTTCGAATTGGCATAAATCTCTTTCATCAAATACTCAAAGAGGATGTATGAATTTTCAAGATATAAGAACAGTATGAGGGATAATTCATGCTACTTATAGAGATGCATGCTTCGCTCTTGGACTCTTGTAAGATGACAGAGAATTCATGGATGCAATTAAGGAAGCAAGCTCGTGGGCCTAATGATCATACATTAGGAGGTTGTTTGTCACTCTACTAACATCCAAAAATATCTCAAGACTAGAACATGTCTGGGATAGATGTTGGCACGAACTCTCAGATAATGTTCTGAAAATCAGACCGGATCGACCGGTCGAATCGGTTCAATCAGAAACTGGCGTGGAAAACGATCCGATCCTCCTCCTAAAACTATCAGTTTCCAAATCGCTTAGAAACTACTGAACCGGTCGGTAACTGGCCGGTTGGACCAAACTGGGAGCCGACCGGTTCTTGTGAAACATTTTTGTTATTTAAAAGAAAAATTTCCCACCCCACATGAGTCTCTCACCTGGTCCCTCCCCCTCACACCCTTCCTTCGATACACATTCACCAGCAAGCCCTAAGGTTCCCCAAAGTCCCAAACTAAAAGCCTGCTTCTTTAATGGAACCGCCACTGCCGTCCGCGGTTGTCAGTGTCTCTGCGGCCTCCTCCTTCCCCTGTTCCAAACCCACAACTTGTACCCCTCCCCCTTTCGTTTCTAACTGTGGTTCTTCTCAACTCAGAGAGAAAAACTAGCTAGCCTCCACCACCACCGAACGGAGTGAGTGAGTTATTGCCGCCATCCGTGGTTGTCCGAGGCTTCTCTCTTCATCCTATCCTCAACTCCCTGTTCGCACTTTGCTCTCTTCTTCCTTGCTCGGTGTCCATCCTCCATCATCTTCGTCCTGAGCATCATCGTCTTGTCGCCTCAGTTTCCGATTCTAGGGCTTCCCTCGTTCCTAATTCGATTTGAGAACCCGAGGCGCTAGGGTATCTGCACCCTGCCAGATCCGATTCTTTCTTCTACCTCCTTTGAGAATTCAAGATATTTTGGTGCATGACTGGCTTGTCTACTGCATCTCCTGTGAGTTCCATACTCTCTCATTTCATATACTTTTTCAATTTTTGTATGTCATTCTGCAAGATGCTTGGGTAAACTGATTTGTTGGTTGTTTTAATTTGTGTGGTGTTTGCTCGAATTTGATTTTCTGTTTGCTCTATGAAAAATATGGTTGTACAGAAGGTTCTTGCAATTAATTTACTCTGTAATTGATTTGATTTAGTTTTTGGATAATTGATTGCGAAATCTGATGCTGTTGCTATTGCTATTGTGAGAATCAAAGAGATCGGAAGTTTATCATGATTGGTCAATGTGAATTTTTCTTTTTGGTGGTGAAATTTGCGCAGTGTTACATGAAATGATGTTTTTGAAATTTGTTATACTATTCCATAATCTTGATGTTTTCATTGGTGCATGAAGATCCCTGCCTGAATAGAATGGCGATGGATTTCTTGTACATCTTACTGTTTGTAGTTACTATCTCATGAGTTTTAGGGATCTTAGGGCGAATTCTTTGCAGATATTGTACTAAACCAATGATACTAAGAGGTGGTGGTTGGCTTAATTTTCCTTTAGTGAATTCAAAAATGTTTGAGTTTGTAAATGATCAGTGTAATAGTAGTGTGTACATAATCTGCTGCATTGTAATTTATGAGAAGTGAATCCTGAAACCATGAAATGCTGATAAATTTGAAATTCTTGCTGTAGTGTTTTAAATTTGTAAGATATTTTAAGATTTATATTAGACTATAATTATATTTTAGGATTTTTATTATAGTTTATTTATTATTTTATTTAAAATGATTTTTTCAGTTGAACCATGATTAGACCGGTTGAACTAATAAACCAGTAAACCAGTGACTAGAGTGGTTTAATGACCAGCTGGTTCTCAAAACCTTGCTCTTAGATGATATTTTGTATTGACAAAGAACCATGATGAACATGAGGAGTGAGTTTTTATTAATTGCAATTATAAAAGTTCTTCGTTATTGTTAATTTTTAAATTAATTGAACTTTTACAGTATCGTATAATATGCAGAGTTAACCATGTCAGATGATGAGATTAAGCAGTTGTGCTTAATAGATACAGACAAGATCTTACATTCCTATGGTAAAATATTAGAAGACTATCCTCCTATGCCTTTAGCAACTGAAGTTGATAGTTCTTTGTTAACCGAAAGGGTTATCAGGAAAGAACTAAACTTTAACAGGGATGAGTTAAAGAAAATTGCCTCAGACATGTTGGCCATCGTAACACCTAAACAGAAACATGCATTCGATAAAATTGTTACAATTTTATATTGTGAGGAAGGGTTTTTTCTTTGTGTATAGTCATGGGGGTATTGGAATAACATTTCTCTAAAACTTTATGTCTGCTAAAATTCATTCAATGGATGATATTGTATTAAGCATTGCTTCAAGTGGAATTGTATCTTTACTTCTTCCCAATGGAAGAATGGCACACTCAAGGTTCAAAATACCACTGAATATAATTGAGGATTCTGTATGTAACATCAAACTTGGTTTCCCTCAAGCAATGCTGTTGTTGAAAGCCAAACTTATAATTTAGGTTGAGGCTCTAATGATTAATAGGTACTGCTATGAAGTACTTAATAAATCTTGGGTGATATCATGAAGTTTTCTCCAATGTATAACAAAGATTTATCCTTTAGAAAAAAAGTGGTTGTACTAGGTGGAGACTTTAAAGAAATCTTTCTTATCATTCTACGAGGATCGAGACAAGATATCATTCATTCAACTGTGAATTCATCTTACCTTTGGAAGTTTTGTGAGGTGCTCAAACTAATAAAAAATATGAGACTTTCTGTAGGGACAACTACTTCAAATTAAAATGAGACAAAGTAATTTGGTGAGTGATTATTGAAAGTTGGTAATGATCTAATAAGTGACAATATAAATGGTGAATCTGAGATATGTCTTCCAGAAGATATTGTTTTTCCTACTTCGGACCAGACATTTGATTAGTTTATTCATTTTTTTATCCAAATATTTTGAAAAACATGCCTTCAAAGAATTTTTTCAAAGCAAGAACTATACTGGCTTCCACACTGAACATCGTTGAAGAGGTCAACAACCATCTAATGGCTATCATCCCTGGAGGAGAAAAATTATATCTTAGTTTGGATTTAATTTGTGTGGATGAAGGGAATATGGAGAGTCAACTATATATTTATGATCCTGAATTATTGAATATCATAAATTGCTTTGGTTTTTCTCCACATAAATTAATACTCAAGATTGGTGTTCTGGTGATGTTACTGAGAAATATTGACCAATCTAGTGGTCTTTGTAACGGTACAAGGCTACAAATTAGGAAACTTGAAAATCATGTTATAGAATGTGAAGTCTTAACGGGTAACAACGTTGGTCATATTGCTTTAATTCTAAAAATGAATATGATACCAACAAATAAAATCGGCCCAGCTAAATTTCAATGAAGACAGTTCCCTATAATAATATCTTTTGCTATGACAATTAATAATAGTTTGTTTTAAAAGCAAGAGAGGTTTAAAAATTTTACTCATGAATCACGTAGGAATGTCTATAAATTCAACTATCAATGATTTTTTATAGAGAAGTCTTTAAAAAAAATAGGATTTTAATGTGAATATTTTGATTTTATTTTAAATTCTATATTAAAATCAATGAATAATTATTTCACTTCAAAAAAGTGTAAAATGATGATTACTCACTATTTTTATGTTAAACTTTTATTTTGATAATAAATTTATAAACTTTTTATAATAGTAGTTGTTTTAGTGTTTCATTTAAATATTTAAAAATATAAATATTTTTTATTTTTATGAATTTTTTCGTATTGGACTCGAATTTATACACTAGTTTGTTTTAAAAATAGAGTGGATTTTTTTTATTTTGCTTTCTTATTAGTTGTCCAAATTTGGACTATTGTAACCATTCTGTTACATGAAATGAATGAAAGTCTAAGTTTGATTAAAAAGACTAATGGTATATTATTACATTAATAAAAATAATTAATTTTTAATTTTATTACTTAAAAATCAAATTTGATTAGATAATTAAATAAATTTTTTTATATTGTTAGTATATTAAAATTTAATTTAAATACATAATTTAATGTTTATATTAAACTTTTTTAATTAATATCTATAAAACTTTTATATAAATTTAGAGTGCTTTTAAATTACAGCTGAAATTACTGCGTGCATTTCAAAAATTATACAAATATCAAAATCGAATAAAATAATTAGTATATTTTAAATTATCCATTCATATCAATTGAAACGGAAAATAAAATCTTTTTTAGCAAACTAACAACAACATTATGAATGAAGATATCTTTTTAGTATAAATCCCGTAATCTCCTACCACATTAGATTATATTAATAAGTGAATTCATATTGTGAAAATAAAAAATAAAAAAAGAGGGTTAAATTAAAGGGGGATGGGCAATAGAGTCACAGTGTTCCGGAAACCAAAGTCCTTTGACGTAAATACCCTCGTTGTGTGGTTAGCCTCAAACCTGTATTTCCCTTCTCAACCCTGAGAAGCCGATCCCTCTGCTACCCTTCTAATTCCAATTCTTCCTCTCCTCTCCTTACCTTTTTCACCCTAAATTCCGATTTTCTCCACTTCTTCCCCGCCAAATTTCTCCCCTTTTTAAACCTCCCTTTTCAAATCCCTCCTCCTCTTCTTCTTCCTCCTTCCATTGCAAAACCCATGTTCTTTATCTGATCCGTTTCCTAGTTCTCCGAATCCTTCTTGTAGTGCCTTTCTCAACATTCTTCACTTCGTGTTCGTGTTTCTGGAAAAAGGTGAAAGCTTTCAGGTAGTTTCACTGTTATTCTTATTGTTATCGAACTACTCTTTATATGTATAATGGTTATCTTATTGTGTCTTGTGTTTTTACCGAGTTGTACGTTTTGACAATCAATTCAATTCCGCTTGTGTTGTGCTTTATGAAAGTTTATTATTTTTTTTTCAAAGTGTTATTAACTGTCCGCCTTTTTCTTAAGTATAATTAACTTCTGTTTACAGGTTTACTTAATTATAGTTAATCGGAGATTTTAAGTCAAGCTCGGTGCCTTTTTCTTTCCCCTTGGAGAGTGGTGACTTTAATCTCAGTTTCTGGCAAAATTTATAAAGTAACTGAAGTGTGAATGGAATGTTTGTGGATGGATATCGAGTCTATTTGGGCATGGATGTGTGGGTTTGAAATTCCGGCTGTGCAATTGTAAATCTGTAATTAGCAGATTTTGCATTATGCAATTTATGATTTATAATGTGTGATAGTAGTATAACCTGCTAACTTTGGCTAGCTCCTCTTTCATGTTTGTATGTTTAACTGTAATCTTTAATTATTGGAGCAATTTATTTGCTGTGTTTTCTTAGAAAATTCACATGATTCTGTTGCATGTACATACCACCAAAATGAAACTGTCCAATTAATATGTACAGAAGGTGGGAGTACTTGAAGAAAGGAAAGAAAAATATGTTCATTTGTGTAATTGATACTGCATTACCTGCCCTTCTATTTGTTTGCTACATCTTCTGCCTACAGATCTCACCTAACATGTTTGGTATTCTGTGTGTCACGGTTATATGAATTATCTACACTTTGTTCCTGTTGTAGCTTTCTTGTGATGCATGCAATTCAGGAATTTTAATGTTTCTGGACATATGGTTGATATGGTATATCTGACTTTTCCATAGTATCTACAGGATCTTGCAGGCAGTGTCTCGGCCCTTGTTATACTTTGTGCAGTAATCATTGATATCGTTAATGACTAATCGAGATTTGATGCTTGGTCAAAATCATAACTTAGCAATTGGCCATGACCAGCAATTAGTGATGGGCCATGATCATAATATGGACCTGAGCCAGAATCATGCATTGGAACTGGGGCCTGCCCATGAGCATCACATGGATCTGGGGCAAAGTCATGATCATGAACTTGGTCTGGAAAATGCCCACGACCAAGACCATGGGTTGGAGATGGGACAGACCCATGATCAAGAAGGCGAGCATGGTCACAGTTATGGGCATGAGCATGAACTCTCCATGGATCACAAACCTGAGCATGATGACCGGGAGTTACCCCTTCCTGAGCATAACCATGAATTGGTACTATCAGAGAACAATGATTTGACCGTTTCTGAGAACCAGGAATTTGATGAGAACACAGCCCTGACTGTGGTTCAGAACACGGAAATGGGCATTGAATCTGCCGATCATATGGATATTGAACAGTCCCAGCTTATGCTATCTACTCCTGTAATTCAGGCTCGTGTAGTTGCTGTAAATCCCACTTATGAACTCTCAGTCGGGCAAGAATTCCCTGATGTGAAGAGTTGTCGAAGGGCATTGAGGGATGCAGCAATTGCTTTGCACTTTGAGATGCAAACCATAAAATCCGACAAGACCCGCTTTACTGCTAAATGTGCAAGTGAAGGCTGTCCTTGGCGCATTCATGCGGCCAAGCTCCCAGGGGTTCCAACATTTACCATTAGGACCATCCATGAGAATCATACATGTGGAGGAATCGCTCATCTTGGCCATCAACAAGCCTCAGTTCAGTGGGTCGCTAACTCTGTGGAGCAAAGGCTGAAAGAAAACCCTAATTGCAAGCCAAAGGAAATATTGGAAGAGATCCATAGGGTTCATGGTATCACCTTATCTTACAAGCAGGCATGGAGAGGCAAGGAGCGTATCATGGCTGCAATGCGTGGTTCTTTCGAAGAAGGGTATAGATTGCTTCCACAATACTGCGAACAATTGAAACGCACAAACCCCGGCAGTATTGCATCTGTTTATGGAAGTCCCACTGAGAATTGCTTCCAACGTCTCTTTATTTCCTTTCAAGCTTGTATATATGGCTTTTTAAATGCTTGTCGGCCACTCTTGGGGCTTGATAGAACATATTTAAAAAGCAAGTATCTCGGTACCTTACTTCTTGCTACTGGATTTGATGGTGACGGTGCCCTCTTTCCTTTGGCATTTGGTGTCGTTGATGAGGAGAATGATGATAATTGGATGTGGTTTCTGTCTGAACTTCACAACCTGCTTGAGATTAACACTGAAAACATGCCAAGGCTTACAATTCTGTCTAACAGACAGAAGGGAATTGTTGATGGCGTTGAAGCCAATTTTCCCACAGCATTCCATGGATTTTGTATGCGTCACTTGAGTGACAGCTTTCGGAAGGAATTTAATAACACCTTGCTTGTTAATCTGTTATGGGAAGCAGCCAATGCACTTACTGTGATTGAATTCGAAGCAAAAGTTCTGGAGATCGAAGAGATATCACAAGATGCTGCATATTGGATTCGAAGAATTCCCCCCCGACTGTGGGCTACCGCATATTTTGAGGGGCAAAGGTTTGGTCATTTGACAGCTAATATTGTTGAATCTTTGAACACTTGGATATTGGAGGCATCCGGGCTTCCCATAATTCAAATGATGGAATGCATCAGAAGGCAGCTAATGACTTGGTTTAATGAACGGCGAGAGACCAGCATGCAGTGGACATCAATACTTGTACCTTCTGCTGAGAGACGTGTTGCAGAGGCTCTTGAACATGCTCGTACATATCAGGTTCTTCGTGCAAACGAAGCTGAATTTGAAGTTATATCTCATGAAGGAACGAATATAGTTGATATTAGGAATCGTTGCTGTCTTTGTCGTGGTTGGCAGCTCTATGGTTTGCCCTGTGCGCATGCAGTGGCAGCACTTCTTTCCTGCAGGCAGAATGTCCACAGATTCACGGAGAGCTGTTTTACAATTGCAACATACCGGAAGACATATTCCCAAACCATTCACCCAATTCCTGATAAGTCTTTGTGGAAGGAATTGTCTGAAGGGGATCCCAATGCAACCAACGTTCTTGAAGTTGTCATTAACCCTCCTAAATCACTCAGACCACCTGGACGACCAAGGAAGAAGCGAGTTCGTGCGGAGGACCGCGGCCGTGTCAAGCGTGTGGTGCATTGTAGTCGTTGCAATCAAACAGGCCACTTTAGAACCACATGTGCAGCTCCCATCTGAGGTTTATTCTCTCTTGTTGCATTAGTGTTTTCTTAGGATTGGGAGCTTAGTAAATTGGCAAGTAAATGATGTGTTTTATTTAATTGACATTAATGTGAATTAATTTATTTCTGAAACTTTCTATGTATATACTCAATAATTAGAAAACTCAATAATTAGAGTATTATTCAATAGTGTATTCGGATTTGAATCATCTCATTTTCAACAGCCTTCTTCTACCTCTGATCTTACACATGTATGGTTTTAGTTTTATGTGATGAGAATTTTTAATGTTATTGGTTTCCTTCTTTTGAAGTAAGCATCTGGAGGTGTTTACAAGTGTATGAATATCAGCAACTTATGATATGCCTAGGGTCCCAAGGGATTTTGGACACTTCAGGTTATGATTTTGAACTTGCAAAAGCTTATTTTTTTTATGAAAAATTAAAATTAACTCCTTTTGAAGGCACCAATATTGCTGAATGCCTGCAACCATGACGCCATGTAGCACATTATATAAACTCATGGCGTAATGGCAAAGAAGTTGCTTAATCAATCCAAAGTAATTATAGTTTATATGTACATAATTTTGGAAATATTATGCATAAAGGATATAGTGCAATGCATCCCTTTTAGATGTCGTCACATTTTTATTACAATACTGCACATAGACAATATTACATGTAATTAATAGGTGAAGTTGATTTGCCCAAATGTCAAGCAGTATTTCCTTGTCATAGAGATAATGTTGCAAATATAAATTGAGATACATATGGTTGAAGGGATCTAATAGCCAAGTTGGGAATTTATATACCACAAAAGTTGATGGAATATTTAAGTTGCTTTGTCTCATCCCTTGCTTATTTATTAAGCTAGTTTCTCTTGATTTATTTTACTTACTTGAATTTGGTTTAAACTCAAGAACAACAAAGTAGAAGGGCAACTTGTCTCGTATGCTTTTTTTCTTCTTTAAAAAGAAAAACAATAAAATAAAATAAAATCAGTTTTGAGCTTAAAAATCAGTTCCAACCATTTAAAATCGATTTTCCGTGTTCCGAGTCATTGTATTACCGGTGTTAAAGTTCTTTTTGTCATGTTAAAGTGTTAAATTTGATTGAAAGATGAGAATTTGGTATTACAAGCAAAGTGCAAATGTTAAACTGTTGGAGTCAGAGACCAAGCAATTGACCTTTGTTGCAAATGGTTGCATTTCATTGTTATGATTATGTTTTCGTATTATCTAAAAATAATTGATATTGTATAGCAGATGGAATATGGAATATCTAAACGAGACTAACAAAGAATCTGAGATAACAAATCATTAAAAGAATCATGTAATAATGATCATTATCGTCATATATGTGCAGTGAAGGGAAAATAAATTTAAAGGTGATAATGGAAAATATGCAGCTTCACGACCCTTTTTAATTGAAGCAATAGTTATCTATAAAATCTACTCCCCCTATTTACTTCTACTATGGATGCAGAAAAAAGAAAAATAATAATACCCAGTACAAAAAGAATCAGACATATATTTGGCTACAAGTACTTGCACATTGACATGGCTCTTCTCCTCTCTCTCTTCTCTTTCTCTCTCTCTCTCTCTCTCTCTCTCTCTATATATATATATATATATATATATTTGTCATTTCTTGTCATCATTACCAGCTGGTTGATGTGATTCACTTGTGTTGGCAGCAACCATCAGGTTATCAAATTTCTCAGATTTCCCCAGCACAATCTCAATCTACAAATACCAACAAGAATATATAAATCACCCAGGAAAATTTTGAACTTAATATGGGTGTGTTTGTTTTTGATTCTTCGAAAGAAAAAAAATTTTACAACTTGATTATTTTATGTAATTGACAAAATTGATAACTTATTTGGCTACCCTATAAGAGATTTGATAAAACTCAGTAAATTTTAGTACGATGTCCTTTAATTCATATAATCAATTTTAACAGATTCATCTCTTATGAATTATTTATTGGATCAATTTGTCTCTATCAATTAAAGAGTAAAATGTGACACATTTAGTTCTTTTGTACATGTAGGAAATTTTTATGGGAAAAAGTTATAATTGGTTACCCCTATTTTAAAATCATACAAGATAAACTTTTTTTTTATTGAGACATCATTATTTTTTTTGTTTTCGAAAGACAAATATGTTCTTTGCAATTTTGGCCATTGAGCAAATTGAAGATCCACTCCTTTTGAAACTAACCTTTGCCTTCTGGACCAGACGACCTTTGTTCTCATCTTTCATGCCAACTGTTGAGGTCAAAACTTCTGAATCATCCCAAGATTATTAAATTGATTAGCACAACTACATGTATATAACCAAAATTAAAATGTAATAATAAATTATGAGACTTACTCTTTTCAGTGGCAAGTCCATTGTTCTTCAAAATCTCAGCTATTGTGACAACTGTAGTTATAGCTGTGCAAGCATAACATTTTTTTAATAGATTGAGAAATATTTGGATGCTATATCACCAATGTTAATTATTCCCATGAATTCAAGTGATACTACTTCAAACTAATAATAGGCAATAACAACACTTAAGAGATAACAAAAGCTGCCAGCGCTATAATTAGTTAAAGGATGTCAGAAACTAGTTAATTAATAACTAAGTAATAATGAATGAAAAAAAAATATAATAATTTTGAGTGAACAGCGGTACCCATTCCAAGAGCAGAGAGCTCAACCTCATCGTGCTGCTGTATGTACCTCTGCATCAAACAACAATATTTATAATAATTGCACCTTAATTAATCATTAAAATTAACTGACTAATAAGGCTATCTAGATTAAACATTGTTTTTCTAGACAGTGTGCGAGATTTACTCACAGCACCATTTTAACCAAGAATTTGATTAGATTTAGCTAAATGGATAATTCAAATTAGTGAAGATGGTTCAATCAAAAGTTTAGAACAACGTGACATTATTACACGCACAAAGATAAGTGGGGCGACATATATACATCTTCATCCATGTTGTGAAATATATAGTGAAATATAAAATATATATTAAAAATAAGTTAAATAATATATATAATAATATGATAATTAATTTGATCACTGAATTTTAGTATGCACATAGTATATATATATATATACTTAATTATTCTAAACTAACAAAAATTTAATGGTGACTATTCAATAGAGATATTTTAAAGTAAAAATAATAATTGAGAATGGTTAGATGATTTGTTATATTTAATTAAATTATTTAACATAACATGTGTTAATATCTTAGCTATCTTCTTTATATGAAGACATCTTTATGTGAGTAATCACATTTAATTATTATGTATTAACACATTTTTTTAAATATGAGTGAATATAAATACAAGCCGTTTTGAGCACAGCCGTTTTGTATAAAAAGAGTTCACTAGACAAAATTTAGGTGGTTCGACATCAATCAACTCAATTATAATTAGAATATGCCCCAATTCTCTTGAAGGGTAAATGTTTGGTTTATTTTTTTTCTTCTTATTTCGAGTAGACTCACCTATCCCATCCCATCATCGATCATAGCATATAAAACAAAATGAGAAAAGTAAAATTTCAATAATTAAGTAGTAAGTAATTAATTAATTAAAGTGAAAGTAATTAACTAAAGAAGAAAGTGTGTACCTTAGCGAGATTAACATAAAAGAAAAGAGGTTTCTTTGTGTTGGAAACCTGAATCCTGTTCTTCTTGTGGGTTTCGGTGTTATTGTTGGTAGTAGTAGGAACGGGAGGAGCAGCAGCTACGGTCGCCATCGTATCGTATATATGTACGTATACGTAAAAGTATGTAATATATGTTTTGATGGTAACTGTAAAACTAGCGAATTAGGTTACTGTCTCGTTTATATATAAAGGCATCACTCTAGCTACGTGGCAACCCGTGAGAGGTTGTGGACTCAGTAATTAAGCTTGTTAGTTAATTGGGGAGTCAGTTACGAGGAACAGAGAAACTCTGGGGGTTTGCATGGTCGTTATTTTTTTGGACCGTGTTGACGGAAATGCCCTATACTCTCAACCCTAGTAGTGGACCAATTCTTCAGAGCCTGGAAACCGTGCCACGTCAGTGGTCAATCCATACTCCTTTTCATTTTGGTCAATCCATACTATTTGCACGTGGTTGCTGGTCACATATTCGATTTTTTTTTTTTTTTTTGTCGATCATATTCGATTAAGTTGCAATTGAAATGCTCAGTCAGTCACACAGCCTATATGATTCACGAAAAAAGTTGTGGGCATCAATTCAATGAAGAAAACAAGTATATTCAAAGCGCAATTTGATTCAGTTATCAAAGACTAATTAATTAAATTGAATATTTTCATTTATCAAAATTTTTTTTGATATAATTAATTAATAATAATATATTTTTTTTGAAACAAAGAAAGTTATTCATACTAAAATGGAGTAACAAACAAACCAAACCCAACACTAAGAATCAATCCCTTGTCATTTCCGGCATTGTCATCAACAATCAAAAGGATCAATATCAATCCATTTTTTGTAGGTCAAAAATGTCATTCTTTGGATGATCTCAACACCTGCTTCTTTATTGTTGAAAATTCTGTCATTACGTTTCAACCATATGTTGCAAATCACTGCAAAAAATCCAATCAGCCACATCTTATGCTCCACCTTTCTATGAGGCATGGCAGTCCAACTCTCAAAAATTCTTTAACGGTTCCAGGGATAGTTCAAACTCTATCAAAATACCTCAACCATATGTACCACACCTGCCAAATAAACTCACAAAAGAGAAATAAATGATGGACAAATTCCAACACACATATACTATCATTCGGATTAATAATGCCTAATCTAGTCAACATCTCTTTAGTATTTACCCTACCAACTATAACAAACCATTCAAAAAGCTCAATTTTGGGAGGTACCAACCCTCTCCAAATTGAACTTGTGAAACTGTAACTCGTAACCTCTTCCGAAAGAGTCTCCAATTGCAACACCTGCACAAAAGAGTTAGTAGAAAAAACACCTTTAGTATCAAATTTCCAAACAACATTATCCTCTCTATCAGTTGTAGTCTCACTGGCCTTAACCTGTCATGAAGTTGATGAACAAGTTCCAACTCTCATTGGAATAACTCTCTTCTCCAATGAAAATTGCATATCCACTCTAAGCCATCCAAAAACCCACAGTCTCCTATCACAGATCCTTGTTGGTTTGAAATAGAGAAGAGTCTTGAAAATCTTCAGAGGACCACCTTGAACCCAGTTATCTTCCAAAAAAAAAGAGTTCTTCTTCCATTGCCTACTTCCATCGCCATCCCACTAATAATTTTTTCTTTCACCTATTGTTCTTCTATATTCAACCAACAGATGTCTTTCCATGGGTCCCCCTGTTACCGATACAGTCTGATTTGTTAACATCACATTCGGGTTTATATTGTTACAAGAACAAACAATCTCCTTCCACAAAAGACAGTCCTCCTTTGAAAATCGCCACCACCACCTAAACAAAAGCGCTGTGTTCATGATCACTACATCCCCAACCCCCAAACCCCCAGCCTTTTTCGGTGCCTGAACCACCTCCTACTTAACTAGAGGTATACCATAGCTACCATCCTCTTTATACCATATAAATCTCCTCTGTAATGCAATCAACTTGTCAGCGATTGCCTTCGGCATCTTGTACAGACTAAGGTAATAGATCGGTAGGCTATTCAGCATCGATTTGATGAGCACTAACTTACCTACTTTGCTTAGAACCTTCGCTTTCCATAAGATGAGCTTCTCTTCCACCCTATCTGATCCGTTTCCAAGTCTTCACCAACTACGTATTTGCTCCTAAAGAAATTCCGAGGTATATAACAGGTAATACAACTTGCTTACAACCCAGAAGGCCATACACATGCACCACCCACTCCTGCTCACAATTAACTGAGATCAAATTTGACTTATCAAAATTGATGACCAGACATCAGCTTAAAACAACGAAATAGCCTCTTATAATTCACAATTGTCTCTGTCTCCGGAGGCCAAATTAAATAAAAATAGTATTATCCGCGTATTGAAGATGTGACAGTTCAATATGATCTCTCCCAACCAGTAATAGAACAATGCGACCATTCCTTACGGCTTCCCCTAACATCCTATGCAATACATCGACCATAAGAACAAACAAAAGAGGAGATAGTAGATCACCTTGTCTTAGGCCCCTCTCCATTTTGAACGGCTTTGATGGTGACCCATTAACCAAGACTAACATAGTGGCCGTACTGACGCAATCCTTCATCCAATTCCTCCATCTTTGTCCAAAACCTATCTTCTGTAGCACAATATCCACAAAACTCCATCTAACTATATCATATGCTTTCTGATAGTCTAGCTTGATAAATGCCGCCTTCTTTCTTCACGTCTTGAGCCACTGAACCGTCTCACAGTCAATGAGGGCGCCATCATGAATTTTTCTATCCTTTACAAAAGCACTCTGTGTCTTTCCTACGAATCCCAGCATAACTGATCTCATTCTTCTCACCAGAACCTTCAAAATTACCTTATACACACACCCCAATATGTTAATTGGCCAACAGTCCTTGATCTCCTTGGCACCCACAAATTTCGGAGCTAGTGTTACCCATGTGACATTCGCATTAGTTGGTAGCTTAGCACTTTGGAATAACCCCATCACCACTGCAGTGAACTCCTACCCAATTTCCTTCTAGATTGTTTGATGATATTCATATTGTACCCATCACTACCTGGGGCCTTAGAAGATTCACAATCCTAAAAAATTAAAATTTCGAGTAGAAATACCGAATCGTACCTACCATTGCCCCTACAAACAATTGACTTGGGAGTCATTGTCCCTTTCTAGATAATTTTCTTACACTTCAATATCATTCTATAATTCATTTACTCATATTTTTCACCATTGAATTTTATACATACATTAATACAATTTCAATTCTACACCTTTTCATATTATTTTGCCTTTCTCAATTCCCATTACTGCATTAGCACTATGTATTGGTTTGGATTAGTATTTTTAGTGAAAAAAAGTAATTTTTTAAAAAATAAAATACTTTTATTTAATTTAAAATTTATTTAAATACATCTTTTAAAAAGGTATTTTTATTAAGAAAGTAAATTTTTTATTTTTTTAAAATTAACAATATCTTACTTTAAAAAAATAGAAATAAAAAATATTTTTAATATTTGATTTTTTTTTAAAATATCTATCTAAATATAAAATAATTTTTGTTTATTAAAATTTTTTTTAAAAAATATAAAAAATAATATTTTTTAAAAGTCAATCCAAACTAATCAGTAATTGATAAATTTTTGTCATTTAGTTCTATATTTGGTCTATAAATTCGTTAAAGTATTGGATTTAATTTAACTCTTTTGTTCAGTGCTTAGTAAGTCTTTGCGACCTACGCACAAGGGTAAATCAGTTCTTTACAATTTTGCAAAACGCATGCAGGTTTAGCAAGCCACATTGATAGTGGTATATATCGCGTGGTCCTATAAACAAATTAATAATTAGTTTTCGGTTTATATCTATAATTCTATATCTGCTTCACTACTGATAACTGATTAAATAATCAGTCAACAAAATTTTTTATAGATAATTGTTTTCATTCCAAGTAACAAGAAAGAAAGAAAAAAAAAATGACAAAGTTAATTGACTACTGTTTATTCAAGCTAAGACTTAGCTTCAACGTCGTACTTTTCTTTAATCAGGTATAATACATTTTTATGATCGCTATTTTAACACGAAAATAAAATTCTTGTTATGTTCATGAAATGTTAAGTTAGATATATTTACAACCATTAACAAAATATTCTTTATAATTTGTTAATTATAGACATATATCTAAATATTAAATTTGAAATGGCGATTAATATGGACCGTATTTAATTTCGCTGTTTAGGATATGATTTCCACCACCCGTGCGGGAGATGTAGGACCAGTCAAATTGGATTCTTGAAAGGAAAAGCTCAATTATTTGGAACCACATATCAAATTAAATGAACCTACAATATGCCTTATTTTCTTTCCATGTCTTTTTTTTTCCTTCTCAGTTCTCATACATGTGTAAGTTGTGTAGCCCCGTTTCATTTATGTTAAATAAAGTAATAAACCCATAACTAGCCCGACCATAAGAGGATTGACAGTCGCTACTTCACCAAATGATAAGTAAAACTAAACTCAACAAAAAAATCTGACAAAAAAAACACCAATAAAAAAAATTAATTCACTAAATATGTTGTAAATTTGTAATTCGCTGAGCAAATTAGATGATGAGTAGTATTATTTTAATATCAAAATTTAGTATTCTGGGGTATCCAATAATATTTAAAATAAATTTAATATTATAAATTAACCAATTCTTAATAAATTAAGAGAGAAAAAGTGATAATATTTTTATAAATTAAGAATATAATCAGTAATTCAATGATAAATTTTACATATAAATATAAAAGTAAAAAATAAAAAGAATGAAAAGAATAATTTTTTTTGGAAGAAAAAAGAATTTTGAATTATAACCAGAAGGACATCGAAATTTAAAAATAATATAACAAAATAAGACATGTTCATACCATGATTCAACAAAGTTAGGCCTATTAAGGATAAAGGCCAACTAAGGATAGCCTCTTCTAGTTATCTGACCTCTTAAGAGGTCGGACATGGCAAGGAGGTCCAGCCTTACTTATCTAAATAATTAACTACCTCTCCAAATCTCTCCTACTATTTCTATCTCACCTAAAAGATAGATCCCAATAAACTCCCAAAATAAAGGGAACGGTTATCCACTAACAAAGGTGGAACTACTCCAAAAAGGTAGTTATCTATTCTACTACAAATACACTGATACCTCTCAGGTATATTCAAGTCCCAACCTATTAAAAACCTGCTCAAATCCCTTACTAACTTAAGTATCGGAGTCTCTTGTAGGTACCACCCCTCACCTCTTCACTAGAAACTCGGACGATGGCACCTTGGCACCAGAACAAGTCGGACGCTGCTTTATAAGGAGTCTGGACCTTTCGTTCAGGCCCAAATCATCATTTCAGGTAATCCTCGAAACATGGCGCCGTTGTCGGAGACCTGGAAGTCTACATCAGCGTATGGCGGACAATCACTACGAAGACGGTCATATAGTGTCTGAGTTGGAGCCAGATCACCACCATGACGACTTGATGCTAGCATTACCTGAATGCCCACCCAGGGGAAGGACCTCAACCCCGGCAGATTCATTTAGAGGTTCACCCACCCGAGGACGAAGAACCACCCCATCCAACAGAAATACTAGGGTTAGTTCATGGGCACCGTGGGTGACTAGAATAACTCAAACTGGAAGCTGAACGACAACGAGAAGGAGAATAGAAATTGCGAAGGGAGGTATGACAACAAAAAGAGCTAGAGAAAAAGCTCTTAAGGCTGGAGGCCGATCTCTGAAGACGGAGCAATCAGGTAGATCGGGAGGAAAGTCCTCTAGGAGGAGAGGATCTATTTGTTGAAGAGATCATACGAGCTAGGATTCCCAGAAATTTCAAAACTCCCAACATTGATCTCTACGACGGAACAACCGATCCGAGGTACCACCTCAACAATTTTAAGAGCAGGATGTGCCTAGCCGAGGCCTCTGATGCGACTCGTTGCAAAGCCTTCCCGACAACTTTGATCAAAGCTGCTATGAAGTGGTTCGATAACCTACCCTCCAGGTCGGTAACCTGCTTTGATGACCTGGAAAGGAAGTTCCTTACCCGATTTTCAATACAGAAGGACAAAGTGAAGCACGCTTCAAGCCTGCTAAGAGTTAAATAGGAGGTTGGAGAGATGCTTCGAGACTATATGGAGAGATTCAGTAAAGCTTGCTTGGAAATACAAAACTTGCCTACTGAAGCAGTGATAACAGGATTAATTAATGGCTTTAAAGAAGGGTCGTTCTCTCAATCCATATCTAAGCGACACCCAACTTCCTTGTATGGAGTACAAGAGTAGTAAAAAAAATACATCAACATGGAGAAAAATTTTCGACTTAGAGAGCCTCCCCTATAACACCCTAACTATCAAGATGTCACGCTTTCGGCTACCCCACTTGGATAGCTCAGGTATTACGATGACTCTTAAAATATTTAATACTAAAACATGAGTCTGCTTAAAACATAAATCGTATTTTTCAAAACTTACATCCATACTTACATTACAAATTCCTATCTCTCTTATAAAAGCTTATAAAGATAAAGGCGAGGGAAAAAGTAGCTAATACAACACAAAACATCACCTAAACAGAAAAGAATTAAATAAGCTCTTCCGAACTTTGTCGCCTATAACCTAAAAAAGAAAAGACCTGTAGGGGAGTGAGAACATCGTCCTCGCTGGTTCCCACTATGGAGTTAGAGAATTACTATAATAGGATGCGTGAAAATAAAACTCTTTTTAAAGTACAGTAATTAATAACCGCCTTATGCATCTTTTTAAAACCAAAGATTCAATTTTAAAACTCCAAATCCTTTTTAAAAGAGGAAACTGTTAATTCTTCAAAAATCCAAAAGCCTTTTTAAAGGTCTTTCTTAAACAGTATGAATGACCAAGCTGTTCCAAGCATATGTTTATTAAATCTATGTTGAACCAGTTTAGTTTTTCATACTTTTCTAAACCAAAAACACAAACCAAACACGGCCTTCGGCCCATCCCATAATCAACCATGGCTCCAGGCCTAAACAATTCAAACAACAGTCAATCCACCACAATCCAACCAAGTTTCAGTCACAAACACAAGTAAGAAGGTTCAAGCACAATCAAGCAGTTACTTCGAGTAGAGCATTTAGCAATTAAACTTAATTATTTACATAGGCAAACCAAGTACAATATGCACACCCAAACAATGTCACATAGATGCATATGATGAATGCATGTCCTATGGCTGATGAGTTTCATCTGTCGGTTATCAAGCCAACCCGACAAGTCCGGCTGCTAAACCCTGGACTGTCCCTTGTCGTGCATCCTCATGAGTCTATGCATAGCTTTTTCTCTTATCATTCATAATTCATACAATCATATATAAACTTTACTAAATGGGAGTTACCATTCCCGGGAATTTATACGTGTCCGGTCACCCTTACGATGTAGGGTCAACAGAGTATTGAGTCTCAACTTAGAACACGTGGTGGCAAGCCACGGTACTTTACCCAGGAAAACTCGTATCTCAGATAAAAAAAGTGCAAAAGCGACATATTCATTCATCATCATTTCCGCAATTCATTAACAATTCATATCAAGTCAAAAACATCATTTCTACCATATATCACTTTCTCCTCAAATCACTTTTCTTTAAAAAACCAAAATCAAATTTAACTCTATCTTAACTTCAAAAATCCTCTTTTCTCAAATCATTTCAAGCTTATAAGCCACATTTCTCAAAAGTAAATTTCCTTTTTCAAAACAAGCCACATTTCCACAACATCCTTCTAAAACTCCCAAACAACTCGAAACCATGCCAAATTAAAAATCCCTTCTGAAAGATTCAAAAATCGTTCATCATAACATAGGATTTGGTAATAAAATTTCTCAGCAGAGTCTTAAGACTTTAGGGGAGAATAACCTAACTCATTTCCTCGAATTCCTTCAAAATCTTTGAAACCTTAGCTTCTTAATTTGAATAACTAAAAATAGAGTTTAAGGCAAACCGAGTCGTGTAATCAATTACTCCGAACACATTTTTAAAACCATTTCTTTTACTTCAACCAAACCAATTTCAACCCATGTTAAAATCTGAAACATTTATAATGGCTCAGAAATCCTTTCAGTTTTGCTAAACCAGAATTCAAGGAATACTTCAAATCTTTCCTTAAATGTCAAAAAAAATGAGATTTGTCAAACGAAATTCAAGTTCTTTCAAAGTCACTAAAACTCCTCCAAATTAAATCTTCAAGTCAAATTAAAAAACATAAACCCTTTTCAAAATGTAATTTTATCACTTTCATAATTAATTCAGGTAAAGATAATAAAAGTCTTAAATTCACAATTCTCCAATTAAAATGGTAAATGCCTTAAATTCATAATTTTCCAAATATTTAAAATAAAGTATCGGATTTTATAGAAATTTCGACAGTACTTCCCCTAAAACTTGGACTCTACCACCCTTTCCGGGTCCCAACTTATCAAGATGATTTCCAAAAGTGCATATCATTTTCATTTTTCAATAAAACCGATTAAAACTCAAATCAATTTCCAACGGATTAAACTCAATTTCAAAATTTTAGAAGAAATAACTTTAAAGAAATATTTCAAAACAGTCCATTTCACAAAACCAAACAATAATCCAATCAAACCAAGCATTCACATCCATCCAAGACAACAAACAATACATAAGACTTATACAATCACTAAAAGTATATTTCTCATATAAATATCTATATATAACAACTCCGAAATATGAAGTTTAGTTTTCTTAAAAAGTCCCCTACCTCGATAAGTTGAAACCATAATCCTAACGGGTCAAGGAATTCCTTTCCTCTCAATAGCAGAAACAGCCTCAATCGCAACATGAAAACTCAATTTCTAATTCCAAAAAACATTAATATCACTGAAAATCTCAAAACACATAATGGAAAACTAATGGCGAGGATTCCGAGATAGAGACACTTACTGGAATAAAAGGAACGGCACAGCAGCCACAGCAACACTTACGCGACATGCAACATCAGAACTCAAACCTACGTTACCAAACCTCAAAGTCTTTAACCAAATATAATCGAACACTAGCGCATGGATCTTCGAAACATAAACACTTACTGTAGTAACAAAAAGCAGCGACGGTCTCTGAGCCGGTTTGGTGGCAGCCCCGACAGCCACCTTAAGTGGCAGCAGCGACCAGATTCCGGCAATAGTGACTGAAACCAACATGCGATGATTGTAACTTTTTTGAAAAATCAAAAGAAACGAAACCCAATATTCAAGACCTTACTGGCAAACTTTTCCGGCAGCGTCAGCAGGGTTTCTGGCGGCAGAAGCGGCAGTGGCTGGGGGCGGGTCTCCCCTCTCTTTCCTCTGCTCCCCGTACTCTCTCTATGCGACCCGACGGCTTCCCTCTCAATGGCACGACAGCGGTAGAGACAAATGGAAGATGCGACAGTGACAACCTGCGTGACGGGGTCTTCTCCTCACCAGCGGCAAACCCTTGGCGGCGGCACTGATGGGGCGGCCGAGCTCGTTAACGACGGCGGCGCAGAGGCATTTCCTTCCTCTCCCGTGCATGCCACTTCCTTCCATCAGTCTCTCTCTCTCTTTGTGAACTCAAGGATGACGGCGACGTGGTGAGGGCGAACGGCAACAACGAACAGAGGTGGCGGCTCCCTGGACGACGACGGTAGCGCATGCGGCAAGACGCAGTGGTGGCGGCGAACTGGATGCGGTCTGACGGCAACGCTGGTTGGTGGCGTGGACAGCTCTTTCCCAGCGCTCTCTTCCTCCCTCTCGGACCCCCTCCCCTTCTTCTTTTCTTTCTTTCTTCCCTCTCAAGAACCGTGTCTGTGCGTGTGTTGGTGAGGAAGAGGGTGAGCTGAGTGTTGTTTAGTTAGGGCAAGGCTGTGGGTAGTTTTAGGAAATTTTAATAGAATATGGATAGTAATGTAATTTTATAAAATAAAGAAAAGATAGAATAATAATTAAGAAAACCAAATTAAATACAAAATATTCATCTTTAAAATACCTTTATAATTACTAATTTGTAATTTTATTTTCAGTTAAATATTAATTTAATAAAAATTAGAGATAAGTAAATTAATTCTCCTTTATTTATAAAATAAGGTTAACAGTCTAAATATTTAAAATTAAGGCATATAAAAAATATCCTCTATTTTTTTCAATTATAAGAACTCTAAATAATAAATAAGAGTTTACTCAAATTTTATATAAAAATCTCTAAAATATAGTCTTAAATAAATATAATACATAATAAATAATTTATTAATAACTCTTCAAAATTCGGGGTCTTACATCTTACCCCTCTTATAAAAATTTTTGTCCTCGAAAATTAACTTAATATGTAAAATACTAAAATTGTTTTGAATACTTTACTTTTGTATACTTTAGAAAAATAGAGGTCTTGGCATATATATATAATTTTCTAAATATCGGATAGCTCTTAAAACTTAGGTGTAAGGAAAAGTTGTGGTCTAAAGTAAAAGTTACAAGATGGTTCAAAACAAAAATGTCACTTGGGGCTACTATTTTACCAAAACCTGAAGCATAAGAAGGTGCAAGTGTTCAAGTTAGGTGTTTGCAAAAACAAAGGGACTATCTAGGTGGAAAAAGTTTGAAAAATAGGTCCACGTAAACAAACAGGATAACATCTGCGCACAGACCTCATACTAACTTCAGAACTTCAACTTTCTAACTCTATCAATCACTTCATAACCACATAACCAGTCATAAGCCTAACACCCGCAAACTCTTTCTCAAGGAACAAAACTCCCACAACTTCTCATAATGTTGTACGCTTACCGCTTCACCTTCGATATCTACAAACCATGTCTTAAAGAACTAAAACATCGTATTACTATACCTAAAGGTCGCACGTGACATTAAAACAATTCTCAAGTTCGGTTAGAAGAATATAGGATCTAGGAAAAAGGACAAGCGACAAGGACAATATTTGCAAGAGCTTGAAAGGATCATTGAGGTCACAAGTAATCAAGAATGTCCAAGGAATGAAGAGTGCCAAAAAGAAAATTAGTTTGGCAACTTCAAGAATGGCTCCCAAATCAATGAAATCCGATAGGAATAACAAAAGGAAAAGTAGTGCAGTAGTTTGAAACAAAATCAAGTCGAGTCAAGGAATATAAGGTTTACAAAAAAAGAATGTCGAAGACCAAAGATAAAACTCATAAGACCCAAGTAGAATTAAGAATACTTTCAAATGAATTGCTCATAAAGAATGAAAAATTTTTCAAAAATCATTTCACATTCTCAAAGAAAAGGTGCACAACAAACATTTTGTAGAAGATAGAGATTATGTGGAGTTTTGAAACAAATGAACACTAGTTTGTCTAAAAGTAACTTATTTCCTCAAAGTTCATATTTAATCAAACATGTATAAAAGTTATAGCAAAGATAGAGAAAGTCAAACTCTATTTAGAAAAGGAAAATTTAAGGTAAAAATTTTCGTAAACACACTTTCATCAAAAGCAGAGTTTCGCGTATGTGAACACCCTTCTGCGTACGCATGGGCGTTAAAATACTCATCTTGCGTACGCATGCCACCTATGCGTACACGAGTATGCGAAACAGAAAGACTGGTCCACGTCGCGTGCTAACTGCTGCATACGCGAGTGCTTGAAAATTTTCATCTTTGCGTATGTGCGCCAGAGCCGCGTACGCACGATAAGGTTTTTAATTACAATCAAGCAAGAAAAATTTAATTTTGAAACTTCTTCAAAATCCTCAGGGAAAAAGAATCCTAAAAAAGTGTACCAATTCAAGAAAGATAGCAGAACTCCCAATTTAATAACCATCTCATTCACTAAAGAAGATGCTCAAGAAGTGACACCTAGCCACGACAACCTAGTGGTAATAACAATAATCGTCGCCAACACAAATCTCCACAGAACTTTGGTGGATCAAGGGAGTTTGGTGGACATACTATTTAAGCCCGCCTTTAAAAAACTAGAAGAAAAAGATCTGAAGGCGTACCCAAATAACCTCTTTGGGCTGGGGGACATGTCGATCTAACCTCTTAGATTTATCTCCCTTTTCACCACCTTTGGAAAGGGCACAAAGTCAAAGACATTAAACGTCGACTATATTGTGGTCGACATCATGTAGGCTTACAATGCCCTGATATGTTAGACCACTTTAAATCGACTAGCAGCATTCGTCTCTATGCCTCACCTGTGTGTGAAGTTTCCTAGTGCAGAAGGGATTGCCACCATAAAGGGAGATCAAAAGTTGGCACAAAAGTGTTACAATGAAAGCCTTAATATAAAAGATAACTGATGCGTCCATATTTTTCAATATATTTTGGCTTGATTTGAATGGATTCTAGCATATGAACTCACACTTAAGCACCAAAATAGCATACTTTTGTGTTTGATCCCTATTTTGATCCTAAATGTGAAAACATGGGTTTTAATGCTTAGATTAGTGATTTTTAATTCCACTTTTATGTCATTCGATACCGTGATATGGTTTGTGAGTGATTTCAGACCTTGGAGGCAAGAATGGATGGCCAAAAGTGGAAGAAAGCTTGTATAAGGGAGAAAACATGAAGAAAACAAGGAAAAGCACACACAGCAAAGTGTGCATGCGCACAACCCTGTGTGCGTATGCACAAGCAAAAATTTCCATGTGCGCGTGCGCACAAGCACCTGTGCATGCGTACAGGTCAATTTTCAGCTGAGTGTGCGGACGCACACGTCTGTGCGTCCGCATAGGTCCCTGCACGTGATTGCATAAATGAAACGCGTGCTGCGCAAATTTAAAGGTCTTTTAGCCCATTTTGGAAGGCTTGAAGGCTGAAATGCAAGGCTATATAAAGGGGATATCAACACATTTGAAGGTATTAGGTTTTAGCTCACTTAGATAGTTTTATTTCATAATAATTAGGAGTAGGAATGTTGTAGAGTAGCAAGCTCTCCTAGGGTTTATGTAGTTTCCATTTGCATTTTAATGGTAGCAATTTATAGCAAGCTTTAATCTTGGATGTTGATCAACTCTTTTGTAAGTACCCTTTAATTTCTCTTTAATTACATCATAGTTGCTTTAATTTTCCTTTGGTTCAAGTTACTTTGTTTATATTACAATTTTGTGTTTCTTGAAGTTTTGATCAATGAATTTTATGTTTCATGCCTCCTTTATGTTTGATTGCTTGTTTATGCTTGGTTTTATTGATAGTTGGTTATAGTCTTATCATTTTCCTTGCAATTTTCTATACTTTACCTTTATGCACACAAGGTGTTTGTGAAAATGCCAACTTTAGATTTTGAGTAGATTTGTATACCTTGGCTTGTGGTTTGAGCTCTTAGGATACTAGAGTCATAATGTTTGACATTTAGTGGTAATTCTTAGGTAGTTAATTGACTCTTGTTTCCATTGACGCTAGCCTTTTATCAACTAGTTTGGTAAGTTGGCTAGGACTTATGGATTAAGGTCAATTATGCTTGCTTGACTTACTCCTCGATGGTTGGGGTTGACTAGGCAAGGTTGACTCATGATAATTACCATAATTGTGGTTATGGCAATGATAGGATTCCTTGGACCCTCAATTTCCAAGTCAAGGCTTCTTTTATGCATTTTCACTAATTTTGATCTTTCTTCCTTTTACTTGCATTAATTACTAATTTTTATTATCTCTTTGTTCTTTTATTACTTAGTTCTTTAAATCTTCATTTCTTGCTTTTAAAACCCCCTTTTTCTCCTATCAACCGAAAGCGTATAACACTTCAATTACGTCTTAGGGAGAACAACCCGAAGTTTAAATACTCTTGGTTTATAATTGATTTGAAATTTTAACATTTGATCTGGGCATTAATTGTTGGTCTAGACTATACTTTCAATGATGGAACTCTATTTTGTGGAAATCTAGATTGACGATAAATGCCCAGCGTCAGTAACCCGAGCAAAAAAGAAGTCAACACTATCGAACTCAGTGGTGTTCAAACTCAGGAAGAACTACGCCCGCAACCTAGAGAAAAGGTAAAAGAAGTGCAAATCAGAGATCGTGCTAAAAAGACAACATATAGAAGGGCCAACCTAGATGGAGGTCTGGAAGCATAGCTTGTTGACCTTGTATGAAAAATCTCTGACCTCTTTGCCTGGAAAGCCTCCGACATGCTTGGTATAGATCTTGACCTGACGTGTCATAATCTCACCGTCTACTTGGGTTCCAGACCTATTCAATGAAAGCATCAGAAAATCGTGCCCGAAAGAACACAAGTTGTGGAAGAACAAGTGCAAGTGTTATTGGAAGTCAGATTCATAAGAGAGGTAAAGTATCCATTGTGGCTGGCTAACATAGTTTTAGTAAGAAAGCAAAATGGAAAGTGGAAGATGTGTATCGACTACACTGACCACTACAAGAAAAAGCAATATTTGTAACAAAAAAAATTATTGCAAAAAATCGAGATTTTGAAGCAAAAGGATTTTGTAAAAAAAAAAGGGCCGTTGCAGTACGTCCCGTTACAAAAAGTTTTTGTAACAAAAAATGAAACTGTAACAATTCAAAGTAATATTTTGTAATAAAATTTACTGATACAAAAAACCAAAAGTTGTTACAAAAGTGATAACAAATTTTGATATTCAAAATATTTTTAGTGACAATATATTTTTTCCTATCATAAAATTTTGTTACAAAATGTAACTTGATTTTGTAACTTTTTTTTCTTTAGTTACAAAACACTATTTTTTGTAATATTTTTTTAATACAAATTACACACACCAAATTATATTATTTTTTTAATTAATTGATATATTAACTAATTTACTCAGCAAGTTAACATTTATATAATATATAATAACATAGATAGTTTAAATATCTTTCATTTAACTAAGATTGTTTTATAAATCTTCAATATACAAACTTTAAAGTACAAACTAACAAGACACATTGAAGAACCCTAATGAACTAGATAGATACATAGGACAAAAAAAAAACAAGAAATTATAAATCTTCAAAATATAAACTACAAATTACAAACTCTAGCATGTTCATATAACTCCTTTCTCAGGGAGAAGCTTCTAATAAGTACCACACACCTAAAAAGACCACCAACCAAAAGACACTAGCTTAAGAAACAAGAGTTGTTTTTCCTTTAAAAATACACAGGAAAAACAAAAAACTATACTCGTATTATTCAACAATGAATACAAACTAAAATTCTTACCATGTCCTTTCCCAACTCTTTTTCAGTTGAGCAACATACTCAACAATTCTTTTGATGGCTTCCACTTATCGATGTAACAATTAAAGAGTAGAGTTTAGACCTTGACAAAGCAATTAATTAAAAAAATCTGCATAATCTCACACTATTAACCTAAATAATCATAATAATTATGATCATTTATACTAACTGTTTCCAGATTATGATAGAATATTTTTACACGAATCACTTGTCACTGTTTAACATAAGAAACAAAATATAAAAAACCAAAACAAAAAATAAAAACAAGATATAACACTAATTATAACTTAGATTCTTTGTTATAAGAGCACGAAAAAGGATAAATGCCTACCAATTTTCAAAAACAGTGAAGCATTATGTATCAAGTTGTATAACCTTAGTGATTGTAGAACAAGCCTCTCAACATCTCTAATGTAATGTATAAAATGATGGGAGCAGTTTCTAAGATAGAAACCAACACTACAAAAAAAGGTTAAAATAGCAAAAAAGAACATGCAGAAAATAACAAAAATAGCCACTTCAAAAAGCTCACATGGAACCACAATCAAGAAGTTTCACAGCAGAATAGAGAGGACAGTAACGATTAGAAAACATAGACGCATTCTACGAACAGATTCAGCTACTGAATGCCTTTGAGACTCTGGTGCAGTAATGGCTTCTTCAAATTTAAGTTTCATAACTGCCTTTTCATATTCCTTCAATTTCATTGTTGCATCAGGATCATTTAGACACATTTTCTTTACCTATTGAATATAAGCATATTACATCAAACACAATTAGATATTGACACAAAGTACATGCTAAAGACAAATAGAAAGAAGATAATAAGATACTTTGAAGAAAACTAAAAACCAAAAATAATAGAATGGCTCAAAAGATCTCTAGTATATAGTACAATTAAAGGAGTTAAAGAAACTAAAAATAACACTCAAGGCCAAAGAACTGTAAGGCTTCTTCAACCATATAAAAACTTGCAGTAATCTCCCAAACAAAGGACAGCCACCACTACCCCCAACCTCAATGATTAATTTTCAATTTCATAACATGATAAAATTCTACCAACCTCATACTAATATCATTTTATCATTCTCCACCCATACACAATACCCTCTCAAGCTATCTCTTTATTTCTGTTTTGTCCCCCCCCCCCCAAATTTCCCTAAAGAAATAAATCCCTTTTGAACATAAGGTTCTTACTTCTTAGGAGGAAGATAAATAACAGAATAAAGAAATGCTAAAAGACACCCTTAGATACTTGCAACACAAACAAAGTCGACACCTTTTTTTTGGTTTTATTTTGTTCATTATCAATGATATTTTCTTATCTATCACATGTAAACTAAGATTCTCCACACATAAAAATATATATAGTTATACAAATCAATTAATGACTTCAAACAAAATAGTTGAAGCATACTTCAGATTTAGCACTTACCTAGTTAACAACATATCAAAGTTTTGCCAATATCAACAATCTGCTGAAATTCAAAACCCTATTTCATTACCAACCAAAGGCATAAGCACATGCTTATCAAAGCATCAATATTCTCATCACAGAAACTATACACCCATCCTTAATAAGAAATTCTAATCAAAATTCATAAATTTCAATAATCAAACATTATAATCATTACAGTTTAACAATTCAAAGTATTTTTTTTTTGAAAATCTCTTTACAAGAATATTCATATTTTTTTACATGTATCTTCTTCTTGCTATCAATTCAGCTACATAACTTAGATGCAGATGGCTTTAAATATTAGTATTTTCACAACATTTCATGAATTTTAATTCTATATATATAATAAATTAATATATCATTCCATCTATTAGATTAACCATCATCTAAGTCTGGTCTAGGACATGACTTAACATTTTTTTATATACATGAAAGGGGGTTTGGATGATTGACACTAATAGGAACTCAGGAAGAACAAAATCAATCAATATTATAAAGCCTTAATCAAAACACTAACAGGAACTCAGGAAGAACAAAATCAGAACCATTCACTAACAGGAAGAGAAGAGAAGCAAATTTCAAATTTACCTAATCAAAACTTCTAATAACCAAATCCCAAATTTCAGAAGAGAAGCAATCTTAATCAGAAATTCCAAATTTCCAATAATCAGAACCCTAAATCTCTAATCATAAATTCCAATATTTAAATCCCTAATTAGAAATTCTAATAACCAAATCCCTAATCAGAAATTCAAAACATATAATTTACTTGAACTAAACTTAAGCAGGGGCTAGAGAAGAGAAGAAGACCAATAGCAGAAGCAGTCATTGTCGCCGTTGTTGTTCAGGCCTTGAGGGTCAGAGAAGCTCCGTCGTTGTTTGCAGTTGTCGTCATCGAGAGAAACGTCGTCACTGGGAGCCGAGAAACAATGCACCACTATCGTGACTCCGAGGATAGGGAGCGGTGACTGGCGCCGTCATGGTACTGTCGAGAGACAGAGAGAGCGCTGAGAGGGAAAGAATGCGACAGTGGGTGAGAGGCACAGAGAGGAATGCGCCGAAAAGACTGGCGGTGCCGTCATCAGGGCCTGCAGGGAAGGGATAAGAGGAGACTGAACTCTAAGGGTGGGACTGTGGCAGAGTCAGGGAGAAGGCATGTGAGGCACAGAGGGTCAGAGGCAGTGAGGCACTGAGGCTTGTGTATTGCGTGAACTGAATGCGTGCCCTAGGCTAGGATGAAAAGTTCACATAATGATGCTCACCGGGCTGGGCCGGGCGCCCAATTGCTGCATGGTTTGGGCATTTAAATGCCCAGTCAGGTACCCTGGCTGGCGTTTAAACGCCAGTTTTCCTTCTTCACTGGGTGTTTTGAACGCCCAGCTTTTTCTCTGTAATTTCTCTGCTTTATGTTATTGGATATTCATTTTGCTAAATCCTTTATTCAAGAAGATATGTTTTCAATTTTGAAAAATAACAAAATGAGTCAAAACATATAATTCTTGGATCAAAACACAAGATATATGCAAGAACCTTATGAACGTCAAGATGAACACCAAGAACAATCTTGAAGATCAAGATGAGCATCAAGAACTTAGTTTTCTTAATGAAAGAAAACATGGAGGACACCAAACTTAGAACTTTCTCATGTTTAGGCTATATGAATGCAAGAATGCATATGTAGAACATCATGCAGTACAAATCAATAAATCATGAAGATCAAACAAGGCAATTCATCAAGAACAACTTGAAGATCATCAAGAACACAATGCATGTGTTTCAAAAATTGCAAGACAATTAAAATCATGCAATTGACACCAAACTTAAATTTGGCCCTAGATTCAAACAAGAACCATGAAATATTTTTGGGTTTTTATGATTTTATGAAATTTTTTTGTATTTTTCGAAAATTATATTTGGAAAAAAGAATAAAAGAAGAAAATATTTTTGAAAGATTTTTGGAAAACATTTTGAAAATAAAATAAGGATTAAAACATAAAGAAAATTACCTAATCTGAGCAACAAGATGAACCGTCAGTTGTCCAAACTCGAACAATCCCCGGCAACGACGCCAAAAACTTGGTGCACGAAATTGTGATAATCAACAATGGTGCCAAAGACTTGGAGCTCTCAAATGTGAATCACACTTTGTCACAACTTCGCACAACTAACCAGCAAGTGCATTGGGTCATCCAAGTAATACCTTACGTGAGTAAAGGTCGATCCCACGGAGATTGTCGGCTTGAAGCAAGCTATGGCCACCTTGTAAATCTCAGTCAGGCGGATTCAAATGGTTTATAGAGTTTTGATAATTAAAAGATAAATAAAACATAAAGTAAAGATAGAGATACTTATGTAATTCATTGGTGAGAATTTCAGATAAGTGTATAGAGATGCTTCATCGCTCTTGAATCTCTGCTTTCCTACTGCTTTCATCCACTCCTTCATACTCCTTTCTATGGCAAGCTGTATGTTGGGTTTCATCGGTGTCAATGGCTACCTCCCATCCTCTCAGTGAAAATTGTCTAAATACGTTGTCACTGCACGGCTAATCATCTGTCGGTTCTCGATCATATTGGAATAGGATCCAGTGATCCTTTTGCGTTTGTCACTACGCCCAACACTCGCGAGGTTGAAGCTCGTCACAGTCATCACTTCCCAGATCCTACTTGGAATACCACAGACAAGGTTTAGACATTCCAGATCTCAGGAATGGCCGCCAATAATTCTAGCTTATACCACGAAGACTCTGTTCTTTCGGAATGGAGGCTAAGAGATACACGCTCGATCTAAGGTAGAACGGAAGTGATTGTCAGGCACGCGTTCATAGGTTGAGAATAGTAAATAGTGTCATAGATCATCACATTCATCATGTTGAAGTGCAACGAATATCTTTGAATAAGAATAAGCATGAATTGAATGGAAAATAGTAGTAATTGCATTAATGCTCGAGGAACAGCAGAGATCCATACCCTTAATATATGGTGTGTAGAAACTCCACCGTTGAAAATACATAAGTGAAAATAGGGTAGGCATGGCCGAATGGCCAGCCTCCCAAAACGTGAACAATGGTCCCAAGATTCCAAGATTTCCCAGATTAAAATACAATAGTAAAAGGTACAATTTATAATGAAACTAGCTACTAGGGATTACAGAAATAGGTAAATGATGCATAAATCCACTTCCGGGCCCACTTGGTGTGTGCTTGGGCTGAGCATTGACCTTCACACGTGTATAGACTTCTCTTGGAGTTAAACACCAGCTTTGGTGCCAGTTTGGGCGTTTAACTCCAACTTTTATGCCAATTCTGGCGTTTTGATGCAAGAAAAGAGCAAAGAGCTGGCGTTTTGACGCCATTTTACATCATCAAAACTCGTGCAAGGTATGGACTATTATATATTGCTGGAAAGTCCTGGATTTCTACTTTCCAACGCAATTAAAAGCGTGCCATTTGGAGTTTTGTTGCTCCAGAAAATCTACTTCAAATGCAGGGAGGTCAGAATCCAACAGCATCTGCAGTCCTTTGTCAACCTCTGAATCAGATTTTTGCTCAGTCCCTCAATTTCAGCTAGAAAATACCTGAAATTATAGAAAAACACACAAACTCATAGTAAAGTTCAGAAATATGAATTTCGCATAAAAACTAATAAAAACATCCCAAAAAGTAGCTAGATCCTAGTAAAAACTACCCAAAAAACAATGCCAAAAAGCGTATAAATTATCCGCTCATCAAAACACCAAACTTGAATTGTTGCTTGTCCCCAAGCAAATGAAAATAAAATAGGATAAATAGAAGAGAATATACAATGAATCCCACAGTATCAATGAAGCTTAGTCCTAATTAGATGAGCGGGGCTTGTAGCTTTTTGCTTCTGAACAGTTTTGGCATCTCACTTTTTCCTTTGAAATTCAGAATGATTGGCATCTATAGGAACTTAGAATTTTAGATAGTGCTATTGATTCTCCTAGTTCAATATGTTGATTCTTGAACACAGCTACTTTATGAGTCTTGGTCGTGACCCTAAGCACTTTGTTTTCCAGTATTACCACCGAATATATAAATGCCACAGACACATAACTGGGTGAACCTTTTCAGATTGTGACTCAGCTTTGCTAAAGTCCCCAGTTAGAGGTGTCCAGAGTTCTTAAGCACACTCTTTTGCTTTGGATCACGACTTTAACCACTCAGTCTCAAGTTTTTCACTTGGACCTGCATGCCACAAGCACATGGTTAGGGACAGCTTGATTTAGCCGCTTAGGCTTGGATTTTATTTTCTTGGGCCCTCCTATCCATTAATGCTCAAAGCCTTGGATCCTTTTATCCTTTCCTTTTGGTTTAAAGGGCTATTGGCTTTTTCTGATTGCTTTTTCTTTTTCTTTCTCTCTTTTTTTTGCCAGCTTTTTTTTCACTGCTTTTTCTTGCTTCAAGAATCAATTTCATGATTTTTTAGATTATCAATAACATTTCTCTTTGTTCATCATTCTTTCAAGAGCCAACAATTTTAACATTCATAAACAACAAGATAAAAAATATGCACTGTTCAAGCATTCATTCAGAAAACAAAAAGTATTGCCACCACATTAAAATAATTAAACTAGTTTCAAGATAAAATTTGAAATCCAAGTACTTCTTGTTCTTTTGTAATTAAGCACATTTTTCATGTAAGAGAGGTGAAGGATTCATGGAGTTATTCATAGCTTTAGGACATAGACACTAGGCACTAATGATCATGTAGTGAAGACACAAACATAGATAGAGCATAAAGCCGAAAAATAGAAAATAAATAGATAAGGAGATTAAGGAATGCGTCCATGATGAGCGGATAATTTATACGCTTTTTGGCATTATTTTTAGTATGTTGTTAGTATGTTTTAGTTAGTTTTTATTATATTTTTATTAGTTTTTAGTTAAAATTCACTTTTTTGGACTTTTTAATGAGTTTATGTGTTTTTCTGTGATCTTAGGTATTTTATGGCTGAAATTGAGGGACCTGAGCAAAAATCCGATTCAGAGGCTGAAAAAGACTGCAGATGCTGTTGGATTCTGACCTCCCTGCACTCGAAGTGGATTTTCTAGAGCTACAAAGGCCCAATTGGCGCGCTCTCAATTGTATTGGAAAGTAGACATCTTGGGCTTTCTAGAAATATATAATAGTTCATACTTTGCCCGAGATTTGATGGCCCAAACCGGCGTTCCAAATCAGCTCAAGACTGCCCGGCGTTAAACGCCGGAACTGGCACAAGAATGGGAGTTAAACGCCCAAACTGGCACAAAAGTTGGCGTTTAACTCCAAGAAAAGTCTCTACACATGGAAGCTTCAATGCTCAGTCCAAGCACACACCAAGTGGGCCCGGAAGTGGATTTTTATGTCATTTACTCATTTTTGTAAACCCTAAGCTACTAGTTATCTACAAATAGGACCTTTTACTTTTGTATTTTACATCCTGGAATCTTTTGATCACTTTAGATCTGAGGATCATCTTTGGACGTCTAGTTCTTAGATTATGGGAGGCTGGCCATTCGGCCATGCCTAGACCTTGTTCTTATGTATTTTCAACGGTGGAGTTTCTACACACCATAGATTAAGGTGTGGAGCTCTGCTGTACCTCGAGTGTTAATGCAATTACTATTGTTCTTCTATTCAATTCAGCTCATTCTTTTTCTAAGATATTCATTCGCACCCAAGAACATGATGAATGTGATGATTATGTGACGCTCATTGATGTGTGGAAAATGATCCAACACAAACTCACCGGCAAGTATACCGGGTCGCATCAAGTAATAAAACTCACGGGAGTGAGGTCGATCCCACAGGGATTGAAGGATTGAGCAATTTTAGTTTAGTGGTTGATTTAGTCAAGCGAATCAAGTATTGGTTGAGTGATTTTGTATCCAACAGTAAGTAAATAGCAGGAAATGTAAAGGGAGAGGGATGAATTGCAGAAATTAAAGAGAACTGAAAGTAAAGGTGCTGAATCTTAAAGAACAAGAAATTAAATGACTGAAACTTAAAGTGCAAGAAATGTAAATTGTAGTAACTTAAAGTGCAAGAAATATAAATTGCTTGAATGGAAAAAGGGAGTTGAGGACTGTGAATTCAGAATTTAAGCAAGGGAAATTAAATTGCAGCAATTATCAAAGCAATAGATGATTTGAATTCTGCCCGAGCTCAAATAGAAATGGAAATTAAATTGCGGCAGCGATTCAGCAGAAGAATCAAAATGAAAATTGGATCTCAGGACTCCAGAGACTAGATAGCAGAGTCTAGATCTCAATTCCTTCCCAGATCCACATTCACAAAGCAATTAAAGAGAAATTGAAGATTGAAGCAGTAAAGGAAATGTAATTGAACTCAATTATGTAGAAGAGAAATTAAAGAGATCTTGAATGGAGATTGAGACCGAAATTCCTCAATTCTTCACACCCAAGACTCAAACAAGAGAAGTAAAAATGCTCAAGCAAGAACAAGGAAGAAGAGAGATCAGTTCTCCTTCCCAATTCTCTCAGATCTTATTTCAAAGCTCTCAAAGAAAATGAAGTCTCAAAATGTAAAAGTTCAAAAATCAAAAGAAGGGTCCTAATTACATCAAACTATCTCCTATTTATACACTTTCTATTCTTGGATTTTGGAATTTGGATGGGCTTTTGATTTGGTGAAGAAATGAATTAAATTGGATTTTTAATCCAATTTTCAGCCCATGAGAAATTAGCTTCCAGGAGGCTGCCCTGCCCTTGTGGAGGGCAGAGCAGGAAAATTGTGCAAGCGGCCTCGTGCGTGTGATGGGCGTGTGAAGCGTCAGGATGCTGCCCTGCCCTTGTGCAGGGCAGGGCAGAGTTTCATGGTGCGCCTGCCTTGCTGCCCGTGCGTGCTTGCTGTGCACCAAGCTCATGCCCGTGCCAATTTTGTGCGCTGGCCATGCACCACAAAATGCTGCCCTGCCCTTGTGGAGGGCAGGGCAATGTGCCAATGGTGAAGTCCCACGTTCGAAACTCGGTGGAGGCACATGCTGCGCCTTTTTCCTTGGTTTTCTTGGCACCAAAGTAACGCCTAGTTCCTTGCTTCCTCATGGTGCCGTGTTCGATTCTTAGAGATTGAAAGCAAGCCAATTTTTGCTTGTTTTCCTTGTGTTTGAGCGCTACTTCTTTCCTCCTTGTTCTTGGGTTCGAAACCCATAGGAGACATTAGGAAGCAATTTCCTTTGAATTATTCTTGGATGAAGCCCGATATTGCTCTTGAGGAGGGCAGGGCAGAGTTTTTGTTTCCTTTGGTCCTTGGCATCAAATTGTGCTCCGCCCTTGTTGTGGGCAGGGCAGTGATGCTTTTCAAGGCTTGGTTCAATATGCTGCTCTCCTGGAGGGCCGTGTGCTCTTGTGGAGGGCAGTGTTTGCCTCCTCCTTCTATGTTGCACCACACTTCTCATTTCTTGGCCACACTCCTTAAGCCACGTTTTTCTTCTTTTCTTCCTTTCTTCACCTACAAGAAACCAAAACAACCAATCAAAGTATCTCTAAACTCATAAGGTTTAAAAATCAATTAATTTTTGCTCAATCCTCATGATTTAGCATCAATTTAATGGTGGTTGTTTGATTTAAAGAAATTATGCATTTTCATTCCAAATTACTTACTTAGGATGTAAGAAAGTGTATAAAGACTAGTAAAACAAGTGAAATTAGCTTGAAAAATGGGTATATAATGACCTATTATCACAACACCAAACTTAATTCTTGCTTGTCCCCAAGCAAGCATCAAAACTAAGAGAAAATGAAATGAACAAGAAGAGCAAACATATCCTTATTAGGCATATAGCAGAACTTGATTCATGGAGTTTTTATGCAGACAATGATAACTCAAGTTATTGTTTGCTGTTACATAATATACATTTTTCCTCAAAGGCTCACAAAACTTGCTGTTATAAGGTTTACTCTTTACTTGCTCCCTTGCTAACTTTTCTTTTCTCATTTTGCTTAACAAGCTTATTATTCTTTGAAGGCTTAGTGTCAAATGCTGTAGTAGCCTTTGGCTTTATTTTTACTCAACATTTCTCCACCATAGACACATGGCTCACTATTTCCTCCTAGGATCATTGATGCCCAGCATCTCTTTGGATAACTAAATGTTCTGTATCTAGGTTGCTCTTTATTGTGGACTTTCAATTGGCCATCCCAAATCAGTTAATCTAAGTGACCGGGTTTTAAAATATCCCTCAGAATTTACTTGTCCAAGCATATCCTAGTACAAGAACACCACAGGCATGTGTCCTAGGGTCCAAGCTATTGGTGTCCAGCCTTTATTCTTTGTTTTTCTTGCCACATTGGCTTTTTCTATTTCCTTTTCTTTCTATTTTATTTTTTTGCTCTCAAGGGATTTTTTTATTGATAGGAACCTTTATAACAGCAAGCTAGCTCACACTTCAATGAAAATGTCATTATGTAGCAATTATTTCATGAGTTATGCATTTAATCAAACACATACACCACCATTAACTTCCATTCTAACTTATGCAACATTGGATATCTACTTTCTAATTCAAACAATTCTCTTTTATTCAAGCATATGGGAAACAAAACAAAATTCAGCTCGGTGATGAATGACAAGCTTCATGCAAATTAGCATTCTTAATCAAACAACTTCACTTGCAACTAGATAAACACTTTAGCAGGATATATAATGGTTCCCATATTCAAAACAATTCACAGCAGCAAGGATTAAGTTTAGATACAACCTTTGAAGTTGCAGCCCTTTGATTCTTCCTTCTGTTGTGTTTTCTTTGAGTTAAGATGCACAATATCTTCAATTGTTGACTCATGTCCTGCATAATTCTCAAAGTTGCTTGCTTCTCAAGCCCTTAATTGCATGGTTAGTATGCATAAATTGAGTGTGGCTCTTGGATTTATTTTGGTGTTGGAGACACCAAACTTAATTGCTTGCCACTGCCTCTGATGCAACAAGTTCACCATATGTGAAACCTTGTGTCCTTGCTAAAGGTTATGGAATTAAAGCTAGAAAGCAGTTAAATAGTTGGATAATTTGTTTGATTGCTGGGAGCTAGCATTATGCAAGAGGTGAGAATGTGTTTTTAAATGAGATTTTTGGTGGAACACCAAACTTAGAATCTTTCATTCTCCCTTAAATTGTTTTGGTGTGCAACACCAAACTTAGCTCCTTGCAATGCATACCAATTATTCAACATTTTTATTGAAAAAGCTATGAAAAGAAAACTACCTCAGGTTGGGTTGCCTCCCAACAAGCGCTTCTTTATTGTCACTAGCTTGACATCCTCCATTCTGCTGATCATGAAGATTGAAAATCACAGTGCCTTAGCTTGTCTTCTTCACGGTGAACTTCCTTTCGGTTTCCTCTTTGATGACCTCTATGAATTCCTGTGGAAGGATCTTAGTCACAATGTAGTGATCAGACAGCTGTGGGGACACCTTCATGGTTTGAATGTTTATCATTACTCTATCCCCTAGTGAAAATTTTCCAGTGGGGATTTTCTACTTTTCTTTAATTCTATCCTCTGTCTCTCCTTGTAAGAATTCCTTGTTGTGTTTTTCTTGGCTGGTACTTTCTTTGTCCAAGGTTTTCTTACTTTTCTCTATGATCCTTTTCCATCCTTCCTTCTTTGCAGCATCTTCGTTGTTAGTTGGTTTGTCTTCAGTGGCTCTGGGGAGAGTATTTGCCCTCTTCTCACCCATTTCTGCAAAGTGCTTCACCAGTTCAGCTATCTGCCCCTCAATTCTTCTGATTGAAATCTCTTGGTTCTTTGTTATCTCCTCCTGGTGTTTCATCATTCTCTCTATTAAGATCTCCAAGTTAGTGATCCTCTGAGAGTCTTGTGAGATTGGTCGGTTGTGGGATGTTAAAGGTTGGAAGGGTGGGTGTTGTGGTGGCATGTAGTGGTTGTTGTTACTATAATGGTGTTTTTGTTGGTTTGTGAAGTTGGGGTTGTTATATTTGAAGTCCCTTGGTTCGTGATTTTGGTACTCGGTTCTTCTCCAGTTGGAATGAGTCTGGAAGTGTCTGCTTTGTGAGTATTGGCTTTGATTGGTATTAGTGGGTGAGTGATGTGGGTTGTTTGTGGTCATGGATTTGCCCTGGTTGAAACTTCCTTGTTCTTGATGTTGAGACTCCCCCATTCTCAGATAAGAATGGGGTCTCCATGGTGGAAATTGGGCATTCACTACAGCGGACTGTAGGCAATCAATTTTTCTATCTCTCAGCTCCATGTGTTGCTGTGTTTGATGGTGCATTTGTTTGTTCAGGTTCATGAATGCATTCACTCCTTCAAGATTCATCACTTCTTTTTCTGAAATTACATTCTGTGGTTTCTCAAATGAGTATTGGTTGTTGACTCCTTTGTCATTGAAATTTGCAATTCCTTGGGTAGTTGTTGTTGCTTTGAGTAGGCCATATGAGAAGTAGTCCACTGCTTTTCTTGTTTCTGGGGTTAATCCCTCATAGAAAGCTCGGAAACCCACTTTATCAGTTGCTTTCTTATATCTTTCCCATGCCTTGAAGAGTGGTTCTTCTTCTCCTTGTGTGAATGGATATTCCCCCTCTTTTAGCTTAATGATCTGTCGGAATGAGGAGAATTTGGCCAGAAATTTGGTGACCAAATCGTCCCAACTAGTGATACTTCCTTGGGGAAAAGTTTCAAACCATTGTGCAGCTTCACCCCTTAATGAGAAAGGGAATAACAAGATCTTATAAGTGTCATGATCTAGACCATCAGTTTTGACAGCACCACAAGTCCTCAGAAAAGTGGATACGTGCTGTTGAGGATCCTCCAATGGATTTCCGTCATAGGAACAATTGTTCTTGATTAGTGTAATGAGTGGTGGCTTCATGTCATGCTATTCTTCGTCTGTAGAGACTTCTTTTCCAATGATAGTCTTTCCTATGACTTCTCTACTTTCCTGTGGCACGCAAACAATAAGGAGGAACAAACAGCAGCACTCTTGAGAATTGAGTGCAGTTAGTTGAGACAAACTCTCAAACAGTTAGTGAGTTGATAGAGGCAAATTTTCAAACAGTTAGTGTGTTAGTAAAAAAAAAGAAGAAAAAGTGCTTGATCTAGACCTCTACTTCACTTAATCATTGTCAATCTATTTCAATCCCCGGCAACGGTGCCAAAAACTTGATGTGTGGAAAATGATCCAACACAAAACTCACCGGCAAGTATACCGGGTCGCATCAAGTAATAAAACTCACGGGAGTGAGGTCGATCCCACAGGGATTGAAGGATTGAGAAATTTTAGTTTAGTGGTTGATTTAGTCAAGCGAATCAAGTATTGGTTGAGTGCTTTTGTATCCAACAGTAAGTAAATAGCAGGAAATGTAAAGGGAGAGGGATGAATTGCAGAAATTAAAGAGAACTGAAAGTAAAGGTGCTGAATCTTAAAGAACAAGAAATTAAATGACTGAAACTTAAAGTGCAAGAAATGTAAATTGCAGTAACTTAAAGTGCAAGAAATATAAATTGCTTGAATGGAAAAAGGGAGTTGAGGACTGGGAATTCAGAATTTAAGCAAGGGAAATTAAATTGCAGCAATTATCAAAGCAAGAGATGATTTAAATTCTGCCAGAGCTCAAACAGAAATGGAAATTAAATTGCGGCAGCGATTCAGCAGAAGAATCAAAATGAAAATTGGATCTCAGGACTCCAGAGACTAGGTAGCAGAGTCTAGATCTCAATTCCTTCCCAGATCCACGTTCACAAAGCAATTAAAGAGAAATTGAAGATTGAAGCAGTAAAGGAAATGTAATTGAACTCAATTATGCAGAAGAGAAATTAAAGAGATCTTGAATGGAGATTGAGACAAAAATTCCTCAATTCTTCACACCCAAGACTCAAACAAGAGAAGTAAAAATGCTCAAGCAAGAACAAGGAGGAAGAGAGATCAGTTCTCCTTCCCAATTCTCTCAGATCTCAGTTCAAAGCTCTCAAAGAAAATGAAGTCTCAAAATGTAAAAGTTCAAAAATCAAAAGAAGGGTCCTAATTACATCAAACTATCTCCTATTTATACACTTTCTATTCTTGGATTTTGGAATTTGGATGGGCTTTTGATTTGGTGAAGAAATGAATTAAATTGGATTTTTAATCCAATTTTCAGCCCATGAGAAATTAGCTTCCAAGAGGCTGCCCTGCCCTTGTGGAGGGCAGTGCAGGAAAATTGTGCAAGCGGCCTCGTGCGTGTGATGGGCGTGTGAAGCGTCAGGATGCTGCCCTGCCCTTGTGGAGGGCAGGGCAGAGTTTCATGGTGCGCCTGCCTTGCTGCCCGTGCGTGCTTGCTGTGCGCCAAGCTCATGCCCGTGCCAATTTTGTGCGCTGGCCATGCACCACAAAATGCTGCCCTGCCCTTGTGGAGGGCAGGGCAATGTGCCAATGGTGAAGTCCCACGTTCGAAACTCGGTGGAGGCACATGCTGCTCCTTTTTCCTTGGTTTTCTTGGCACCAAAGTAACGCCTAGTTCCTTGCTTCCTCATGGTGCCGTGTTCGATTCTTGGAGATTGAAAGCAAGCCAATTTTTGCTTGTTTTCCTTGTGTTTGAGCGCTACTTCTTTCCTCCTTGTTCTTCGGTTCGAAACCCATAGGAGACACTAGGAAGCAATTTCCTTTGAATTATTCTTGGATGAAGCCCGATATTGCTCTTGAGGAGGGCAGGGCAGAGTTTTTGTTTTCTTTGGTCCTTGGCATCAAATTGTGCTCCGCCCTTGTTGTGGGCAGGGCAGTGATGCTTTTCAAGGCTTGGTTCAATATGCTGCTCTCCTGGAGGGCCGTGTGCTCTTGTGGAGGGCAGTGTTTGCCTCCTCCTTCTATGTTGCACCACACTTCTCATTTCTTGGCCACACTCCTTAAGCCACGTTTTTCTTCTTTTCTTCCTTTCTTCACCTACAAGAAACCAAAACAACCAATCAAAGTATCTCTAAACTCATAATGTTTAAAAATTAATTAATTTTTTCTCAATCCTCATGATTTAGCATCAATTTAATGGTGGTTGTTTGATTTAAAGAAATTATGCATTTTCATTCCAAATTACTTACTTAGGATGTAAGAAAGTGTATAAAGACTAGTAAAACAAGTGAAATTAGCTTGAAAAATGGGTATATGATGAATGCGTGCCTGACACATCATCATTTTCACACATCATCATTCTCACTTATGAACGCGTGCCTAACAACCACTTCCGTTCTACAAGCAAACAAGGCTTGAATGTTTATCTCTTGGATTCCTTAATCAGAATCTTCATGGTATAAGCTAGAATTGATGGCGGCATTCAAGAGAATCCGGAAGGTCTAAACCTTGTCTGTGGTATTTTGAGTAGGATTCGAGGATTGAATGACTGTGATGAGCTTCAAACTCCTGAAGGCTGGGCGTTAGTGACAGATGCAAAAGAATCACTGGATTCTATTCCAACCTAATTGAGAACCGACAGATGATTAGCCGTGCTGTGACAGAGCGCGTTGAACATTTTCACTGAGAAGACGGGATTGTAGCCATTGACAACGGTGATGCCCAACATACAGCTTGCCATGGAAAGGAGTAAGAAGGATTGGATGAAGACAGTAGGAAAGCAGAGAGACGGAAGGGACAAAGCATCTCCATACGCTTGTCTGAAATTCTCACCAATGAATTGCATAAGTATCTCTATCTTTATTTTATGTTTTATTCATCTTTTAATCATTAATCCTCCATAACCATTTGAATCCGCCTGACTGAGATTTACAAGATGACCATAGCTTGCTTCATACCAACAATCTCCGTGGGATCGACCCTTACTCGCGTAAGGTTTATTACTTGGACGACCCAGTGCACTTGCTGGTTAGTTGTGCGAAGTTGTAATAAAGAGTTGAGATTGCAATTGAGCGTACCATGTTGATGGCGCCATTGATGATCACAATTTTGTGCACCAAGTTTTTGGCGCCGTTGCCGGCGATTGTTTGAGTTTGGACAACTGACGGTTCATCTTGTTGCTTAGATTAGGTATTTTTCTTCAAAATTTTTAAGAATGAATTTTAGAGTTTCAAGGTGATGTTTTCATCATCAACAAAGCTGATTGATTCTCATCAATTTAGCTATTGAATGCAATGTCCTGCTGAAGCTTGGCTAGCCATGTCTAATTTCTTTAGACTAAAGCTTTAGACTAACATTGCATGATTCCTGGAATTATTATTAAAAATTTTGAATCTCTTTATTTTCTTTTCCACTCAATTTTCAAAAAAATAAAAAAAATTACAAAATCATAAAAACCAAAAATATTTTATGTCTCTTGTTTGAGTCTAGTGTCTCCTTTTAAGTTTGGTGTCAATTGCATGTTTCTGTTCTTCTTGCATTTTTCGAATTCATTCATGTATCTTCATTGATCTTCAAGTTGGTCTTGATGATTTACTTGCTCTAATCTTTAAATTCTCTTGTTTTGTGTGTTTTGTTGTTTCTCATATGCTTTCTCAATTTGTTAGTGTCAGTAGTATACAAACTTCTAAGTTTGGTGTCTTGCATGCATTGTTTATTTGATTTTAGTTACATTTTGATTATTCTTCATCATTAAAAATCACAAAAATTTTTCAAATTTGTGTCTTTTCAAGTCAATAATACAGAGAATTGAAGATTCAGAACATACAGCAGAGGAATTACACAGAAAAAGCTGGGCGTTCAAAATGCCCAGTGAAGAAGGAAAACTGGCGTTTAAACGCCAGCCAGGGCACCTGGCTGGGCGTTTAACGCCCAAAAGGGTGCATTTTGGGCGTTAAATGCCAAAATGGATACCATTCTAGGCGTTTAACGCTAGGATGACACAAGAGGGAAGATTTTGTTTTTAATTCAAATTTTTTTCAAGTTTTCATAATTTTTCAAAATCAAATCTTTTTCAAATCATATCTTTTCAATCATATATTTTAAAAATCAATTTCTTTCCATTTTCAAAAATACTTGCTAACAATTAATGATTTGATCCAACATTTCAAGTATGTTGCCTTTTCTGTTGAGAAAGGTTTAATGTCTGAATCATATCTTTTAAATTTCTTGTTAGCCAAGACATTAATTTTAAAAATCAAATCTTTTTTTTAAATTGTTTTTCAATCATATCTTTTCAATCATATCTTTTTAAAACTATATCTTTTCAATCATATCTTCTTAATCACATCTTTTTCAAAATAGTTTTCAATCATATCTTTTTGATTTCTAATTTCAAAATCTTTTTCAAATTTCACTTAATTTCTTTCCCAATCTTAGTTTTCGAAAATCAATTACCATTTTTCAAAATTTCTTTTAATTAATTCACTTTAATTTTCGAAAATTTCTTTCCCTCTTCTCACATCCTTCTATTTATGGACTAACACTCCTCCTCAATGCAAAATTCGAACTCTATCTCTCTTGATAAGTTTGAATTCTTCTACCTTCTCCTTTTATTCTTTTTTTCCTCTAACACATCAAGGAATCTCTATACTGTGACATAGAGGATTCCATATTTTCTTGTTTTTTTCTCTTTCATATGAGCAGGAGCAAAGACAAAGGCATTCTTGTTGAAGCTGACCCTGAACCTGAAAGGACCTTGAAGCGAAAGCTAAGAGAAGCTAAAGTACAATTCTCTGTAGAGGACCTAACAGAAATCTTCAAAGAAGAAGACATGGCAGCCAAAAACAACAACAATGCCAACAATGCAAGGAAGGTGCTGGGTGACTTTACTGCACCTACTCCCGATTTCTATGGGAGAAGCATCTCTATCCTTGCCATTGGAGCAAACAACTTTGAGCTTAAGCCTCAATTAGTTTCTCTAATGCAACAGAATTGCAAGTTCCATGGACTTCCATTGGAAGATCCTCATCAGTTTTTAGCTGAATTCTTGCAAATCTGTGACACTGTCAAGACCAATGGGGTTGACCCTGAGGTCTACAGACTTATGCTATTCCCTTTTGCTGTAAGAGACAGAGCTAGGATATGGTTGGACTCACAACCTAAAGAAAGCCTGAACTATTGGGAAAAGCTAGTCAATGCCTTCTTGGCAAAGTTCTTTCCACCTCAAAAATTGAGTAAGCTTAGAGTGGAAGTCCAAACCTTCAGACAGAAGGAAGGTGAATCCCTCTATGAAGCTTGGGAAAGATACAAACAATTGATCAGAAAGTGTCCTTCTGACATGCTTTCTGAATGGAGCATCATAGGTATCTTCTATGATGGTCTGTCTGAACTGTCTAAGATGTCATTGGACAGCTCTGCTGGAGGATCTCTTCATCTGAAGGAGACGCCTGCAGAAGCTCAAGAACTCATTGAAATGGTTGCAAATAACCAATTCATGTACACTTCTGAAAGGAATCTTGTGAACAATAGAACGAATCAGAAGAAAGGAGTTCTTGAGATTGATACTCTGAATGCCATATTGGCTCAGAACAAAATATTGACTCAGCAAGTCAATATGATTTCTCAAAGTCTGTCTAGAATGCAAGCTGCACCAGGCAGTACTAAGGACGCTTCATCTGAAGAAGAGGCTTATGATCCTGAGAACCCATCAATGAAAGAGGTGAATTACATGGGAGAACCCTATGGAAACACCTATAATTCTTCATGGAGAAATCATCCAAATCTCTCATGGAAGGATCAACAGAGACCTCAACAAGGTTTCAACAACAATAATGGTGGAAGAAACAGGTTTAGCAATAGCAAGCCTTTTCCATCATCTTCTCAGCAACAGACAGAGAATTCTAAGCAGAGCCGCTCTGACTTAGCAACCATGGTCTCTAATCTAATCAAAACCACTCAAAGTTTCATGACTGAAACAAGATCCTCCATTAGAAACTTGGAGGCACAAGTGGGTCAGCTGAGTAAGAAAGTTACTTAACTCCCTCCTAGTACTCTTCCAAGCAATACAGAAGAGAATCCAAAAGGAGAGTGCAAGGCCATCAACATGGCCGAACTTGGAGAGGAGAAAGAGGCAGTGAGCGCCACTGAGGAAGGCTTCAATGGACGACCACTGGCCTCCAATGAGTTCCCTAATGAGGAACCATGGGAATCCGAGGCTCACACTGAGACCATAGAGATTCCATTGGATTTACATCTGCCATTCATGAGCTCTGATGAGTATTCTTCCTCTGAAGAGGACAAAGATGTCACTGAAGAGCAAGTTGCTAAGTACCTTGGAGCAATCATGAAGCTAAATGACAAGTTATTTGGTAATGAGACTTGGGAGGATGAACCCCTTTTGCTCACCAAAGAACTGGATGACTTGACTAGGCAGAGATTACCTCAAAAGAGACAGGACCCTAGGAAGTTCTCAATACCTTGTACAATAGGCACCATGACCTTCAAGAAGGCTCTGTGTGACCTAGGGTCAAGCATAAACTTCATGCCTCTCTCTGTAATGGAGAAGCTAGGGATCTTTGAGGTACAAGCTGCAAGAATCTCACTAGAGATGGCAGACAATTCAAGAAAACAAGCTTATGGACTTGTAGAGGATGTTCTGGTAAAGATTGAAGACCATTACATCCCTGCTGATTTCATAGTCCTAGAGACTGGGAACTGCATGGATGAATCCATCATCCTTGGCAGACCGTTCCTAGCCACAGCAAAGGCTGTGATTGATGTTGACAGAGGAGAATTGATCATTCAAGTGAATGAATAATCCCTTGTGTTTAAGGCTCAAGGATATCCCTCTGTAACCATGGAGAGGAAGCATGAAGTGCCTCTCTCAAAACAGAGTCAAACAGAGCCCCCACAGTCAAACTCCAAGTTTGGTGTTGGGAGGCCACAACCAAATTCTAAGTTTGGTGTTGAACCCCCACAGTCAAATTCTAAGTTTGGTGTTGGGAGGTTCCAACATTGCTCTGAGTATCTGTGAGGCTCCATGAGGGCCCACTGTCAAGCTAATGACATTAAAGAAGCGCTTGTTGGGAGGCAACCCAATGTTATATTTATCTATTTTCCTTTTGTTATTTTATGTTTTCTATAGGTTGATGATCATGGGAAGTCACAAAATCAATTGAAAAAAGCAAAAACAGAATGAAAAATAGAAAGAAAAACAGCACACACTGGAGGAAAACTTGCTAGCGTTTAAATGCCAGTGAACACAGCAAATGGGCGTTTAACACCCAGTCTGGTACCATTCTGGGCGTTTAATGCCAGAAAGGGGCACCAGACTGGCGTTTAACGCCAGGAATGGGCAAAAAGCTGGCGTTAAACGCCAGAAATGGGCACCAGTCCAGCGTTTAATGCCAGGATTGGCAGAAGGACATTTTTGCTTGCCACTTGGTGCAGTGATGAATTATCCTTGACACCTCAGGATCTGTGGACCCCACAAGATCCCCACCTACCCCACCACTCTCTCTCTTCTTCACCTATTCACCAATCACCTCAACACCTCTTTCCCAAAAACCCCTCACCTATCAAATCCCACCATTCTCTTCACCACTCACATCCATCCTTCATAAATCCCTACCTACCTCACCATCCAAATTCAAACCACTTTCCCTCCTAAACCCACCCATAATGGCCAAACCCTACCCCCCTCTCCACCCCTATATAAACCCTTCTTCACTCCTTCATTTTCACACAACCTAAACACTACTTCTCCCACTTGGCCGAACCACAAAGCCCCCTCCATCTCCTCTTTTTCTTCTTCTTCTACTCTCTTTTTTCTTCTTTTGCTCGAGGACGAACAAACCTTCTAAGTTTGGTGTGGTAAAAGCATTGCTTTTTGTTTTTCTATAACCATTTATGGCATCTAAGGCCGGAGAAACCTCTAGAAAGAGGAAAGGGAAGGCAAAAGCTTCCACCTCCGAGTCATGGGAGGATGGAGAGATTCATCTCAAGGGTGCATCAAGACCACTTCCATGAAGTTGTGGCCATGAAGAAGGTGATTCCCGAGGTCCCTTTCAAACTCAAAAAGAGTGAATATCCGGAGATCCGACATGAGATCCAAAGAAGAGGTTGGGAAGTTCTTACCAACACCATTCAACAAGTCGGAATCTTAATGGTTCAAGAGTTCTATGCCAATGCATGGATCACCAAGAACCATGATCAAAGTGTGAACCCGGACCCAAAGAATTGGGCTTACAATGTTTCGGGGGAAATGCTTAGATTTTAGTCCGGAAAATGTAAGGTTGGCATTCAACTTGCCCATGATGCAAGGAGATGAACACCCTTACACTAGAAGGGTCAACTTTGATCAAAGGTTGGACCAAGTACTCATAGACATTTGTGAAGAGGGCGCTCAATGGAAGAGAGATTCAAGAGGGAAGCCGGTTCAACTGAGAAGGCATGACCTCAAGCCTGTGGCTAGGGGATGGTTGGAGTTTATCCAACGCTCAATCATTCCCACTAGCAACCGGTCGGAAGTCACTATAGATCGGGCTATCATGATTCATAGCATCATGATTGGAGAGGAAGTAGAAGTTCATGAGGTTATATCCCAAGAACTTTATAAGGTGGCGGACAAGTCCTCTACCTTGGCAAGGTTAGCCTTCCCTCATCTCATTTGTCACCTCTGTAATTCAGTTGGAGTTAACATAGAGGGAGACATCCTCATTGATGAGGACAAGCCCATCACTAAGAAAAGGATGGAGTAAACAAGAGATCCCACTCATCATGAAATCCCTGAGATGCCTCAAGGGATGCACTTTCCTCCACAAAACTATTGGGATCAAATCAACACCTCCCTAGGAGAATTGAGTTCCAACATGGGACAACTAAGGGTGGAGCACCAAGAACATTTCATCCTCCTCCATGAAATTAGAGAAGATCAAAGAATCATGAGAGAGGAGCAACAAAGGCAAGGAAGAGACATTGAGGAGCTCATGCACTCCATAAGATCTTCAAGAGGAAGAACAAGCCGCCATCACTAAGGTGGACCCGTTCTTTAATCTCCTTGTTCTTTATTTTTCTGTTTTTCAAATTTTCATGCTTATGTTTATCTATGTTTGTGTCTTATGATCGTTAGTGTCTTAGTGTCTATGCCTTAAAGTTATGAATGTCCTATGAATCCATCACCTTTCTTAAATGAAAAATGTTCTTAATTGAAAAAGAGAAAAATTGCATGAATTTTGAATTTTATAACAGATTAATTATTTTGATGTGGTGGCAATACTTTAACTTCTGAATGTATGCTTGAACAGTGCATATATCTTTTGAATTTGTTGTTCATGAATGTTGGCTCTTGAAAGAATGATAAAAAAAGGAGACATGTTACTGAGGATCTGAAAAATCATAAAAATGATTCTTGAAGCAAGAAAAAGCAGTGAATACAAAAAAAAGAGAGAGAGAAAGCAAGCAGAAAAAAAAGCCAAAAGGCAAGGGTAAAAATAAAGTCATGATCCAAGGCAAAAAGAGTGTGCTTAAGAACCCTGGACACCTCTAATTGGGGACTCTAGCAAAGCTGAGTCACAATCTGAAAAGGTTCACCCAGTTATGTGTCTGTGGCATGTATGTATCCGGTGGTAATACTGGAAGACAGAGTGCTTTGGGCCACGGCCAAGACTCATAAAGCAGCTGTGTTCAAGAATCATCATACTTAACTAAGAGAATCAATAACACTATCTGGATTCTGAGTTCCTATAGAAGCCAATCATTCTGAATTTCAAAGGATAGAGTGAGATGCCAAAACTGTTCAGAGGCAAAAAGCTAAAAGCCCCGCTCATCTAATTAATACTGATCTTCATAGATGTTTTTGGAATTCATTGCATATTCTTTTCTTTTTATCTTATTTGATTTTCAGTTGCTTGGGGACAAGCAACAATTTAAGTTTGGTGTTGTGATGAGCGGATAATTTATACGCTTTTTGGCATTGTTTTTAGTATGTTTTTAGTATGTTTTAGTTAGTTTTTATTATATTTTTATTAGTTTTTAGTTAAAATTCACTTTTCTGGACTTTACTATGAGTTTGTGTGTTTTTCTCTGATTTCAGATATTTTCTAGCTGAAATTGAGGGACCTGAGCAAAAATCCGATTCAGAGGCTGAAAAGGACTGCAGATGTTGTTGGATTCTGACCTCCCTGCACTCGAAGTGGCTTTTCTGGAGCTACAGAAGCCCAATTGGTGCGCTTTTAATTGCATTAGAAAGTAGATGTACTGGGCTTTCCAGCTATTTATAATAGTCCATACTTTGCCCGAGATTTGATGGCCCAAACCGGCGTTCCAAATCAGCTCAAGACTGCCCGGCGTTAAACGCCGGAACTGGCACAAGAATGGGAGTTAAACGCCCAAACTGGCACAAAAGCTAGCGTTTAACTCCAAGAGAAGTCTCTACACATGAAAGCTTCAATGCTCAGCCCAAGCACACACCAAGTGGGCCCGGAAGTGGATTTTTATGTCATTTACTCATTTTTGTAAACCCTAAGCTACTAGTTATCTACAAATAGGACCTTTTACTATTGTATTTTACATCCTGGAATCTTTTGATCACTTTAGATCTGAGGATCATCTTTGGACGTCTAGTTCTTAGATTATGGGAGGCTGGCCATTCGGCCACGCCTAGACCTTGTTCTTATGTATTTTCAACGGTGGAGTTTCTACACACCATAGATTAAGGTGTGGAGCTCTGCTGTACCTCGAGTGTTAATGCAATTACTATTGTTCTTCTATTCAATTCAGCTCATTCTTGTTCTAACATATTCATTCACACCCAAGAACATGATGAATGTGATGATTATGTGACGCTCATCATCATTCTCACTTATGAACGCGTGCCTGACAACCACTTCCGTTCTACAAGCAAACAAGGTTTGAATGTTTATCTCTTAGATTCCTTATTCAGAATCTTCGTGGTATAAGCTAGAATTGATGGCGGCGTTCAAGAGAATCCGGAAGGTCTAAACCTTGTTTGTGGTATTCTGAGTAGGATTCGAGGATTGAATGACTGTGACGAGCTTCAAACTCCTGAAGGCTGGGTGTTAGTGACAGACGCAAAAGAATCACTGGATTCTATTCCAACCTGATTGAGAACCAACAGATGATTAGCCGTGCTGTGACAGAGCGCGTTGAACATTTTCACTGAGAGGACGGGACTGTAGCCATTGACAACGGTGATGCCCAACATAAGAAGGATTGGATGAAGACAGTAGGAAAGCAGAGAGATGGAAAGGACAAAGCATCTCCATACGCTTATCTGAAATTCTCAACAATGAATTGCATACGTATCTCTATCTTTATTTTATGTTTTATTCATGTTTTAATCATTAATCCTCCATAACGATTTGAATCCGCCTGACTGAGATTTACAAGATGACCATAGCTTGCTTCATACCAACAATCTCCGTGGGATCGACTATGGTGTGTAGAAACTCCACCGTTGAAAATACATAAGTGAAAGGTTCAGGCATGGCCGAATGGCCAGCCCCCCCCCCCCCCCAAAACGTGATCAATAGTCTCCTCAGATGAAGAATAAAATAAAACTGAGACCAAAGATGTCTAATACAATAGTAAATTATCCTATTTATACTAGACTAGCTACTAGGGTTTACATGGGTAAGTAATTGATGCATAAATCCACTTTCCGGTCCCACTTAGTGTGTGTTTGGGCTGAGCTTGATCTATCCACGAGCTGAGGCTTCTTTTGGAGTTGAACGCCAAGTTGTAACGTGTTTTGGGCGTTCAACTCCGGGTCGTGACGTGTTTCTGGCGTTTTACTCCAGACAGCAACATGGAACTGGCGTTGAGCGCCGGTTTACGTCGTCAATTCCCGACTAAAGTATGGACTATTATATATTTCAGGAAAGCTCTGGATGTCTACTTTCCAACACCGTTGAGAGCGCGCTATTTGGAGCTCTGTTACTCAAGAAAATTCATTTCGAGTGCAGGAAGGTCAAATTCCAACAGCATCAGCAGTCCTTTGTCAGCCTCCTATCAGAGTTTTGCTCAAGTCCCTCAATTTCAGCCAGAAATTACCTAAAATCACAGAAAAACACACAAACTCATATTAAAGTCCAGAAATGTGAATTTAACATAAAAACTAATGAAAACATCCCTAAAAGTAGCTTGAACTTACTAAAAACTACCTAAAAACAATGCCAAAAAGCGTATAAATTATCCGCTCATCACAACACCAAACTTAAATTGTTACTTGTCCCCAAGCAACTGAAAATCAAATAGGATAAAAAGAAGAGAATATACTATAAATTCTAAAATATCAATGAATATTAATTCTAATTAGATGAGCGGGACTTGTAGCTTTTTGCTTCTGAACAGTTTTGGCATCTCACTTTGTCCTTTGAAGTTCAGAATGATTGGCTTCTCTAGGAACTTAGAATTTCGGATGGTGTTATTGATTTTCCTAGTTAAGTATGTTGATTCTTGAACACAGCTACTTATGAGTCTTGGCCGTGGCCCTAAGCACTTTGTTTTCCAGTATTACCACCGGATACATAAATGCCACAGATACATGACTGGGTGAACCTTTTCAGATTGTGACTCAGCTTTGCTAGAGTCCCCAGTTAGAGGTGTCCAGAGCTCTTAAGCTCACTCTTTTTGCTTTGGATCACGACTTTAACCACTCAGTCTCAAGCTTTTCACTTGGACCTTCATGACACAAGCACATGGTTAGGGACAGCTTAATTCAGCCGCTTAGGCCTGGATTTTATTTCCTTGGGCCCTCCTATCCATTGATGCTCAAAGCCTTGGATCCTTTTTACCCTTGCCTTTTGGTTTTAAGGGCTATTGGCTTTTTCTGCTTGCTATTTCTTTTTCTTCCTATTTTTTTCGCCATATTTTTTTTCGCAAGATTTTGTTTGTCACTGCTTTTTCTTGCTTCAAGAGTCAATTTCATGATTTTTCAGATTATCAATAACATTTCTCTTTGTTCATCATTCTTTCAAGAGCCAACAGTTTTAACATTCATAAACAACAAGATCAAAAATATGCACTGTTCAAGCATTCATTCAGAAAGCAAAAAGTATTGTCACCACATCAATATAATTAAACTAAATTCAAGGATAAATTCGGAATTCATGTACTTCTTTGTTCTTTTGAATTAAAAACATTTTTCATTTAAGAGAGGTGAAGGATTAATGGAATTATTCATAACTTTAAGACATAGTTACTAAACACTAATGATCATGAAGTAGAGACACAAAACATAGATAAACATATAATATAAAAACCGAAAACAGCAGAAGAGTAAGAACAAGGAATAAATCCACCTTAGTGGTGTCTTCTTCTTGAAGGACCAACAATGTCCTTAAGCTCTTCTATGTTCCTTCCTTGCCTTTGTTGCTCCTCCCTCATTGCTCTTTGATCTTCTCTTATTTCATGGAGAATGATGGAGTGCTCATGATGTTCCACCCTTAATTGTTCCATATTGTAGCTCAAATCTTCTAGGGAAGTGTTGAGTTGTTCCCAATAGTTGTTGGGAGGAAAGTGCATCCCTTGAGGCATCTCAGGGATTTCTTGATGATGAGCTTCCTCATGCATCTCTTGAGATCCGTGGAGGGTCTCTCTTGCTTGCTGCATCCTCTTCTTGGTGATGGGCTTATCCTCTTCAATGAGGATGTCTCCTTCTATGATAACTCCAGCTGAGTAACATAGATGGCAAATAAGATGAGGAAAAGCTAGCCTTGCCATGGTGGAGGACTTTTCGGCTATTTTGTAGAATTCATGGGAGATGACTTCATGAACTTCTACTTCCTCTCCAATCATGATGCTAGGAATCATGATGGCCCGATCCACAGTAACTTCAGATCGGTTGCTAGTGGGGATGATGGAGCGTTGAATGAACTCTAACCACCCTCTAGCCACAGGCTTGAGGTCCAGTCTTCTTAGTTGAACCGGCTTGCCTTTGGAGTCTCTTTTCAATTGAGCTCCTTCCACACATATGTCTATAAGGACTTGGTCCAACCTTTGATTAAAGTTGACCCTTCTAGTGTAGGGGCGTTCATCTCCTTGCATCATGGGCAAGTGGAATGCCAACCTCACATTTTCCGGACTAAAATCTAAGTATTTCCCCCGAACCATTGTGAGATAATTCTTTGGTCTCGGATTTACACTTTGATCATGGTTCCTAGTGATCCATGCATTGGCATAGAACTCTTGAACCATTAAGATTCCGACTTGTTGCATGGGGTTGGTTAGGACTTCCCAACCTCTTCTTCGGATTTCATGTCAGATCTCCGGATACTCATTTTTCTTGAGTTTGAAAGGGACCTCAGGGATCACCTTCTTCTTTGCCACAACATCATAGAAGTGGTCTTGATGGCTTTTGGAGATGAATCTTTCCATCTCCCATAACTCGGAGGTGGAAGCTTTTGTCTTCCCTTTTCCTTTTCTAGAGGATTCTCCGGCCTTAGGTGCCATTGATGGTAATGGAAAAACAAAAAGAATATGCTTTGACCACACCAAACTTAAAATATTGCTCGCCCTCGAGCAAGAGAAGAAAGAAGAGAAGAAGAAGAAGAAGAAAATATGGAGGAGACTGAGGGAAGGTGTTTCGGTCAAGGTGTAGAAGAGGGGGTTTGTATTGTGTGAAAATGAAGTAGAATGGAAGGGTATATATAGGGAGGGGAGTGGGTGTAGTTTCGGTCATTTAGGGTGGGTTTGGGTGGGAAAGATTTTTGAATTTTGAAGGTGGGTGGGGTTTATGTGGAAGAGTGGATGGATGTGAGTGGTGAAGGGGGTAATTGGGAAGAGAGGTTTGAGGTGATTGGTGAAGGATTTTTGGGGAAGTGTGTTTATTGGAAAGAGAGAATGAATGTTGAGAAGAGGGGAGAATATGTTAGGTGGGGATCCTGTGGGGTCCACAGATCCTGAGATGATCCTGTGGGGTCCACAGATCCTGAGGTGTCAAGGATTTACATCCTTGCACCAATTAGGCATGTAAAATGCCTTTGCACACCATTCTGGCGTTTAAACGCCGAAGTGATGCACACTCTGGGCGTTCAACGCCCATGTGTAGCATGTTTTTGGCGTTGAACGCCAATTCCATGCTTGTTACTGGCGTTCAGCGCAGCTTTCCTCAAGGCATATTCCTGGCGTTCAAACGCTAGGATGTTGCTTGTTTCTGGCGTTCAGCGCCACAAACATGCTCTGTTCTGGCGTTGAACGCCAGCCAGATGCACCTTACTGGCGTTTAAACGCCAGTAAGTCCTTCCTCCAGGGTGTGATTTTTCTTCTGCTATTTTTGATTCTGTTTTTAGTTTTAGTATTTTTTTTGTGACTCCACATGATCATGAACCTAATAAAACACAAAATAACAATAAAATAAAATTAAAATTAGATATATAAAAATTGGATTACCTCCCAACAAGCGCTTCTTTAGTGTCATTAGCTTGACAGTGGGCTCTCATGGAGCCTCACAAATATTCAGAGCATGATGAGGGCCTCCCAACACCAAACTTAGATTTTGAATGAGGGGGCTTCTCAACACCAAACTTAGAGTTTGGTTGTGGCCTCCCAACATCAAACTTAGAGTTTGACTGTGGGGGCTCTTTTTGACTCTGTACTGAGAGAAGCTTTTCATGCTTCCTCTTCATGGTTGCAGAGGAAGGTCCTTGAGCTTTAAACACAAGGTAGTCCCCATTCAATTAAAGGACTAATTCTCCTCTGCTAACATCAATCACAGCTTCTGTTGTGGCTAGGAAGGGTCTTCCAAGGATGATGCATTCATTTTCTTCTTTCCTAGTGTCTAAGATTATGAAATCAGCAGGGATGTAAAGGCCTTCAACCTTTACTAACACGTCCTCTACTAATCCATAAGCTTGTCTTACTGACTTGTCTGCCAATTGAAGTGAGAATAAGGCAGGCAGTACCTCAATGATCCCTAGTTTCTCCATTACAGAGAGTGGCATAAGATTTATGCCTGACCCCAGGTCACACAGAGCCTTGTTAAAGGTCATGGTGCCTATGGTACAGGGTATTAAGAATTTACCAGGATCTTGTCTCCTTTGAGGTAGAGTTTTCTGAATCCATGTATCTAGTTCACTAATGAGCAAGGGGGATTCACCTTCCCAAGTCTCATTACTAAACAACTTGGCATTCAGCTTCATGATAGCTCCTAGATATTGAGCAACTTGCTCTCCAGTTACATCTTCATCCTCTTCTGAGGAGGAATAGTTTTTAGAGCTCATGAATGGCAGAAGGAGATTTAGTGGAATCTCTATGGTCTCTATATGAGCCTCAGATTCCTTTAGGTCCTCAATGGAAAACTCCTTCTTGTTTGAGAGACGTCCCAGGAGGTCTTTCTCACTAGGATTTTCGTCCTTCTCCTCCCTTGTGCATTCGGCCATATTGATTACATCAATGGCCTTGTACTCTCCTTTTGGATTCTCTTCTGTATTGCTTGGGAGAATACTGGGAGGAGTTTCAATGACTTTCTTACTCAGCTAGCCCACTTGTGCCTCCAAATTTCTGATGGAGGACCTTGTTTCACTCATGAAACTTAAGGTGGCCTTAGACAGATCAAAGACTAAGTTTGCTAAATTAGAGGGGCTCTGTTCAGAATTTTCTGTCTGTTGCTGAGAAGATGATGGAAAAGGCTTGTTATTACTGAGCCTATTTCTTCCACCATTGTTAAAGCCTTGTTGAGGCTTTTGTTGATCCTTCCATGAGAAATTTGGATGATTTCTCCATGATGAGTTATAGGTGTTTCCATAAGGTTCACCCATGTAATTAACCTCTGCCATTGCAGGGTTTTCAGGATCATAAGCTTCTTCAAAAGTTGCCTCTTTAGTACTGTTGGATGCATTTTGCCATCCATTCAGACTTTGAGAGATCATGTTGACTTGCTGAGTCAACACTTTGTTCTGAGCCAATATGGCATTCAGAGTATCAATTTCAAGAACTTCCTTCCTCTGAGGCGTCCCACTATTCACGGAATTCCTCTCAGAAGTGTACATGAATTGGTTATTTGCAACCATGTCAATAAGTTCTTGAGCCTCTTCAGGCATTTTCTTTAAGTGAATAGATCCACCTGTAGAATGGTCTAATGACATCTTAGAAAATTCAGATAGATCATAATAGAATATATCTAATATGGTCCATTCTGAAAACATGTCAGAAGGACACTTTTTGGTCATCTGCTTGTATCTTTTCTAAGCTTCATAGAGGGATTCACCATCTTTTTGCTTGAAAGTCTGAACATCCACTCTAAGCTTGCTCAGCTTTTGAGAAGGAAAGAATTTATCCAAGAAGGCCGTGACCAACTTATCCCAGGAGTCCAGGCTATCTTTAGGTTGTGAGTACAACCATGTTCTAGCTCTGTCTCTTACAGCAAAAGGGAAAAGCATGAGCCTGTAGACTTCAGGATCTACTCCATTCGTCTTAACAGTCTCACAAATCTGCAAGAACTCAGTTAAAAACTGATAAGGATCTTCAGATGGAAGTCCATAAAACTTGCAGTTCTGTTGCATTAAAGCAACTAGTTGAGGCTTAAGCTCAAAATTGTTTGCTCCAATGGCAGGAATGGAGATGCTTCTTCCATCAAACTTGGACGTTGGTTTAGTGAAGTCACCAAGCATTCTCCTTGCATTATTGTTGTTGGGTTTGGCTGCCATTTCATTCTCTTGTTCAAAAATTTCAGAAAGGTTGCCTCTAGATTGTTGTAGTTTAGCTTCTCTTAGTTTTCTCTTGAGATTCCTTTCAGGTTCTGGATCAGCTTCAACAAGAGTGTCTTTTTCCTTGTTCCTGCTCATATAGGGAAGAAGAGAACAAGAAAAGAAAGAGGAATCCTCTATGTCAAAGTATAGAGATTCCTTTATGTTAGTAGAAGAAGAAAGGGCAGAGTAGTGAAGAATAATGGGTAAGGATAGAGGTGGTGATCTGAGATGAAGAGAGATGAAGAGAAGTGTTAGTGAATAAATAAATAAATAGATAGAAGGAGAGATAGAGAATTTCAAAAATAATTTTGAAAAAGTGGTTAGTGATTTTCGAAAATTAAAGACAAGATATAATTAAAATTTAAAATTTAAAACAATTAAAAAGAATTTTTGAAAAAGAGAGAGGTATTTTCGAAAACTAGAGAGTGATAGGTAGTTAGTTGGTTTTGAAAAAGATAAGAAACAAACAAAAAGTCAAATAGTTAGTTTAAAAAGATATTAAAAGCAAATTTAAAAAGATAAGAAGACAAGATAAGATTAGATATTTTGAAATCAAAATTGAAAAAGATAAAATTTTGAAAAAGATAAGATAAAAAGATAAGATAGATAAGATATGGTTAAAAAAGATTTAATTTTAAAATTAAAATTAATTACTTAACTAACAAGAAACTTAAAAGGATAGGATTCTAGATTTTAAAGATTGAACCTTTCTTAACAAGAAAGTAACAAACTTCAAATTTTTGAATCAATCATATTACTTGTTAGTGTAGTTTCGAAAATTTGATATAAAGATAAGAAAAAGATTTTGAAAATATTTTGAAAAAGATATTTGGAATTTTTGAAAATAATAAAAAAATGAAAAAGATATGATTTTTGAAAAAGATTTTAAAAAGATAAGATTTTTAAATTTGAAAATTTGACTTGACCTGTAAGAAACAACTAATTTTAAAAATTTTTGACCAAGTCAACCCAAAATTTCAAAAATTTGGAGGGAAATAAGGAAAAGATATTTTTTTATTTTTGAATTTTTAATGAGGAGAGAGAAAAACACAAACATGACCCAAAACATAAAAATTTTGGATTAAAACACAAGATGCATGCAAGAACACTATGAATGTCAAGATGAACACCAAGAACACTTTGAAGATCATGATGAACATCAAGAACATAATTTTGAAAAATTTTTGATGCAAAGAAAACATGCAAGACACCAAACTTAGAAATCTTTAATGCATGGATTCTAACAAACGAAAAATGCATATTGAAAAACAACAAAAGATGCAAAACAAGAAAACATCAAGATCAAACAAGAAGACTTACCAAGAACAAATTGAAGATCATGAAGAACACCATGAACGCATGAATTTTCGAAAAATGCATAATAATTTTTTTTAAAACATGCAATTGACACCAAACTTAAAAGTTGACTCAAGACTCAAACAAGAAACACAAAATATTTTTGGTTTTTATGATTTTATGATTTTTTTTTGTATTTTTATTATTTATTTTCGAAAAAATTCATTAGAAAAACGAAAATAAAGAAAATTTTTTTTTTTGAAAATTTTTTTGAAAACTTTTTTAAAAGAAAATTACCTGATCTGAGCAATAAGGCGAACCGTTAGTTGTCCATACTTGAACAATCCCCGGCAACGGCGCCAAAAACATGGTGGACAAAATTGTGATTCGTACTCTTTGTACTTGTATGAAATTTAATTCGAGATAATAGCTCTTTACTATGTGTGGTCACAACTCCGTTCAACTAACCAGCAAGTGTACTGGGTCATCCAAGTAATAAACCTTACGTGAGTAAGGGTCGATTCCACAGAGATTGTTGGTATGAAGCAAGCTATGGTCATCTTGTAAATCTCAGTCAGGCGGATTTAAATAAATTATAGAATTTGGAAAATCAAATAATAGTAATTAAACATAAAATAAGGATAAAGTTACTCTTGTATTTCCATGATAGGAATTTCAGATAGGTGTATGGAGATGCTGTGCTCCTCCTGAATCTCTGCTTTCCTACTGCTTCATCCAATCCTTCTTACTCTTTTCCATGGCAAGCTGTATGTAGGGCATTACCGTTGTCAATGGCTACATCCCATCCTCTCAGTGAAAAAGGTCCAAATGCTCTGTCACAGCACGGCTAATCATCTGTCGGTTCTCAATCAGGTTAGAATAGAATCCCTTGATTCTTTTGCGTCTGTCACTAACGCCCAGCCTTCAGGAGTTTGAAGCTCGTCACAGTCATTCAATTCCGGAATCCTACTCAGAATACCACAGACAAGGTTAGACCTTCCGGATTCCCATGAATGCCGCCATCAATTCTAGCTTATACCACGAAGATTCTGATTAAGGAATCCAAGAGATATGCGCCCGGTCTAAGGTAGAATGGAAGTGGTTGTCAGTCACGCACGTTCATAGGTGAGAATGATGATGAGTGTCACGGATCATCACATTCATCAAGTTGAAGTGCAACGAATATCTTAGAATAGGAATAATTCGAATTGGATAGAAAATAATAGTAATTGCATTGAAGCTTGAGGTACAGCAGAGCTCCACACCCTTAATCTATGGTGTGTAGAAATTCCACCGTTGAAAATACATAAGTGAAAGGTTCAGGCATGGCCGAATGGCCAGCCCCCCCCCCCAAAACGTTATCAATAGTCTCCTCAGATGAAGAATAAAATAAAACTGAGACCAAAGATGTCTAATACAATAGTAAATTATCCTATTTATACTAGACTAGCTACTAGGGTTTACATGAGTAAGTAATTGATGCATAAATCCACTTCCCGGGCCCACTTGGTGTGTGTTTGGGTTGAGCTTGATCTATCCACGAGCTGAGACTTCTTTTGGAGTTGAACGCCAAGTTGTAACGTGTTTTGGGCGTTCAACTCCGGGTCGTGACGCGTTTCTGGCGTTTTACTCCAGACAGCAACATAGAACTGGTGTTGAGCGCCAGTTTACGTCGTCAATTCCCGAATAAAGTATGAACTATTATATATTACTGGAAAGCTCTGGATGTCTACTTTCCAACACCGTTGAGAGCGCACCATTTGGAGTTCTGTAGCTCAAGAAAATCTATTTCGAGTGCAGGGAGGTCAGATTCCAACAGCATCAGCAGTCCTTTGTCAGCCTCCTATCAGAGTTTTGCTCAAGTCCCTCAATTTCAGCCAGAAATTACCTGAAATCACAGAAAATCACACAAACTCATAGTAAAGTCCAGAAATGTGAATTTAACATAAAAACTAATGAAAACATCCCTAAAAGTAGCTTGAACTTACTAAAAACTACCTAAAAACAATGCCAAAAAGCGTATAAATTATCCGCTCATCAGGTTTTTTATTTGGGGAAGAGTTAAGGAGGTGATTGGTGAAGGGTATTTGGGGAAGAATGTTGTAGAAAGGTGTGAAGAGGAGAGAGAGTGAGTTGAGGTTGGTGGGGATCCTTTGGGGTCCACAGATCCTGAGGGGTCAAGGAATTCTTCATCCCTGCTCCAATTTGGCGTTCACAATGCCTTAGAGTGTAATTCTGGAGTTTAAATGCCAATTTGCTGCCCTATTCTAGCATTTAAACGCCAATTTGTTGCCCTGTTTTGGTGTTTAAACGCCAGTCTAGTGCCCTATTCTAGCGTTTAAACGCCCAGAAAGGTGCCAGATTGGGCGTTTAAACGCCCATTTTGATACCCTTACTGGCGTTTAAATGCCAGTAAGTCCTTCTTCCAGGGTGTGCTGATTTTAATGCTGTTTTTGATATTTTATTTATTTTTGTAATTGTCTTTGTGACTCACATGATCATCAACCTAAAAAGAAAATAAAATAATATAGATAAAATTAAAATAAAATTGGGTTGCCTCCCAATAAGCGCTTCTTTAATGTCAATAGCTTGACAGTGAGCTCTCATGGAGTTTCACAAATGATCAGAGTATGGTTGAGATCTCTCAACACCAAACTCAGAGTTTGGCTGTGGCCTCCCAACACCAAACTTAGAGTTTGAATGTGGGGGCTCTGTTTGACTCTGTATTGGGAGAAGCTCTTCATGCTTACTCTCTATGGTTGCAGATGGAGAACCTTGAGTCTTTATTACAAGGCATTCTTCATTCACATGAAGGATTAATTCTCCTCTGTCAACATCAATTATAGCTCTTGTTGTGGCAAGGAAGGGTCTTCCAAGGATGATGGATTCATCCTCATCCCTCCTAGTGTCTAGGATTATGAAATCAGCAGGGATGTAAAGGCCTTTGACCTTTACTAACACGTCCTCTACCTGTCCATAAGCCTTTTTCATAGAATTGTCTGCCATCTCTAATGAGAATTTGGCAGCCTGTACCTCAAAGATTCCCAGTTTCTCCATTACAGAGAGTGGCATTAAATTTATGTTTGACGCAAGTCACACAGAGCCTTCTCAAAGGTCATGGTGCCTATGGTATAGGGAATTAGGAATTTACCAGGATCCGATTTCTTTTGAGGTAAAGTGTGCTAAACCCAGGTATTCAGTTCATTAATGAGCAATGGAGGCTCATCCTCTCAAGTCTCATTACCAAATAATTTGGAATTCAGCTTCATGATTGCTCCTAAATACTGGGCAACTTGCCCTTCAACAATATCTTCATCTTCTTAAGAAGATGAATAGTCATAAGAGCTCATAAATGGTAAAAGGAGGTCCAAGGGAATCTCTATGGTCTCTATATGAGCCTCAGATTCCTTTGGTTCCTTATTAGGGGATTTTGTACTGACCATTGGACGTCCCCTGAGATCTTCCTCGTTGGGATTCACGTCTTCCTCCTCCTTTAAGTTTCAGCCATGTTGATTACATTAATGGCCTTGCACTCTCCTTTGGGATTCTCTTCTGTATTGCTTGGGAGAGTGCTAGGAGGAGTTTCAGTAACCCTTTTACTCAGCTGGCCCACTTGTGCCTCCAAATTTCTAATGGAAGATCTTGTTTTAGTCATGAAACTAAGAGTGCCCTTAGATAGATCAGAGACTATGTTTGCTAAGCTAGAAGGATTCTGCTCACATGCTTTGTCTGCTGTTGAGATGATAATGAGAAAGGTTTGCTAGTGCTAAACCTATTTCTTCCACCATTTTTATTATTGAAGCCTTGCTTCTGTTGATCCTTCCATGAAAAATTTGGATGATTTCTCCATGAAGGATTATAGGTTCTGCCAAAGGCTTCACCCATGTAATTCACCTATGCCATTACAGGGTTCTCAGGATCATAAGCCTCTTTTTCAGAAGATGCTTCTTTAGTATTGTTGGATACATTTTGCAATCCATTCAGATTCTGAAATATCATATTGACTCGTTAGGTCAATATTTTGTTCTGAGCCAGTATGGTATTCGGAACATCAATTTCAAGAACTCCTCTCTTTTGAGGTGTCCCATTACTCACAGGATTCCCCTCAGAGGTATACATGAACTGGTTATTTGCAACCATTTCAATAAGTTCTTGAGATTCTGTAGGCGTTTTCTTTAGGTGAATGGATCCACTTGCAGAGTGGTCCAGTGACATCTTGGAAAATTCAGACAGACCATCATAGAATAGATCTAATGTGGTCCATTCTGAAAGCATGTCAGAAGGACACTTTTTGGTCAGCTACTTGTATCTTTCCCAAGCTTCATAGAGGGATTCACCTTCTTTCTATCTGAAGGTTTGAACATCCACTCTAAGCTTGCTCAGCTTTTGAGGAGGAAAGAACTTGGCTAAGAAAGCCCTGACCAGCTTATCCCAAGAGTTCAGGCTATCTCTAGGTTGTGAGTCCAACCATGTTCTAGCTTTGTCTCTTACAGCAAAAGGGAAAAGCATAAGCTTGTAGACTTCAGGATCAACTCCATTGGTCTTAACAATATCACAGATCTGCAAGAACTCAATTAAGAACTAATAAGGGTCTTCTGATGGAAGTCAATGAAACTTGCAGTTCTGTTGCAGTAGAGAAACTAATTAAGGCTTTAGCTCAAAATTGTTTGCTCCTATGGTAGGGATTGAGATGCTTCTTCCATAAAAGTTGGAAGCTGGTGTAGTAAAATCACCAAGCATCTTCCTTGCATTGTTGTTTGGTTCGGCCATAATTGTTTCTTTTGCTGCTTCCTTTTCGAAAATTTCAGTGAGGTCCTCTTCAGAGTTTTGTGCTTTAGCTGCTCTTAGCTTCCTCTTTAGAGTCCTTTCAGGTTCAGGATCAGCTTCAACAAGTATGCCTTTATCTTTGTTCCTGCTCATATGAAAGAGAAGAAAACAAAGAAAATATGGAATCATCTATGTCACAGTATAGAGATTCCCTGAGGTGTCAGTGGAAAATAAAAATAGAAGAAGGAGGTAGGTAAAATTTCGAACACACAAAGAGAGATGGAGTTCAAATTGACAATGGAGGAGGAATGTTAGTGTTTAAATAGAAAAAGATGAGAAAAGGGGGGGAATTTTTGAAAAATTTATTAACTGAAAAAAATGAAAATTTAAAATAATTTTGAAAAATTGGTTGTGGTTTTTGAAAATTGAAGTAAAAAAAATATGGTTAGGTGATTTTGAAAAAGATAAGAAATAAATTTGAAAAAGATAAGAAGTTAGAGCAAGCTTTTGAAATCAAGGATTTTTAAAAAGAAGATATGATTTAAAAAAGATATTTTTGAAAAACAAATTAAAAAGATTTGATTTTTAAAATTAATGACTTCATTAACAAGAAACTAAAAGATATGATTCTAAATTTCAAATATGGAATCTTTCTTAACAAGAAAGTAACAAACTTGAAATTTTTGAATCAAGATTTTTGAAAATATGAGGAAAAGATTTGATTTTTGAAAAAGATATGTTTGAAAAGATAAGATTTTGAAAAAGATATGATTGAAAATATTTGATTTGAAAAAAGATTTGATTTTGAAAAAAATATGAAGATTTGAAAAAGATTTGATTTGAAAATAAAATTCCTCTCCTTGTGTCATCCTGGCATTAAACGCCCAGGAGTTGCATGTTTTGGGCGTTTAACGCCCAATTGTTACATGGTTTGGGCGTTTAAACGCCCAGTTGGGTACCCTGGCTGGCGTTTAAACGCCAGTTTTCCTTCTTCACTGGGCGTTATGAACGCCCAGCTTTTTCTCTATAATTCCTCTGCTTTATGTTCTTGGATCTTCATTTTTCTAAATCCTTTATTCAAGAAGATATGTTTTCAATTTTGAAAAACAACAAAATGAGTCAAAACATATAATTCTTGGATCAAAACACAAGATATATGCAAGAACATTATGAACTTCAAGATGAACACGAAGAACAATCTTGAAGATCAAGATAAACATCAAGAACTCAGTTTTCTTAATGAAAGAAAACATGGAGGACACTAAACTTAGAACTTTCTCATGTTTGGGCCATATGAATGCAAGAATGCATATGTAGAACATCGTGCAGTGCAAATCAATAAATCATGAAGATCAAACAAGGCAATTCATCAATAACAACTTGAAGATCATCAAGAACACAATGCATGTGTTTCAAAAATTGCAAGACAATTAAAATCATGCAATTGACACCAAACTTAAAATTTGGCCCTAGATTCAAACAAGAACCATGAAATATTTTTGGGTTTTTATGATTTTATGAAATTTTTTTGTATTTTTCGAAAATTATATTTGGAAAAACAAAAAAAAGAAGAAAATGTTTTTGAAAGATTTTTGGAAAACTTTTTGAAAATAAAATAAGGATTAAAACAAAAAGAAAATTACCTAATCAGAGCAACAAGATGAACCATCAGTTGTCTAAACTCGAACAATCGCCGGCAACGGCGCCAAAAACTTGGTGCACGAAATTGTGATCATCAAAAATGGCACTAAAGACTTGGATCTCTCAAACGTGAATCACACTTTGTCACAACTTCGCACAACTAACCAGCAAGTGCACTGGGTCGTCCAAGTAATACCTTACATGAGTAAGGGTCGATCCCACGAAGATTGTCGGCTTGAAGCAAGCTATGGCCACCTTGTAAATCTCAGTCAGGCGGATTCAAATGGTTTATGGAGTTTTGATAAATAAAAAATAAATAAAACATAAAGTAAAGATAGAGATACTTATGTAATTCATTGGTGAGAATTTCAGATAAGTGTATAGAGATGCTTCATCCCTCTTGAATCTCTGTTTTCCTAATGCCTTCATCCAATCCTTCATACTCCTTTCTATGGCAAGCTGTATGTTGGGTTTCACCGGCGTCAATGGCTACCTTCCGTCCTCTCAGTGAAAATGGTCCAAATGCGCTGTCACCGCACGGCTAATCATCTGTCGGTTCTCGATCACGTTGGAATAGGATCCAGTGATTCTTTTGCATTTGTCACTATGTCCAACACTCGCGAGGTTGAAGCTTGTCACAGTCATCCCTTCTTAGATCCTACTTGGAATACCACAGACAAGGTTTAGACTTTCCAGATCTCAAGAATGGCCGCCAATAATTCTAGCTTATACCATGAAGACTCCGATCTTTCGGAATGGAGGCTAAGAGATACACGCTCGATCTAAGGTAGAACGGAAGTGGTTGTCAGGCACGCATTCATAGGTTGAGAATAGTGATGAGTGTCACGGATCATCACATTCATCATGTTGAAGTGCAGCGAATATCTTAGAATAAGAATAAGCATGAATTGAATAGAAAACAGTAGTAATTGCATTAATGCTCGAGGAACAGCAGAGCTCCACACCCTTAATCTATGGTGTGTAGAAACTCCACCGTTGAAAATACATAAGTGAAAATAGGGTAGGTGGTGCACGAAATTGTAAATCACACTTTTCACAATTCGTACCACTAACGAGCAAGTGCACTGGGTCGTCCAAGTAGTACCTTACGTGAGTAAGGGTCGATCCCACAGAGATTGTTGGCTTGAAGCAAGCTATGGTTATCTTGTAATTCTTAGTCAGGATATCAATTATAATTATCAGTTGATTTTCAAATGAACAAGAGATCATGGATTAAATAATACTTATTATGCAGTAATGGAGAATATATTGGAGTTTTGGAGATGCTTTGTCTTCTGAATCTCTGCTTTCCCCCTGTCTTCTTCTTTACGCACACAAGGTTCCTCCTATGGCAAGCTGTGTGTTGGTGGATCACCGTTGTCAATGGCTACCATCTGTCCTCTCAGTGAAAATGGTCCAGGTGCGCTGTTACCGCACGGCTAATCATTTGTCGGTTCTCACTCATGCTGGAATAGGATCCATTAATCCTTTTGCGTCTGTTACTACGCCCAACCCTTGTGTGTTTGAAGCTCGTCACAGTCATTCAATCTCTGAATCCTACTCGGAATACCACAGACAAGGTTTAGACTTTTTGGATTCTCAAGAATGCTGCCAATGGATTCTAGCTTATACTACGAAGACTTTGATTAAGGAATCCAAGAGATACTCATTCAATCTAATGTAGAAGGGAGGTGGTTGTCAGGCACACGTTCATAGATTGAGAATGGTGATGAGTGTCACGGATCATCACATTCATCATATTAAAGTGTGAATGAATATCTTAGATGGAAACAAGCGTGTTTGAATAGAAAACAAAAATAATTGCATTAATCCATCGAGACACAGTAGAGCTCCTCACCCCCCAACAATGGAGTTTAGAGACTCATGCCGTCAAAGAGTACAAAGTTTAGATCTAAAATGTTATGAGGTACCAAATAAAATCTCTAAAAGTTGTTTAAATACTCAACTAGTAACCTAGGTTTACAGAAAATGAGTAAACTAAGATAGATAGTGCAGAAATCCACTTCTGGGGCCCACTTGGTGTGTGCCGGGGCTGAGACTTGAGCTTTTCACGTGCCTGGGCTATTTTTGGAGTTAAACAACAGGTTGTAACCTGTTTTGGGCATTTAACTCCAACTGGTAACCTTTTTCTGGCGTTTAACGCCAGAATAGAACATGGAACTGGCGTTAAAAGCCAGTTTACGTCATTTATCTTCAAGCAAAGTATGGACTATTATATATTTCTCAAAAGTCCTGGATGTCTACTTTCCAACCAATTGAGAGCACGCCAATTGGACTTTTGTAGCTCCAAAAAATCCATTCCGAGTGCAGGGAGGTCAGAATCCAACAGCATCAGCAGTCCTTTTTCAGCCTAAATCAGATTTTTGCTCAGCTCCCTCAATTTCAGCCAGAAAATACCTAAAATCATAGAAAAACACACAAACTCATAGTAAAGTCCAGAAATACGAATTTTTCCTAAAAACTAATGAAAATATACTAAAAACTAACTAAATCATACTAAAAACTACATGAAATTACCCCCAAAAAGCGTATAAAATATCCGCTCATCAGTAGGCATGGCCGAATGGCCAGCCTCCCAAAACATGAACAATGGTCCCAAGATTCTGAGATTCCCCAGATTAAAATACAATAGTAAAAGGTCCTATTTATAATGAAACTAGCTACTAGGGTTTATAGAAATAGGTAAATGATGCATAAATCCACTTCCGGGCCCACTTGGTGTGTGCTTCGGCTGAGCATTGAGCATCACACATGTAGAGGCTTCTCTTGGAGTTAAACACCAGTTTTGGTGCCAGTTTGGGCGTTTAACTCCAACTTTTATGCCAGTTTCGGCGTTTTGACGCCAGAAAAAAGCAGAGAGGTGGCGTTTTGACGCCAGTTTACGTCATCAAAACTCGTGCAAGGTATGGACTATTATATTTTGTTGGAAAGCCCTAGATGTCTACTTTCCAACGCAATTGAGAGCGTGCCATTTGGAGTTCAGTACATTGATTCTTGAACACAGCTACTTTATGAGTCTTGGCAGTGACCCTAAGCACTTTGTTTTCCAGTATTCCCACCGGATACATAAATGCCACAGACACATAACTGGGTGAACCTTTTCAGATTGTGACTTAGCTTTGCTAAAGTCCCCAGTTAGAGGTGTCCAGAGTTCTTAAGCACACTCTTTTGCTTTGGATCACGACTTTAACCACTCAGTCTCAAGTTTTTCACTTGGACTTGCATGCCACAAGCACATGGTTAAGGACAGCTTGATTTAGCCGCTTAGGCCTGAATTTTATTTCCTTGGGCCCTCCTATCCATTAATGCTCAAAGCCTTGGATCCTTTTTACCCTTGCCTTTTGGTTTAAAGGGCTATTGGCTTTTTCTGCTTGCTTTTCTTTTTCTTTCTCTCTTTTTTTGCCATTTTTTTTCACTAGCTTTTTTTTTCACTACTTTTTCTTGCTTCAAGAATCAATTTCATGATTTTTCAGATTATCAATAACATTTCTCTTTGTTCATCATTCTTTCAAGAGCCAACAATTTTAACATTCATAAACAACAAGATAAAAAATATGCACTGTTCAAGCATTCATTCAGAAAACAAAAAGTATTGCCACCACATCAAAATAATTAAACTAGTTTCAAGATAAAATTTGAAATCCAAGTACTTCTTGTTCTTTTGTAATTAAGCACATTTTTCATGTAAGAGAGGTGAAGGAGTCATGGAGTTATTCATAGTTTTAAGACATAGACACTAGACACTAATGATCATGTAGTGAAGACACAAACATAGATAGAGCATAAAGCTAAAAAACAGAAAATAAATAGACAAGGAGATTAAGAAATGCATCCACCTTAGTGAGGGCGGCGTCTTCCTCCTCTTGAAGAACCAATGGTGCTCTTGAGCTCCTCTATGTCTCTTCCTTGCCTTTGTTGCTCCTCCCTCATAGCTCTTTGATCTTCTCTAATCTCATGGAGAATGATGGAGTGCTCTTGGTGTTCCACCCTTAATTGGTCCATGTTGTAACTCAAGCTTTCCAAAGAGGTGTTGAGTTGCTCCCAATAATTGTGTGGAGGAAATTACATCCCTTGAGGCATCTCAGGGATTTTTTGATGAAGGACGTCCTCATGCTTTTGTTGAGTGCCATGAATGGGCTCTCTAGTTTGCTCCATTTTCTTCTTAGTGATGGGCTTGTCCTCTTCAATGAGGATGTCTCCCTCTATGGCAATCCCAGCTGAATAGCAAAGGTGACATATGAGGTGAAGAAAGGCTAATCTTGCCAAAGGTGAGGACTTGTCAGCTACCTTGTAGAGTTCTAGAGGTATGATTTCATGAACTTCAACTTCCTCTCCAATCATGATACTATGGATCATGATGGCCCGATCCACAGTTACCTCAGATCGGTTGCTAGTGGGAATGATAGAGTGTTGGATGAACTCCAACCATCCTCTAGCCATAGGCTTAAGATCCGGTCTTCTCAATTGAACCGGGTTGCCTCTTGAGTCTCTTTTCCATTGAGCTCCTTCTACACATCTGTCCATGAGGACTTGGTCCAACCTTTGATCAAAATTGACCCTTCTAGTGTAGGGGTGTGCGTTTTCTTCCATTATTGGCAAGTTGAACGCTAGCCTCACGTTTTCTGGACTAAAATCTAAGTATTTCCCCCGAACCATTGTAAGCCAATTCTTTGGGTTTGGGTTCATATTTTGATCAGGGTTCCTAGTGATCCATGCATTTGCATAGAACTCTTGAACCATTAAGTTTCTGACTTGTTGAATGGGGTTGGCAAGAACTTCCCAACCTCTTGTTCGGATTTCTTGTCGGATCTCTAGATATTCACCCTTTTTGAGCCTAAAAAGGACCTCAGGGATCACCTTCTTCTTGGCCACAACTTCATAGAAGTGGTCTTGATGAACTTTTGAGATGAATCTCTCCATCTCCCATGACTCAGAGGTGGAGGCAATTGCCTTCCCTTTCCTCTTTCTAGAGGTTTCTCTGGCCTTAGGTGCCATAAATGGTTATGAAAAAACAAAAAGCAATGCTTTTACCACACCAAACTTAAAATATTTGCTCGTCCTAGAGCAAAACAAGAAAGAAAGATGTAGAAGAAGAAGTAAATGGAGGAGATAGAGGGTGTATAGGGTTCGGCCAAGAGGAGAATAAGGTGTTTGTGATGTGTGAAAAAGAAGGGGTGAATGGGGGTATTTATAGGGAGAGTGGCCGAATGGTTTGGGAGGGGAATGTTTTTGAATTTTGAAGGTGGGTGGGGTTTTTTATTTGGGGAAGAGTTAAGGAGGTGATTGGTGAAGGGTATTTGGGGAAGAGTGTTATAGAAAGGTGTGAAGAGGAGAGAGAGTGAGTTGAGGTTTGTGGAAATTCTGTGGGGTCCACAGATCCTGAGGGTCAAGGAATTCTTCATCCCTGCTCCAATTGGGCGTTCACAATGCCTTAGAGTGCAATTCTGGCATTTAAACGCTAGTTTGCTGCCCTGTCTAGCGTTTAAACACCACCTTTCCTTCCTGTTCTGGTGTCCAAACGCCAGTTTGTTGCCCTATTTTGGTGTTTAAACGCCAGTCTGGTGCCCTATTCTGGCGTTTAAACGCCCAGAAAGGTGCCAGATTGGGCATTTAAACGCCCATTTTGCTACTCTTACTGGCGTTTAAACGCGAGTAAGTCCTTCCTCCAGGGTGTGCTATTTTCAATGCTGTTTTTGATTTTTTTATTTATTTTTGTAATTGTCTTTGTGACTCACATGATCATCAACCTAAAAAGAAAACAAAATAATATAGATAATATTAAAATAAAATTGGGTTGCCTCCCAATAAGCGCTTCTTTAATGTCAATAGCTTGACAGTGAGCTCTCATGGAGTCTCACAGATGATCAGAGTATAGTTGAGATCTCTCAACACTAAACTTAGAGTTTGGCTGTGGCCTTCCAACACCAAACTTAGAGTTTGAATGTGGGGGCTCTGTTTGACTCTGTATTGGGAGAAGCTCTTTAAGCTTACTCTCCATGGTTGCAGATGGAGAACCTTGAGTCTTTACTATAAGGCATTCTTCATTCACATGAAGGATCAATTCTCCTCTGTCAACATCAATTACAGCTCTTGGTGTGGCTAGGAAGGGTCTTCCAAGGATGATGGATTCATCCTCATCCCTCTTAGTGTCTAGAATTATGAATCAGTAGGGATGTAAAGGCCTTTGACCTTTACTAGCACGTCCTCTACCTGTCCATAAGCCTTTTTCATAAAGTTGTCTGCCATCTCTAATGAGAATTTGGCAGCTTGTACCTCAAAGATTCCCAGTTTCTCCATTACAGAGAGTGGCATTAAATTTATGCCTGACCCCAAGTCACACAGAGCCTTCTCAAAGGTCATGGTGCCTATGGTACAGAGAATTAGGAATTTACCAGGATCCTGTTTCTTTTAAGGTAAAGTGTGCTGAACCCAGGTATTCATTCATTAATAAGCAATGGAGGCTCATCCTCCCAAGTCTCATTACCAAATAGCTTGGCATTCAGCTTCATGATTGCTCCTAAATACTGGACAACTTGCCTTTCAACAATGTCTTCATCTTCTTCAGAAGATGAATAGTCATTAGAGCTCATGAATGGTAAAAGGAGGTCCAAGGAAATCTTTATGGTCTCTATATGAGCTTCAGATTCCTTTGGTTCCTCATTAGGGGATTCCGTACTGACCATTGGACGTCCCCTGAGGTCTTCCTCATTAGGATTCACGTCCTCCTCCTCCTTTAAGGTTTTGGCCATGTTGATTACATCAATGGCCTTGAATTCTCCTTTGGGATTCTCTTCTGTATTGCTTGGGAGAGTGCTAGGAGGAGTTTCAGTAACCCTTTTACTCAGTTGGCTCACTTGTGCCTCCAAATTTATAATGGAGGATCTTATTTCAGTCATGAAACTAAGAGTGGCCTTAGATAGATCAGAGACTATGTTTGCTAAGCTAGAATGATTCTGCTTAGAATGCTCTATCTGTTGCTGAGATGATGATGGGAAAGGTTTGCTATTGCTAAACCTGTTTCTTCCACCATTGTTATTATTGAAGCCTTGCTTTTGTTGATCCTTCCTTGAAAAATTTGGAGGATTTTTCCACGAAGGATTATAGGTGCTGCCAAAGGCTTCACCCATGTAATTTACCTCTGCCATTGCAGGGTTCTTAGGATCATAAGCTTCTTCTTCAAAATATGATTCTTTAGTACTGTTGGATGAATTTTGTAATCCATTCAGACTCTGAGATATCATATTGACTTGTTGGGTCAATATTTTGTTCTGAGCCAGTATGGCATTCAGAGCATCAATTTCAAGAACTCCTATCTTTTGAGGCATTTCATTACTCACAGGATTCTTCTCAGAGGTATACATGAATTGGTTATTTGCAACAATTTCAATAAGTTCCAGAGCTTCTGCAGGCATTTTCTTTAGGTGAATGGATCCACCTGCAGAGTGGTCCAGTGACATCTTGGAAAATTCAGACAGACCATCATAGAATATATCGAATGTGGTCCATTCTAAAAGCATGTCAGAAGGACACTTTTTGGTCAGCTGCTTGTATCTTTCCCAAGCTTCATAGAGGGATTCACCTTCTTCCTGTCTGAAGGTTTGAACATCCACTCTAAGCTTGCTCAGCTTTTAAGGAGGAAAGAACTTGGATAAGAAAGCCGTGACCAGCTTATCCCAAGAGTCCAGGCTATCTCTAGGTTGTGAGTCCAACCATGTTCTAGCTCTGTCTCTTACAGCAAAAGGGAAAACCATAAGCTTGTAGACTTCAGGATCAACTCCATTGGTCTTAACAGTATCACAAATCTGCAAGAACTCAGTTAAGAACTGATAAGGGTCTTCTGATGGAAGTCCATGAAACTTGCAGTTCTGTTGCAGTAGAGAAACTAATTGAGGCTTTAGCTCAAGATTGTTTGCTCCTATGGCAGGGATTGAGATGCTTCCTCCATAAAAGTTGGAAGTTAGTGTAGTAAAATCACCAAGCATCTTCCTTGCATTGTTGTTTGGTTCAGCCATAATTGTTTCTTTTGCTGCTTCCTTTTCGAAAATTTCAGTGAGGTCCTCATTATAGTTTTGTGCTTTATCTGCTCTTAGCTTCCTCTTTAGAGTCCTTTCAGGTTCAGGATCAGCTTCAACAAGTATGCCTTTATCTTTGTTCCTGCTCATATGAAAGAGAAGAAAACAAAGAAAATATGGAATCCTCTATGTCACAGTATAGAGATTCCTTGAGGTGTCAGAGGAAAATAAGAATAGAAGAAGGAGGTAGGTAAAATTTCGAACACACAAAGAGAGATGGAGTTCGAATTGACAATGGAGGAGGAATGTTAGTGTTTAAATAGAAAAATATGAGAGAAGGGGGGTGAGGAAATTTTTGAAAAATTTATTAACTGAAAAAAATGAAAATTTAAAATAATTTTGAAAAATTGGTTGTGGTTTTCGAAAATTGAAGTAAAAAAAACATGGTTAGGTGATTTTGAAAAAGATAAGAAATAAATTTGAAAAAGATAAGAAGTTAGAACAAGATTTTGAAATTAAGGATTTTTAAAAAGAAGATATAATTTAAAAAAAAGATATTTTTGAAAAACAAATTAAAAGATTTGATTTTTAAAATTAATGACTTGATTAACAAGAAACTAAAAGATATAATTCTAAATTTCAAATATGGAATCTCTCTTAACAAGAAAGTAACAAACTTGAAATTTTTGAATCAAGATTTTTGAAAATATGAGGAAAAGATTTGATTTTTGAAAAAGATATGTTTGAAAAGATATGATTTTGAAAAAGATATTATTGAAAAAATTTGAAGATTTAAAAAAGATTTGATTTGAAAATAAAATTCCTCTCCTTGTGTCATCCTGGCGTTAAACGCCTAGGAGTTGCATGTTTGGGGCGTTTAACGCCCAATTGCTGCATGGTTTGGGCGTTTAAATGCCCAGTCGGGTACCCTGGCTAGCGTTTAAATGCCAATTTTCCTTCTTCACTGGGCGTTTTAAACGCCCAACTTTTTCTTTTTAATTCCTCTGCTTTATGTTCTTGGATATTCATTTTGCTAAATCCTTTATTCAAGAAGATATGTTTTCAATTTTGAAAAACAACAAAATGAGTCAAAACATATAATTCTTGGATTAAAACACAAGATATATGCAATAACATTATGAACGTCAAGATGAACACCAAGAACAATCTTGAAGATCATGATGAACATCAAGAACTCAATTTTCTTTATGAAAGAAAACATGGAGGACACCAAACTTAGAACTTTCACATGTTTGGGCCATATGAATGCAAGAATGCATATGTAGAACATCATGCAGTGCAAATCAATAAATCATGAAGATCAAACAAGGCAATTCATCAAGAACAACTTGAAGATCATCAAGAACATAATGCATGGGTTTCGAAAATTACAAGACAATTAAAATCATGCAATTGACACCAAACTTAAAATTTGGCCCTAGATTCAAACAAGAACCATGAAATATTTTTGGATTTTTATGATTTTATGAATTTTTTTTGTATTTTTCAAAAATTATATTTGGAAAAACGAAAAAAAGAAGAAAATTTTTTTGAAAGATTTTTGGAAAACTTTTTGAAAATAAAATAAGGACTAAAACAAAAAGAAAATTACCTAATCTGAGCAACAAGATGAACCGTCAGTTGTCCAAACTCGAACAATCCCCGACAACGGCGCCAAAAACCTGGTGCACGAAATTGTGATCATCAACAATGGCGCCAAAGACTTGGAGCTCTCAAACGTGAATCACACTTTGTCACAACTTCACACAACTAACCAACAAGTGCACTAGGTCGTCCAAGTAATACCTTACGTGAGTAAGGATCGATCCCACAGAGATTGTCGGCTTGAAGCAAGCTATGGCCACCTTGTAAATCTCAATCAGGCGGATTCAAATGGTTTATGGAGTTTTGATAATTAAAAGATAAATAAAACATAAAGTAAAGATAGAGATACTTATGTAATTCATTGGTGAGAATTTCAGATAAGTGTATAGAGATGCTTCATCCCTCTTGAATCTCTGCTTTCCTACTGCCTTCATCCAATCCTTCATATTCCTTTCTATGGCAAGCTGTATGTTGGGTTTCACCGGCATCAATGGCTACCTCTCGTCCTCTTAGTGAAAATGGTCCAAAAGTGCTGTCACCACACGGCTAATCATCTGTCGGTTCTCGATCATGTTGGAATAAGATCCAGTGATCTTTTTGCATTTGTCACTATGCCCAACACTCGCGAGTTTGAAGCTCGTCATAGTCATCCCTTCCCAGATCCTACTCGGAATACCACAGACAAGGTTTAGACTTTCCAGATCTTAAGAATGGCCGCCAATAATTCTAGCTTATACCACGAAGACTTCGATCATTTGAAATGGAGGCTAAGAGATACACGCTCGATCTAAGGTAGAACGGAAGTGGTTGTCAGGCACGCATTCATAGGTTGAGAATAGTGATGAGTGTCACGGATCATCACATTCATCATGTTGAAGTGCAGCGAATATCTTAGAATAAGAATAAGCATGAATTGAATAGAAAACAGTAGTAATTGCATTAATGCTCGAGGAACAGCAGAGCTCCACACCCTTAATCTATGGTGTGTAGAAACTCCACCGTTGAAAATACATAAGTGAAAATAGGGTAGGCATGGCCGAATGGCCAGCCTCCCAAAATGTGAACAATGGTCCTAAGATTCCAAGATTTCCCAGATTAAAATACAATAGTAAAAGGTTCTATTTATAATGAAACTAGCTACTAGGGTTTACAGAAATACGTAAATGATGTAGAAATCTACTTCCGATCCCACTTGGTGTGTGCTTGGGCTGAGCATTGAGCTTCACACATGTAGAGGCTTCTCTTGGAGTTAAACACCAGCTTTGGTGCCAGTTTGGGCGTTTAACTCTAACTTTTATGCCAGTTCCGGCGTTTTGACGCCAAAAAAGGGCAGAGAGCTAGCAATTTGACACCATTTTACATCGTCAAAACTCATGCAAGGTATGGAGTATTATATATTTTTGGAAAGCCCTGGATGTCTATTTTCCAACGCAATTGAGAGAGCACCATTTGGAGTTCTATAGCTCCAGAAAATCCACTTCGAATGCAGGAAGGTCAGAATCCAACAGCATCTGCAGCCCTTTGTCAGCCTTTGAATCAGATTTTTGCTCAGGTCCCTCAATTTCAGCTAGAAAATACCTGAAATCACAGAAAAACATACAAACTCATAGTGAAGTCCAGAAATGTGAATTTTGCATAAAAACTAATAAAAATATCCCAAAAAGTAGCTAGATCCTACTAAAAACTACCTAAAAAATAATGCCAAAAAGCGTATAAATTATCCGCTCATCAGGACGCGTATGCATCGAGGGGCTAAAATGCAAGGGACTCACAAGTGTATAGCACGCGTACACGTGGGTGCCCGAGCGCTACGTTGTCTTTAAGAACGCTACGCTCTCTTGGAAGCAAATTCTGATTCAATTAAGCTTCATTCCAATCCTAATTTAACTGCAAGCAAGCAAGCCTATTCATATCACTCAATCAAGGTCACAATAATCATCTAGATTTAATTTTCATTTGATTGTAATTTGCTTTTAATTTTATTTCAATTTGTAATTTAGGAAAGCCTATATAAAGGCATCAGTTTAAATTCATCAGAGGGGGCTGAGTAGTAGAGTAAGTGCACATGTAGTAGTAGGAGTAGGAGTAGGGTAAAAGGCTCTGGTAGAGAGCTTAGCTTTGAATTTCTTTTTTTTTTTCTGCACTTTTACATTTGAGTTGTATTGAATTTAGTTCAGCTTTATGCAATTTAAATTTCTACACTTCTCTGCTATAATTTTCCTTTCTGCAATTTTACATTTCCATTCATTGTTCATCAGTTTGATTTATTTTCTTACAATTTAGTTTCTCTGCACTTGTTCTTTGAGCTATGATCTACTGAACCCCGATTTATTAGGGGGAGGAGCTCTATTGTGATTCTAATGGATTAATGAATATATTCTTCTTCTCAATTTATCTGGATAGCTAAGAAATAACTTCTGTTTTGACTGAGATCCATTCACTCCAAAAGGGGGTTTGAATCTGTAAATTTTCATGTGAGCCTCAGAAGGAGAATCATGGAAATTAGAACTGAAGCTCTGTTTCTCACAACTCTCTTGATCAACACCATTCGGGAGGAATTGAGATCTTGAGAGTCTGTGTGGCTTATGGATGAGAGAAAATTCTTAACCTCTTCTTATGACAATTAGATCAAGGAATTGGCAAGATTGATTGTGATTAGAGAGATTGGATTGCCAAGGAATTGGGATCCAATCAATTTCAATCCACCATAGATCTATTCATATGATTGAGAAAGATGTTGAGACCCATTTGATTTATTGTGGATTATGATTTCTCCAATCCCTGATGAATCTCTATTTTTGTCATTTCTCATTTGATTACTTTGAGTTTCATTTAACTGCTTTTGATTTACTACTTTCTTTTAATTCTGTTGATCCATCTCCACTCAATTTATCACTATCATTTGATTACTTTGAGTTTCATTTAATTGCTTTTGATTTACTGCTTTCTTTTAATTCTGTTGATCCATCTCCACTCAATTCATCACTGTCAACTTAACTAAATTTATCACCTAACTAAAATTGCTTGATCCATCAATCCTCGTGGGATCAACCTCACTCTTGTGAGTTTTACTACTTGAAGCGACCCGGTATACTTGCCAGTTAGTTTGTGTGGAAATCCAATTTTTGCCCATCACAAACACATCAATGCATCGAATGGAATTAAAGTGAATTAAATTTAGCAAATTAAAGGCTTAAAAAGCATGTTTTCACTCCTAAGCACAAATTAGGAAGAATTCACAAAACTATGTTATTTAGTGAATAAATGTAGGAAAAGTCGATAAAACTCACCAAATTCAGCACAAGATAAACCATAAAATTGTGGTTTATCAATCTTCCCACACTTAAACAATAGCATGTCCTCATGCTAAACCCAAGAAAGAAAAGAAAGGGAGATCAATTATTCAATGCAAACTATCTAAATGCAATTTATCTAAATGCATGCAACTACTTGGTCAAAATAAATCAATTTCCAAGACATATATAAACATAAGGGCTAAAACATGCACAACCAAGTCAAATCCAACAACTGATTATAGTTATTGAAAAGAACTTATAACTTGAAAGATAATGAATAATAACCAATGGAAACATAGAATTGAGCAATTGAACCCTTCACTGGATGTGTATACACTCTAGTTGCTCAAGTGTTTAGGGTTATTTCACTCAATTCTCCTTTAATCATGCTTTCTGATGAGCGGATAATTTATACACTTTTTGGCATTGTTTTTAGTATGCTTTTAGTATATTTTAGTTAGTTTTTATTATATTTTTATTATTTTTTATTTAAAATTCACTTTTATGGACTTTACTATGAGTTTGTGTGTTTTTCTGTGATTTCAGGTATTTTCTGGCTGAAATTCAGGGACTTGAGCAAAAATCTGATTCAGAGGCTGAAAAGGGCTGTAGATGCTGTTGGATTCTGACCTCCCTGCATTCGAAGTGAATTTTCTGGAGCTACAGAAGCCCAATTGGCGCGCTCTCAATTGCGTTGGAAAGTAGACATCCAGGGCTTTCCAGCAATATATAATAGTCCATACTTTGCCCAAGATTTAATGGCCGAAACAGGCGTTCCAATTCAGCTTCAGAATTCCCGGCGTTAAACGCCGGAACTGGCACAAAAGTGGGAGTTAAACGCCCAAACTGGCACAAAAGCTGGTGTTTAACTCCAAGAAAAGTCTCTACACATGGAAGCTTCAATGCTCAGCCCAAGCACACACCAAGTGGGCTCGGAAGTGGATTTTTATGTCATTTACTCATTTCTGTAAACCCTAGGCTACTAGTTCTCTATAAATAGGACCTTTTGCTATTGTATTTGGGAATCTTTCAATCTTCGGATCATCTTTTGATCATGTTTTTATGATTGAACCCTCTTTGGGAGGCTGGCCATTCGGCCATGCCTAGACCTTGTTCTTATGTATTTTCAACGGTAGAGTTTCTACACACCATAGATTAAGGTGTGGAGCTCTGCTGTACCTCGAGTATTAATGCAATTACTATTGTTCTTCTATTCAATTCAGCTTATTCTTGTTCAAGATATCACTTGTTCCTCAACTTGATGAATGTGATGATCCGTGACACTCATCATCATTCTCACCTATGAATGTGTGCCAGACAACCACCTCCGTTCTACCTTAGATTGAGTGGATATCTCTTGGATTCCTTAATCAGAATCTTCGTGGTATAAGCTAGAATCCATTGGCAGCCATTCTTGAGAATCCAGAAGGTCTAAACCTTGTCTGTGGTATTCTGAGTAGGATTCAGGGATTCAATGACTGTGACGAGCTTCAAACTCGCGATTGTGGCGCGTTAGTGACAGACGCAAAAGAATCACTGGATTCTATTCCGACATGATCGAGAACCGATAGATGAATAGCCGTGCTGTGACAGAGCGTGTTGAACATTTTCACTGAGAGGATGGGACTGTAGCCATTGACAACGGTGATGCCCAACATACAGCTTGCCATGGAAAGGAGTAAGAAGGATTGGATGAAGAAAGTAGGAAAGCAGAGAGACGGAAGGGACAAAGCAACTCCATACGCTTATCTGAAATTCTCACCAATGAATTACATAAGTATCTCTTTCTTTATTTTATGTTTTATTTATATTTTAATCATTAATCCTCTATAACCATTTGAATCCGCCTGACTGAGATTTACAAGATGACCATAGCTTGCTTCATACCAACAATCTCCGTGGGATTGACCCTTACTCGCGTAAGGTTTATTACTTGGACGACCCAGTGCACTTGCTCGTTAGTTGTGCGAAGTTGTGATAAAGAGTTGAGATTGCAATTGAGCGTACCATGTTGATGGCGCCATTGATGATCACAATTTCGTGCACCAAGTTTTTGGCACCGTTGCTGGGGATTGTTCGAGTTTGGACAACTGACGGTTCATCTTGTTGCTTAGATTAGGTAATTTTATTTTATGTTTATGCTTTTTACTTTTTGAAAATTTTTCAAAAATACAAAAAAATATTTCTATTTTGTTCTTCAGAGTTTTTAAGAATGGATTCTAGAGTTTCATGATGATTTGTTGAAGTATGACTGGTTGTGAAGCCATGTTTAATTCCTGGACCGGAGTCTTAGACTAGCATTGCAATGATTCCTGGAATTCTCATTAAGAATTTTGAACCCTTGTTTTTCTTTTCCACTCAATTTTTGAAAAAGCACAAAAAAAATTTATAAAATCTTAAAATCAAAAATATTTTTATGTTTCTTGTTTGAGTCTAGTGTCTAATTTTAAGTTTGGTGTCAATTGCATGTCTTTATTCTTCTAATTTTTGAAAATTACATGCATTATGTTCTTCATTGATCTTCAAGTTGTTCTTGATGATTTCCTTGCTCTGATCTTTAAATTCTCTTGTCTTGAGTGTTTTGTTGTTTCTCATATGCATTCTCAATTTGTTAGTGTCAATAGTATGCAAACTTCTAAGTTTGGTGTCCTGCATGCATTGTTTATTTGATCTTAGTTGCATTTTGATTATTCCTCATCATTAAAAATTCAAATTTTTTTTTTAATTTGTGTCTTTTCAAGTCAATAATACAGAGAATTGAAGATTCAGAACATGCAGCAGAGGAATTACACAGAAAAACTGGGCGTTCAAAACGCCCAGTGAAGAAGGAAAACTGGCATTTAAACGCCAGCCAGGGTACCTGACTGGGCGTTTAACGCCCAAAAGGGTAGCATTTTGGGCGTTAAACGCCAGAATGGATACCATTCTGGGCGTTTAACGCCAGGATGATACAAGAGGGAAGATTTTGTTTTTAATTCAATTTTTTTTTCAAGTTTTCATTATTTTTCAAAATCAAATCTTTTTCAATCCATATCTTTTCAATCATATATTTTCAAAATCAATTTCTTTCAATTCTCAAAAATACTTGCCTACAATTAATGATTTGATTCAACATTTCAAGTATGTTGCCTTTTCTGTTAAGAAAGGTTTAATGTTTGAATCATATCCTTCAAATTTCTTGTCAGCCAAGTCATTAATTTTAAAAATCAAATCTTTTTTAAATTGTTTCTCAATCATATCTTTTCAATCATATCTTTTTAAAACCATAACTCTTCAATCATATCTTCTTAATCACATCTTTTTCCAAATAATTTTCAAACTTTTTGATTTTTAATTTCAAAATCTTTTTCAAAAATCACTTTATTTCTTTCCCAACTTTAATTTTCGGAAATCATTCTTCAATTTTTCAAAATTTCTTCAAAATCTTTTAATTTATTTTCAAAAATTCTTCCCCTCTTCTCACATCCTTCTATTTAAGGACTAACACTCTTCCACTATCAACAATTTGAACTCTATCTCTCTTGATAAGTTCGAATTCTTCTTCTTCTACCTCCTCCTTCTATTCTTCTTTTCCTCTGACATCTCAAGGAATCTCTATACTGTGACATAGAGGATTCCATATTTTTTTGTTCTCTTCTCTTTCAAATGAGCAGGAGCAAAGACAAAAGCATTCTTGTTGAGGCTGACCCTGAACCTGAAAGGACCTTGAAGCGAAAGCTAAGAGAAGCTAAAGCACTACTTTCTGTAGAGGACCTAACAGAAATCTTCAAACAAGAAGAAGACATGGCAGCCGAAAACAACAACAATGCCAACAATGCAAGGAAGGTGCTGGGTGACTTTACTGTACCTACTCCCGACTTCTATGGGAGAAGCATCTCTATCCTTGCCATTGGAGCAAACAACTTTGAGCTTAAGCCTCAATTAGTTTCTCTAATGCAACAGAATTGCAAGTTCCATGGACTTCTATTGGAAGATCCTCATCAGTTTTTAGCTAAATTCTTGCAAATCTGTGACACTGTCAAGACCAATGGGGTTGACCCTGAGGTCTACAGACTTATGCTATTCCCTTTTGCTGTAAGAGATAGAACTAGGATATGGTTGGACTCACAACCTAAAGAAAGCCTGAACTATTGGGAAAAGCTAGTCAATGCCTTCTTGGCAAAGTTCTTTCCACCTCAAAAATTGAGTAAGCTTAGAGTAAAAGTCCAAACCTTCAGACAGAAGGAAGGTGAATCCCTCTATGAAGCTTGGGAAAGATACAAGCAATTGATCAGAAAGTGTCCTTCTGACATGCTTTCTGAATGGAGCATCATAGGTATCTTCTATGATGGTCTGTCTGAACTGTCCAAGATGTCATTGGACAGCTCTGCTGGAGGATCTCTTCATCTGAAGAAGACGCCTGCAGAAGCTCAAGAACTCATTGAAATGGTTGCAAATAACCAATTCATGTACACTTCTGAAAGGAATCCTGTGAACAATGGGATGAATCAGAAGAAAGGAGTTCTTGAGATTGATACTCTGAATGCCATATTGGATCAGAACAAAATATTGACTCAGCAAGTCAATATGATTTCTCAAAGTCTGTCTAGAATGCAAGCTGCACCAGGCAGTACTAAGGACGCTTCATCTGAAGAAGAAGCTTATGATCCTGAGAACCCATCAATGGAAGAGGTGAATTACATGGGAGAACCCTATGGAAACACCTATAATCCTTCATGGAGAAATCATCCAAATCTCTCATGGAAGGATCAACAGAGACCTCAACAAGGTTTCAACAACAATAATGGTGGAAGAAACAGGTTTAGCAATGGCAAGCCTTTTCCATCATCTTCTCAGCAACAGACAGAGAATTCTAAGCAGAGCCACTCTGACTTAGCAACCATGGTCTCTGATCTAATCAAAACCACTCAAAGTTTCATGACTGAAACAAGGTCCTCCATTAGAAACTTGGAGGCTCAAGTGGATCAGCTGAGTAAGAAAGTTACTGAACTCCCTCCTAGTACCCTTCCAAGCAATACAGAAGAGAATCCAAAAGGAGAGTGTAAGGCCATTAACATGGCCGAATTTGGAGAGGAGGAAGAGGCAGTGATCGCCACTGAGGAAGACCTCAATGAGTTCCCTAATGAGGAACCATGGGAATCTGAGGCTCACATTGAGACCATAGAGATTCCATTGGATTTACTTCTGCCAATCATAAGCTCTGATGAGTATTCTTCCTCAGAAGAGGACGAAGATGTCACTGAAGAGCAAGTTTCTAAGTACCTTGGAGCAATCATGAAGCTAAATGACAAGTTATTTGGTAATGAGACTTGGGAGGATGAACCCCCTTTGCGCACCAAAGAACTGGATGACTTGACTAGGCAGAGACTACCTCAAAAGAGACAGGACCCTGGGAAGTTCTCAATACCTTGTACATTAGGCACCATGACCTTCGAGAAGGCTCTGTGTGACCTAGGGTCAAGCATAAACCTCATGCCTCTCTCTGTAATGGAGAAGCTAGGGATCTTTGAGGTACAAACTGCAAGAATCTCACTAGAGATGGCAGACAATTCAAGAAAACAAGCTTATGGACTTGTAGAGGATGTTTTGGTAAAGATTGAAGACCATTACATCCCTGCTGATTTCATAGTCCTAGAGACTGGGAAGTGAATGGATGAATCCATCATCCTTGGCAGACCGTTCCTAGCCACAGCAAAGGCTGTGATTGATGTTGACAGAGGAGAATTGATCATTCAAGTGAATGAAGAATATTTTGTGCTTAAGGCTCAAGGATATCCCTCTGTAACCATGGAGAGGAAGCATGAAGAGCTTTTCTCAAAACAGAGTCAAACAGAGCCCCCACAGTCAAACTCTAAGTTTGGTGTTGGGAGGTCACAACCAAATTCTAAGTTTGGTATTTAACCCCCACATTCAAACTCTAAGTTTGGTGTTGGGAGGTTCCAACATTGCTCTGAACATCTGTGAGGCTCCATGAGAGCCCACTGTCAAGCTACTGACATTAAAGAAGCGCTTGTTGGGAGGCAACCCAATGTTATATTTATCTATTTTCCATTGTTATTTTATATTTTCTATAGGTTGATGATCATGTGAAGTCACAATAACAATTGATAAAGTGAAAAATAGAATGAAAAACAGCACACCCTGGAGGAAAAACTTGATGGCGTTTAAACGCCAGTAAGGGCAGCAAATGGGCGTTTAACGCCTAGTCTGGCACCATTCTGGGCGTTTAACGCGAGAAAGGGGCACCAGACTGGCGTTTAACGCCAGGAATGGGCAAGAAACTGGCGTTTAACGCCAGAAAAGGGCAGCAGCCCGGCGTTTAACTCCAGGATTGGCAGAAAGGGCGTTTTGCACGCCACTTGGTGCAGGGATGAGCTATCCTTGACACCTCAGGATCTGTGGACCCCACAGGATCCCCACCTACCCCACCACTCTCTCTCTTCTTCACCCATTCACCAATCACATCAATACCTCTTCTAAAAAAAAAACCCTCACCTATCAAATCCCACCATTCTCTTCACCACTCACATCCATCCTTCATAAAACCCCACAAACCCCACCATCCAAATTCAAACCACTTTTCCTCCCAAACCCACCCATAATGGCCGAACCTTACCCGTCTCTCCACCCCTATATAAACCCTTCTTCACTCCTTCATTTTCACACAACCTAAACACTACTTCTCACCCTTAGCCAAACCACAAAAGCCCCCTCCATCTCCTCTATTTCTTCTTCTTCTACACTTTTCTTTCCTCTTTTGCTTAAGGACGTGCAAACCTTCTAAGTTTGGTGTGGTAAAAGCGTTGCTTTTTGTTTTTCCATAACCATTTATGGCACCTAAGGCCGGAGAAACCTCAAAAAAAAGAGAGAGAAAAGGGAAGACAAAAAAAAATTTTCCACCTCCGAGTCATGGGAGATGGAGAGATTCATCTCAAGGGTCCATAGCTCAGTAGAAGAGCATTTGACTGCACATCAAGAAAGCATGAGGAATTCCCTCATCAAGAAATCCCTGAGATACCTCAGGGGATACATGTTCCTCCACATAATTATTGGAAGCAATAAGGATAGGAATACCAAAATCATTAGGGATCATGCAACAGAAGCAAGGAAGAGACATAAAGGAGCTCAAAAAGCACCATTGGACCTTCAAAAGGCGCCACCCTCACTAAGGTGGACTCATTCGTTAACTTCCTTGTTCTTATCTCTCTGTTTTTCGATTTTTTATGTTATATGTTTATCTATGTTTTGTGTCTCTACTTCATGATCATTAGTAGTTAGTAACTATGTCTTAAGGCAATGAATAATTCCATAAATCCTTCACCTCTCTTAAATAAAAAATGTTTCTAATTCAAAAGAACAAAAAGTACATGAGTTTCGAAATTATCCTTGAATTTAGTTCAATTATATTGATGTGGTGACAATACTTTTTGTTTTCAGAATGAATGCTTGAACAGTGCATATTTTTGATCTTGTTGTTTAAGAATGTTAAAATTGTTGGCTCTTAAAAGAATGATGAACAAAGAGAAATGTTATTGATGATCTGAAAAATCATAAAATTGATTCTTGAAGCAAGAAAAAGCAGTGAATAGCAAAAGCTTGCGAAAAAAAAGTGGTGAAAAAAATAGAAAGAAAAAGAAAAAAGCAAGTAGAAAAAGCCAATAGCCCTTAAAACCAAAAGGCAAGGGTAAAAAGGATCCAAGGCTTTGAGCATCAATGGATAGGAGGGCCTAAGGAAATAAAATCCAGGCCTAAGCGGCTAATTAAGCTATCCCTAACCATGTGCTTGTGGCATGCAGGTCTAAGTGAAAAGCTTGAGATTGAGTGGTTAAAGTCGTGATCCAAAGCAAAAGAGTGTGCTTAAGAGCTCTGGACACCTCCAACTGGGGACTTTAGCAAAGCTGAGTCACAATCTGAAAAGGTTCACCCAGTTATGTGTCTGTGGCATTTATGTATCCGGTGGTAATACTGGAAAACAAAATGCTTAGGGCGAAGACTCATAAAAGTAGCTGTGTTCAAGAATCGACAAACTTAACTAGGAGAATAAATAACACTATCTGAAATTCTAAGTCCTAGAGATGCCAATCATTCTAAACTTCAAGGGAAAAGTGAGATGCCAATCAGAGGCAAAAAGCTACAAGACCCACTCATCTAATTAGAATTAATATTCATTGATATTTTGGGATTTATAGTATATTCTCTTCTTTTTATCCTAATTGATTTTCAGTTGCTTGGGGACAAGCAATAATTTAAGTTTGGTGTTGTGATGAGCGGATAATTTATACGCTTTTTGGCATTATTTTTAGGTAGTTTTTAGTATGATCTAGTTACTTTTAGGGATGTTTTCATTAGTTTTTATGCTAAATTCACATTTCTGGACTTTACTATGAGTTTGTGTGTTTTTCTGTGATTTCAGGTAATTTCTGGCTGAAATTGAGGGACCTGAGCAAAACTCTGATAAAAGGCTGACAAAGGACTGCTGATGCTGTTGGATTCTGACCTCCCTGAACTCGAAATGAATTTTCTGGAGATATAGAACACTAAATGGCGCAATCTCAATGGTGTTGGAAAGTAGATATCCAGAGCTTTCCAGAAATATATAATAGTCTATACTTTATTCGAGATTTGATGACGTAAACTGGTGCTCAATGCCAGTTCCATGCTGCATTCTGGAGTCAAACGCCAGAAACACGTCACGAACCAGAGTTGAACGCCCAAAACACGTTACAACTTGGTGTTCAACTCCAAGAGAAGCCTCAGCTCGTGGATAGATCAAGCTCAGCCCAAGCACACACCAAGTGGGCCCCGGAAGTGAATTTATGCATCAATTACTTACCTCTGTAAATCCTAGTAGCTAGTTTAGTATAAATAGAACTTTTTACTAGTTTATTAGATATCCTGGATTGTATTTTTGATCCTGTGATCACGTTTTGGGGGCTGGCCTCTCGGCCATGCCTGGACCTTCATCACTTATGTATTTTCAACGGTGAAGTTTCTACACACCATAGATTAAGGGTGTGGAGCTCTGCTGTACCTCGAGTTTTAATGCAATTACTACTATTTTCTATTCAATTCGACTTATTCTTATTCTAAGATATTCGTTGCACTTCAACATGATGAATGTGATGATCCGTGACACTCATCATCTTTCTCACCTATAAACGCTGATGGTGTTTTTGAGGAAAAACGAATTTCCAACACACAAATCCAACCGGCAAGTGTACCGGGTCGCATCAAGTAATAATAACTCACAAGAGTGAGGTCGATCCCACAGGGATTGATGGATCAAGCAACTTTAGTGGGTGATTAGTTTAGTCAAGCTAACATTTAAGTGAGAATTATGGCAGCAAAATGTAAATAGCAATGAACTTAAAGTGCAGAATGTAAATAGGCAGGAAGCTTAAAGAACAAGCAATGTAAATTGCAGAAACTTAAATGACAAGAAATGTAAATTGCTTAAATCTTAAATGGGTCAGGGATGTGGGATTGCAGAAATTAATCAAGGAAAAATAAATTGCAACAAGTAGAAGAGTAGAGAATTGATTCAATGGAACTAGATCTTAACAGAAAAGTAAAAATGCCTTGAAGAATTTAGAACAGAAAAGCAATGCTTAAGTTGCAGCAAATTAAAAGTGATTGAAGATCTCAGGAGTGGAGGAGACTAGATAACAAGTCTAGATCTCAAATCCTTCCTTGATCCAACAAGAACAATTGCAAAAGAAATAAAGGAAAGCAAATTGCAGAATCGCAGAAGAAGAAGAAATGAACAGAAAGTAGAATTCAATTATGCAGAAAATTAAAGAAGAGATCTCAAGGTGAGATTGAAACAGAAGTTCTTCAATTCTTCACCCAAGATCCAAAGCAAGAATGAAAACTAAGAGAGCTTTCTAATGGAGCCCCCCTCCCTTCTGAAATGAGAGTGATGCCTTTATATAGGCTTTTCAAAGTGAAAAATGAAAATGAAATTAAAACAAATTACAAAAATGAAAATCCTAATTTAATTGATCCATGTGCCTTTGCGTCATGTTGAGTGAGCTTTGCTTGCTTTGGATTTGAGGGAAATGGGTCTTGGATGGCCTTGGTTCAATTGGTGAAGATTTGAGTTTAAAGGGAATTTGAATTGAATTTTGACCCATGGGTGTTCCCAGGAGGCTGCCCTGCCCTTGTGGAGGGCAGGGCAGAAAATGTTCGTGCGCCCTTGGTGCATACTGGTTGGTGTGCGTGCGAGCTTGGTGTGTGAAGATGCTGCCCTGCCCTTGTGGAGGGCAGGGCAATGTTGCCTTGCATGTGTGTCTTGCGCACTCACTTCCTTGGACCGTGTCATGATGCGCTCCTCACTCCCCTTAGGTGCTTGGTTCGAAACTTGGTGAAAGCACTTGAGGAGCAATTTTTCCTTGATTTTCCATGAAGAGCACGACATTGCCCTGCTCTCCAAGAGGGCAGGGCAGAAAATTGAGCGCCACTTTGTTTTGGAGTGAGGCTCCAGCTTCGAGCCTTGGTGGAAGCACTTTAGTTTATTTTCGCTTATTTTTTGCCCTTAAAGATGCCTCTCGTTCCTGCCTCAATTGTACGCCAAATATGGATTGCTATATATCGTTGGAAAGCTCTGAATGTCAGCTTTCCAACGCAACTGGAAGCACATCAATTGGACGTCTGTAGCTCAAGTTATAGCCCTTTGAAGGAGGCATGGTCATGCTGTGAGCGCCCAGATTTTACCTTAGCGAAATTCTTGCTTCCAACCTCAATGTGCATCACGATTCTGCCCTGCCCTTGGCAAGGGCAGGGCAGTGTGCGTGCTGGCTGCTTCCTTCCTTGATTTGGTCATGGGCCACGCTTTTAAAAGCGTGGCCTAAGGCTCCAAAGTGTACCCCAACTTCAAAGTGTACCCCAAAGCTCTTTTTTTCTCCTTTTTTTGTGCTTCTTTGCTTCTTTTTCTTCTTATTTTCTACAAGATTTATAAAATTAAAATATCAAGAAAATCTTCCAATTAAGTACAAAAGAATGCAATATTTAAGCACTAATCATCAATTTCTTGTATGAAAAAGCATAGAAAATAGGTATATGATGACTTGTCATCAAACGCGTGACTGACAACCACTTCTGTTCTACCTTAGACCGGGCGCATATCTCTTGGATTCCTTGACCAGAATCTTTGTGGTATAAGCTAGAATTGATGGCGGCATTCATGGGAATCTGGAAAGTCTATCCTTGTCTGTGGTATTCTGAGTAGGATTTAGGGTTTGAATGACTGTGACAAGCTTCAAACTCCTGAAGGCTGGGCGTTAGTGACAGACGCAAAAGAATCACGAGATTCTATTCCAACCTGATTGAGAACCGACAGATGATTAGCCGTGCTGTGACAGAGCATTTGGACCATTTTCACTGAGAGGATGGGATGTAGCCATTGACAACGGTGATGCCCTACATACAGCTTGCCATGGAAAGGAGTAAGAAGGATTGGATGAAAGCAGTAGGAAAGCAGAGATTCAACAAGGACAAGCATCTCCATACACTTGTCTGAAATTCCCACCATTGAATTACATGAGTAACTCTATCTTTATTTTCTATTTATTTTATTATTTTTATTTAAACCAATAATCTCTTAAATTAGTTAAATCCACCTGACTGGGATTTACAAGATGACCATAGCTTACTTCATACCAACAATCTCCGTGGGATCGACCCTTACTCACGTAAGGTATTACTTGGAGGACCCAGTGCACTTGCTGGTTAGTTGTGCGGAGTTGTGACTAAGTATAATTCACGTGTGAGAGCTACCAAGTCATTGGAGCTATTATTGATGATCACAATTTCGCCCAGCAATAGTCTATACTTTGTTTTGGAAATAAAGGCCCGAAACTAGTGTTTAACGCCAGCCACCAGCCTTATTCCTGGCGTCCAGCGCCCACAAGGGAGAAACTGTAGTCCAATGCCCAAAAGGGGGTCCCTAGCCAATGTTCAATGCCCCTAAAGGACACTAACACGTGGGAGACACTTAAGCTCAGCCCAAACACTCACCAAGTGGGCCACAGAAGTGGATTTTCGCACTATCAACTTAGTTTACCTTATTTCTGTAATCCTTAATCATTAGTTTAGTATATATAGGAGAAGATCAATTATAGTTAGGATCTCTCTGAGACTCTTTTCCATTCAAACCTTACATTGTATTTTCTATCAGCATGAATCACTAACCTCCTAAGGTTAAGGTTAGGAGCTCTGTTGAGTTTCATGGATCAATAATATTACTATTTTCATTCAATATGTCTAATTCTATTCTCTTATGCAACCTCGTTCTTCATCTAATGAATTGAGGGTGACCCGTGACAATCACCCTTGTTCTACATGGGTTCCGTGCGATTCCTTACCCAGATAGCATTGAATTAAAGCTAGAGATTGCATTACGAATCTGTATAGAGCATCTGAGAAACTTTGGATATGTGACATATAATTCCGTTGACTATGGGCGCGTGAAGTTTTTGTGGCATTAAGGCTAGAGTTAGAGAAGCGGCACTTTTTAATCTAGAAGATCTGCCTTGTCTGTGGCACCTTGAGTAGGATCGTGAAGGGGAGTGGACTGCTTAGAGCTTCATCTTCTGCTACAGTGAGAAACCTAGAGATGGCTTGATGAGAGGACATGAGTCTACTCAACGTGGTGGATTGCTGCAGTAGAGGAGGTTAACATGATGAGAGGACATGAGTTAATCACTTACGGCTGCCATTGAAGGAATCAAAAGGTTATTGAAGGAGACAGTAAGAAAAGTTAATCCGGAAAGACAAAGCATCTCCGAAGTCTCAACCATTCTATCACCATTGAAATCCTATCTACCCAGTAACATTCTACTTATCTATTTTATATGCTTTTCGTGACAAACCATAATTTCTATCCGCCTAACTAAGATCTGCAAGGTATCCACTGCTTGCTCAAACCACAAACCTCGTGGGATCGACCCTAACTCACCTCAGGTATTACTTGGATGACTCGGTATACTTGCCGATCTATCTGTGTGAATTATGTGGAGCCGGTTTCGTGCACCAACAGACCATTCGAACCCTCTCAGCGATAGATGGAGACACCCAAGCAGAGCCTCTCTGACTTGGCTGTAATACTCTCCAACCTATCCAAGATCTATCATAGTTTCATGGCTAAAACTAGATCTTCCATCCGGAACTTGGAGATACAAGTTGGACAGTTGAGCAAGAAGATCCCAAAGATCCCTTCAAACACTTTTCCAAGTAACACAGAGGTGAATCCAAAGAAAGAGTGCAAGGCCCTCATGGCAGAGGTGGTAACCGAACCCAAAGAGGAGCCTGCTGTTGAGAAGCTCAAGGAAATCAAAGCTCATGAGGAGACTGACACAGTTACCTTGCACGCCCCTTTGCTAAGAGAAGAATCTGGAGAATACTCTTCTTCAGAAGATGATGAGGAGTCCAAGGAAGAAAAAATTGCTCGGTTCCTGGCCATCCTCAGGAAGCTGAAAGCAAACTCCTCTCATACAGAGGCGTTGGAAGAGGAAGATGGGCCTGTGGTACTGGCCAAGGAGTGTGATGCCTTGGTCCAAAAGAAGCTTCCTGAGAAGCTCTCAGATCCCAGAAGTTTCTTGATTCCCTGTACTATAGGGACCATCACCTTTGAGAAGGCACTATGTGACCTTGGCTCAAGCATCAATCTGATGCCTCTGTCTTTAATGAAGAGGCTAGGAATTCTAGAGGTGCAGCGTGCCACAATCTCATTGGAGATGGCAGATAAGACCCTAAAAAGGGCATATGGTATGGTGGAGGATGTCTTAGTAAAGGCTGAAGACCTTTACATCCCTGCTGACTTTGTGATTCTAGACACAGGGGAGTACAGAGATGAATCCATCATCCTTGGAAGGCCTTTCCTAGCCACTGCTAAGGCCTTAATTGATGTGGAAAGAGGCGAGCTAGTCTTAAGATTACATGAGGATTTTATCTTGGTTCAAGATACTCAACCCTCAGTCTCCCTCTAACAGAGTTGATACCTTAGTACAGCACATTGTGTTTCAGCCTTCCTTTTTAGTGCAGAGCTTTACAGAGCCCCTAGACACCAATTCTAAGTTTGGTTTTGGGCAACCATCATCAAGCATAGAGAAGGAATGTACTAAGAACAAAGTACCTAAAGGCTGGAGGGACAAGAAGATCCCTACTGAAGAACTCTCACCTGTCCAGTCCTTCCACACACAGTGAGTAGAATCCTATCTCTAGAGCATGTGGAGCTCATCCATGAGAGCACAGGAAGAAAGTTCACTATTATGAGGGAAGATCTGATCCCCTACCTACCTTTGTAATGGAGCTGTCCATCAAGCTAGTGACGGTAGAGAAGTACTTGTTGGGAGGCAACCCAACCATAATTAGAGTAATAGTACTTTCTTTCTCGTCATTTGATTCTGTTTTAATTTATTCCCTTTAGTTTTTCTCTTAATTTTTTATGTTTGTTATCATGTACAACACTTAGAACAGTGACAGAAGCATGCAGAACTAAAAACAGACACCCTGGAGAAACTCCCTTGCTGGCGTTCAACGCCTGACAAGGAAGGGATTGGGCATTTAACGCCCCAAAGGGATATGAAGCTAATGTTGAACGCCAGGAAGGGAGCAACCTGGGCGTTCAACGCCCCAAAGGGAGAGGATTCTAGCGTTGAATGCAAGAAAGAGAGTGCTCTGGGTGTTCAACGCCCTACAGGGGGCAGCCAGCCCCAACATTTTACCCCCTATGGGCGTTCAACGCCCATTCCTGGCGTTGAACGCCAGGTAGGGGGTAGGGAATTCAAATTTCCTAAGCCTATCAGCTAAGTGGGTCCCACAGAATCTGTACCTACCCTACCTTCTTTTCTCTCCTACCTTCTAAACCTTGAAACCAACACCTTACTTTTCCTCTTCCCCATACACCCTCCACCAATTACATCCACATCACCTTTTCCTCTTCCCAAAACCTTTCATCACTCTCATCATTCAATTCCCACCAACCCCACCTACTTTAAATTCAAACCATTCCTACCCATTCTACCCTCCCTCATAACCAAACCCTAACCCTCCCACCCCTATAAATACCCATTCATTCCTCTCATTCTCATCACACTTAAACACTCTTTTCATCTTCCCTTATACACTCTACACACTCTTCCCCTTCCTCACGCACCCCACTTGGCGAAAATCTTCTCTCCCTTTCCCTTCTATAATTCTTCTTCCCAATACTCCCTTCTTCTCTTTTATTTATATTTACTCGAGGATAAGCAAAATCTTAAGTTTGGTATTGTAAAAGCTTTATTTTTTGACTTCTACCATTCCTAAGTATGGCACCCAAGATCACTGAAGCCTTAAGGAAGAGAAAGGGAAAGGCTCCTGCTTCTTCTTCTGAACCATAAGAATCATGGAGATTCCTCATTAGAGCCCACCAAGATCACTTCTATGATGTGGTGAGGCACAAAAGGATGATTCCTGAGGTCCCCTTTAAGCTGAAGAAGGATGAGTATCCAGAAATCCTTAAAGAAATCTGGAGAAGGGACTAGAAAATTCTAGCCCATCCTATCTCAGCTATTGGCATACTAATGGTGCAAGAATTCTATGCCAATGCTTGGGTCACAAATGGGCATGACACTAATGTCAACCTAAAAGCCAAGAACTACCACACCATGGTCCGAGAGCAACTATTGGACTTTAGTCCAGAAAGTGTGAGGATGGCGCTCCAACTGCCTCAAATGTTAGAAGACCCAAACTCTTACACTAAAAGGGTCAACTCTGATCAGAGGTTGGAGCAAGTGCTCATAGACATCTGTTTAGAGGGAGCTCAATGGAGGCTAGATGCACACGGAAATCCCTACCCTCTGATCAGAGGTTGGAGCAAGTGCTCATAGACATCTGTTTAGAGGGAGCTCAATGGAGGCTAGATGCACACGGAAATCCCTACCAACTAAGTAGGCTTGACCTCAAGCCAGTGGCAAGAGGATGGTTGGAGCTTGTGCAACGCTCAATCATCCCCACTAGTAACTGCTCTGAAGTTACTATTGACCGAGCAATAATGGTGCATTGCATCATGCTTGGAAATGAAGTGGAGGTGCACGAGGTAATCCCTCAAGAAATATACAAGGTAGCCACAAAAGCCTCCACCAAGGCAAGGCTAGGCTTCCCACACCTCATCTATCGTATTTGCAATTCGGTTGGAATTAACATTGCGGGTGATGCTCTCATTGAGAAGGATAAGTCCGTCACAAGGGCAAGGATGGAGAATGTCAGAGAGCCAGCACAAGGACTCCAACAAGAGCCTATGCAACTGCCTCAACCTGAGATCCCTGAGATGCCTCAAGGGATGTATTTTCCTCCCCGTGACTATTGGATCAACTGAACACCTCAATAGGATAACTGAGCTCAAACGTGGAGCAGCTGAGGGTAGAGCACACTGAGCACGCCACTACCCTCCATGAAATGATAGAAGACTAGAGAAGGATGATGGAGGAGCAGCAGAGGCAAGGCATGAGATAAAGGAGCTCAAACGCTCCATTGGACTCTCAAGAGGGAGCAGTAGTCGTTGTCACTAAGGTTGTTCATTCCCATTACCCCTCTCTGTCTTATTATGTTTTCAGTGTACTTTAGTTTACTGTCTGTTTCTTTTCTAAGTTCATGATCATAAGTAGTCCTTTATCATTTTCCTAGTTTTATCTTTTGTTTTATTTTCTATTATAAAATATCCATTGTATCACCACCATGCTTAAAAGAAAAAAATTTTCATTTGAAAAGAAATAGTGAGATGCATTAAGTTTACCATGAGTTACTCCACTTGTTTTGATGTGATGACCTTGCATTTATTTTTGAATGTATGACTTAATAGTGCATAATTGATATTGGAATTGAGAATATTGACTCTGAAAAGAACAAAGGTTTTAGAGAAATATTATTGACTTTCTAAAAAATAAAAGAAAACATTGATTCTTGAAGCAAGAAAAAGCAACAGAAAAAAAGAAAAAGAAAAAGAAAACAAAGAATGCTCATAAAAGAAAAATTAAAAGAGCAAGGATCCAAGATTTTGAGCATCAATGGTTAGGAAGGCAAACAAATCAGCCTAAAAAGCTCAAATGAGTTGATATCCCTAACTAAATGCTTGTGGTGTGATGGTGTCAAGTGAAAAGCTTGAGACTGAGCAGTTAAAGTCGTGATCCAAAGCAAAAAGAGCATGCTTAAGAACTATGGACACCACAGTCTGGGACTTTAAGCAAAGCTAAAGTCGAATCAAAAGGGTTCCCCCAGTTAAGTGTCTGTGGCATTTATGTATCCGGTGGTAATATGGGAAAACAAAACGTTTAGAGTCACGACTAAGCTCAAAAAGGTGCAAAGCACCAAAAGAAGCTGTGTTCAAGAATCAAGAAGAGCTAAACTAAGAATTAATAATATCATCCGGATTCTAGTTCCAAGAGATGTCAATGTTTCTAAACTTCAAAGGAAAATGAGATGCCAAAACTGTTTAGAAGTAAAGAGCTGTTAGCCCCGCTCATCATTTGGAACTGAGCTTCATTGAAAAACTCTAAAACTTATTGTATCTTCCTCTTCTTTTTAGTCCTACTTGATTTTGGTTGCTTGAGTACAAGAAACAGTTTAAGTTTGGTGTTCTGATGAGCGAATATTTTATACGCTTTTGGCATTGTTTTCTTAGTGTTTTTAGTATGTTTTGCTAAGTTTTATTGTGTTTTAGTAGATTTTATTGAAAAATTCACTTTTTGAATGCTACTTTGAGCTTTTGTGTTTTTCTTATGATTTTAGATGATTTTTGGATGAATTTGGTATGTTCTGGCAAAAGCCTGATTCAAAGACAAGGAAAGCATAGCAGATGTTGTTAGATTTTGACCTCCGTGGATTCAAAAAAGCATTTCTAGAGCTACAGAGGTCTAAATGATAGGTTCTAAATGACGGTGGAAAGTAAACTTTCATAGCTTTCCATCAATATATAATATTCTATACTTTGCTTTGGGAATAAAGACCCAAAATGGGTGTTGAACGCCCTAACTACCCCTTGTGGGGCGTTCAAACCCCAAGAGGACCAAGGCCAGCGTTGAACGCCCAAACCTAGCATTCAACGCCCCAAGGGGAGCAAGGAAGCAGCATGGACACTCTCTAGTGGGTGCTCAATGCCCAGTCCTTCAAGTTAGAAGCCTAGCTCAGCCCAAACATTCACCAAGTGGGTCCATAAGTGGATTTTCGCACCATTCTACTTAGTTTATTTCATTTTTGTAATTCTTAATTATTAATTTAGTATAAATAGAAGTATGATCTCTCTTGTTAGAGATCTTTAGACTTTTGGAACGTGTAAACCCTTTGTATAGTATGAGCAACTAAACCTTCTAGGTTAAGGTTAGGAGCTCTGCTAATTCATATGGATTAATACAATTACTTTTCTATTCCAATGAATGTGTGATTCTATTCTATGATGCATTGTCATTCTTCATCCTTATGAATCTCGATTCTACATGAGTTTCTTACGTGTTCTGACCCAAATAGTATTGAGCTATAGCTTGAGGATGCATCACAGGTTCCAACAGAATTATCTGGATTAATTGGGGTATGTGACATATAACCTCATTAGTCAGGGACAATTGAGGTTCCTGTGGCTCTAAGGGCTAGAACCATAAGAGCAGCAGTTTCTGATTCGGAAGATTTGACCTTATCTGTGGTATTTTGAGTAGGATCAACAAAGAGATTGACTTGCGCGTGCTTCACCCTCTCTCAGATTGATCTAGTATGTTCGGATGTTTGATTTGGACCTGAGGAGATTAATGACCACGACCCATGGGTTAATCACTTACAGCCTTGCCATTGAAGGAATCATTCGTCGTTGAAGTAGAGAGTATGATGTGTTAATTCAGAAGAAGAAGCATCTCCAAAGCCCTAATAACTACTAATTACTGTCTTTATCCTTTCCATTGATCGCTTCTGTTATTATTTGTCTATGTGCCTACAACAATCAAAACTACCTTTCTATTCGCCTTATTAAGATCTGCAAGATATAAACACAGCTTGCTCAATCTGACAATCCTCGTGCGATAACACCACCAGTGAGGGTTGAACCGTTGTTTCCACCCCACCCCATAAGCATTACCCTAAAAGAAATAGCAACAAAAACCATGCATGTCAACAATAATACAAACCAGCACAAATGAAGTTATAGCCTTTTTCGAAAAATTAAAAAGAAATGAAAGACTTGACAATATAGAATGGTGTAGCAAGGAAAAAATATATTGAGGAATAATTAAAGTAATTAGCCTAGTTTAGGGACATGGGTGTTAATGGGAGCACGTTTGGATGCTAAATTTTGTTCCGCTCCCCTTTGTAGTATTTTTTTAGGGGTAGGATTTTACTATATATATATATATATATATATATATATATATATATATATATATTCTTTGTTGATATATAAACTAAGCGCTTGAGGTGTCTAAGTATGATATCTATTTTATTATATATTCTGCTATATAAATGTATGAATTTATTTATATATGTTCTTAATAGCAAATACGATGTTATAAAATTTGGCTAACTTACGAGATTTTAATAGTGCAACAGATTCATATTTATATACGTAATACGAAGTCTACAGTCATATAAATTGATTGAATGGTAATGTCTGACGATTGGCAGTAGTTATCCAAACATGACAAAAGTTAGGTCGTTAAAATTATATTATATACACATACAGTACTATTAACTTATTTGGGAACTATTAACAAATACATTTTTTCGTGAAAATTTTTTTCGTCGTTGAAATTAATTCTCAATAAAAAACAATTTGGTACTTTCATAATGCACAAATCAACAAATTTTCTCAAGTAAAACCTTTTTTAGGCTTTTATCTTTTTTCAATTTAGATAACTCACAGCTTAACGATTAAAAAATGACAATTTATCTTTTATCATTTCTTTTCATTAAACCCATGAGCTCCTTTATGAGAATTTTTGATAAAGGATGACGAAAAATACTTATGTGTGACGTAACCTGTATGACTTGACCTTCATTAGTCCTACGTGAATGATAACTATTTAATTGGGACTGTTTAGATTTTACATAATCATCAAAAAAATCCCAATCAAATAGTTATCAACTCACTACAAACGTTTTTTTATGACTGTATAGACGATAAATAATCTCAATCAAATAGTTATTATTTTTGTAAAACAGATACAAGTTAAATCATACAAATTAATATCACATATAAATATTTTTTATTAATTTTTTGTTGGAAATTCTCATAAAAGAGTTTATACGTCTGACAAAAAAAAAAGGATAGATAGTGAATTATCATTCTTCAATTGTTAAGGTACGGATTATGTAAATTGAAAAAGAACATAAGTCGAAAAGGAGTTTTTTTACTCAATTTTTTCCTTACAGTTTGAGCCCTGCCATATTGTATCCATTGCCACCCGTATTAAAAGGATGCAATTGTGTAAACAAGGTTAATAATGCGTGACTACCGTTGGAACTTAAAATCCTAGCTAATTAAAAGATAAGACTGAAAGCATACAAGGTTTAAAGCATGGTCCTCTAATTAATTTGTGGATACCGTAATACACAAATGGACTACAACCCAAAACTTAAAAGCAGACACTCGATCTAACGGATGTACTATTCAATCCTTATCACCATTATCAATGATCGAAATGTATAACAAAATAATATAAGATCCTATTATTAATTTTGTATGGTTATGTTAACTAAATCGGCGGATTAGTTCAACGTTACGAAAGTACTATATATAAATATATAATAATGATTGGCGATCTTCCCACACCTAATGAAGCAAAATGTTTGGAACCGGCCGTTCAACCACAAGAAGAATTTAATTCTTTTTTTTTTTTTTTTTTTTTTACACATGCACAAAGCAAAATTGAATTATTTAGCAGTTAAACAATAAACAATCTTGTTACATCTACACTTTTATAATAAAATACGGGTTTGACACAAGTATTTTTCTTAGCAACTAAACACTTATTTTTTTTTATAAATTGAAAAATAATTTACATATATAATTAATTAATAATAAACATATTTCTATACAAATATTATTAAAATCGTTTGGTATATAAATAATACTTTTAATAACAAATACTGAAATTATTTTAGTGTGGCTAATTATTTCATGTCTTATTTGATTTTCATTTATCTTCGTATTCAATTTTTATTCTACCATTTTAAATATCTTTAAAAAATAATTTATAATTCTTCTCTTTTTTATAAAATTATTATTATTATTAAAATAATAATATCACTCCCATTTTAATTCTATACATAATTTTTTTTACATTGAATACTTATATAAATTTATTAAGAAAAGTGATATTATAAACTAGGAGTTGCAATATCATTTTCTCATATATATATATATATATATATATATATATATATAGGATTGGAAAGGCAATTAGGTCTTAAGCCATATTAAGATTGAGTGAAAATAACACGTCGGAGTTTGGTGAGACTTATTGTCACTAATTATTATGGCAGACAATTGAAACCTCCGCTATATATCAATAATGTATAAGTGATGCGCTAGTTCTGATATACCTAATTGTCTTAGAGAACCCACAAAAAACAAATTAAAAAAGAAAAAGAAAAAGTAAAACGAAAAAGATATTAACCATTGGTTGAGATAGAATCATATAAGAAATTCATTTCGAAAACTAGTTGTTGTTAGTATGTAAACTATATATAATTATATACTCACACTGAACAAAGATTTGCCGGTTGTATAAAATAAAATATAATTGCACGTCTATCTCATTTGAGTGATATTTATTTTTGGTGAATTCATTTGAGTGATATAAAAACATTGATTATATATGACTAATTAAAGCATGTAAAAATTAAATTTGAATAATTATTTGCACAAAATATGATTATTATATACAATAGAAAGCAAACTAATCTCGTTAATTAATTAAGAAAGCACACACGCATGGTTTGGTGTTGACATAAAGACCCATGATATAGACTTAATTAATTAAGTTTATAGATTTTATAATAGATATTAAGATATAAAACATATAAGACAATAATATAAAGCAGCAAAATAATCTCCACCTATTGCGGGTTGATCCTTCTTCCAAGCTACCACCTCCTTTCAACGTTTCACGTTGTCCACTCTTTCACCATCATAAAGACTCATTCTTTATCTCCATTGGTCTTTGTTGTAGAAAAGAACAATTTAAAAATATATTTTTTAACCACTATATTACGTGTAACAAAAATTAGTTACTGTTAATATAAAAAAATGAATTGTTTCGACAAGAAGGTGCCTCGACTACCAAAAGCAAAAATGGACGAACTGAAGTAAAAAAAAAAAAGAGGATACCAAAATGTTACAGTTGAAAGGTAGTCAGTAACTTTCTTTGAGCATCAAAGTTTTGTTGGGCCGATCGTGGAGAGCTCTCGACAACCGGAAAGACTTCGTGGAGGAATCAAGTGAGAGAACATAAGATGAGAAGACACCACATCCAACTCAAAACCTTAAGGTGTCAAGTTAATGGGTCTCTCATCTTATAAACTCCTCACTCTTTCATGCTTTCTTAGATGTGGGACTAACTTCAACACTCCTCACACTTGCAACACTAACAATCTCCCCCTCAAGTGTGAGCCTTCACATCAAGCATCAACTCCCCTCTAGCTCCTCCACCACCACGAGTATTCGTCCATCACACCGCCGTAAAACACCGCGGGACACGCCGTCCGGACCACCTTTTGCCGGGAAGACTTTCGATACTTCACATTGAATACCCCTTAAAACCACCAGACCGATTAACCATCGGCTCTGATACCACTTTGTTGGGCCGATCGTGGAGAGCTCTCGACAACCGGAGAGACTTCGAGGAGGAATCAAGTGAGAGAACATAAGATGAGAAGACACCACATCCAACTCAAAACCTTAAGGTGTCAAGTTAATGGGTCTCTCATCTTATAAACTCCTCACTCTTCCATGCTTTCTTAGATGTGGGACTAACTTCAACACTCCTCACACTTGCAACACTAACAAGTTTGTTATTCTACCTTCAAGTTGAGTGGAAGACATGAATGTGAAATTTTAGAAAGCAAGTTGAAGAGATATGGAACTTAAAGACCAAGAAAAATATAGGTGTCAAAATAAATATAAGAGTCAAGATTTTTCGTGGTCAAGACAAAGTTATGGCACTACAAGAAAAACAGAAATTTGCGGCAATTTTTTAACCGCCGCAAAACGACATACCAGCGCTTCTAGAGACATTGCGGGTTAGGGGGTGGAGATTTGATTTTGCAGCAGTTCTAAGAAACTACTGGCACAACCGTAGCAAATTAGATAACTGATTTTGCGACGGTTTTAAAACCGCCACTATTTGGTCAATGGATGTTAAAAAGAATTGCGGTGGTTTCAAAACCGCCACAAACCTATGTGAGGTTTTTTAGAAAAATGCAACGGTTTTGAACCGCTGCAATTTCATACATGGGTTTAAAAAAAAGACTAATTAGAATAGTTTAGTCCATTTTTTTTACTATATCCTATTCTCTTTACAAACTTTTTTTATTAAACTTGATATTTTAGTATTAAAGAACACTAAATAAACAATATTAAAGAAAACTTGCATAATAATAAAGAATCAGAAAAATCATGTATTATTTGGCTAAAGCATATAAAAAGAAATTTCCACCAGTAACAAAAACAATAATATTAAATGGGAATAATATATTAAAATTACTATGAAAAAACTCTCAAGAAGAAATAGAAAAGCAAGAAAGCAATAGAAAAACTACAGAACCTAGAAGAGTTTACATACTACAAGTGTCATTTAAAGCACATTTTCTACCATTATCAAAGGGAAGATAAAGAAAAATTACTAACAAACAATTAAGAATCTTAGAAGTTGTATACAATCTCATGTCAAGCTCTTGAAAATAATTATAATAAAGAAATATAATTTAAGTGGTTAGGTACAGAACTAGACAAGTAACTATTCTCGTCTTTAACATGCAATATAAAATTATTGTAGTTGCCAAACAAGTTTGACACAAACTCACCAGCTATATCAATCATGTCATGTTGACCACTTTTGTGTGATCTAGAATTTCACAATAAATTCTCGTTGCAAGTATAGTTTCTAAACCAACAATAATCCTTTCATACAAAAATTTGGTTGTCACAAGTAACAAACCCCTAAAAATATAGACTGAAGTATTCAAACCTCGGGTCGTTCTCTCTAGAAATTGCAATAAAGTATTATTGTTGTTGGTTATGAGATATGTTCGGAGTTTTTGGGATAATGAGCAAGAAATATAAATGGCAAAGGATTTAAACTATCAACTAACAAGCTCTTGGCAAGGTATGAGAACTAGAAGTCCTATCCTAGCTATCCTTATCAATTGGGATGAGAGTTGTTCATTGCTCCCACTTGGTTACCCTCTAACCATGGAGGAAAGTTAAGTGGATGAATCAACTTGATTCCACAAGTCATAGCCAACTCCTAAGGAAAGACTAACTTTAGTGGCATTCAAGCCAATCACCAATCTCTAATTATCAATCAACAAGAGAGTTTGATAACTCAAGTGTCTCCAATTACTCTACCTAGGCCAAGAGGGAAAAATTCTACTTTAACATCCTTTCAAGAATTTAATCAAACACTTAGAAGACATCAAAGGAAAGTAACATAAAATTGCAAAAAAAGTAAATCTACAATTACTAATAGCAAGAAATTAATAGTCAACAAATTAAATCAACAATAAAGGAACATGAATCATAAATTGCATTAAAAGAGAAATAGAAGAAACAAGAGTGCATCAACATAAAAGTAAAGAATTAAAAGGAGTAAAGTACAAAACTAGAGAGTGGAGAAGTAGAGGAGCAATAGTTGATAAAGGAAAAGTAAATCAAAGCATGAATTAGACCTAGATCTAGAGAAGAATTAAACCTAATTCTAATCCTAATTCTAGAGAGAAGAGAGAGCTTATCTCTCTAGAAACTAATTAAAAACCAAAACTAAAGTGTGTTGTGTGTGTGATGAATGGAATTGGTGCCTCTCCTTTCAATCCTTGGTCCTTTTTAGCATTTTGGCGCCAAAGTTGGTTCCAAACTGGGCCCCACAGCTTCTATGAATTCGTTGGGCATGAATTCACTTAAAAATTACGTGCCAGCATCGACGCGTACGCGTCCATGGGATTTTTGCGTGATCCGTGGTATGCGTCAAGTGCGCGCGCGCGTCCATGGACTTGTCCCAAATCTTTGGCTTTTCATGATTTCTCCACTTTGCATACTTTCTCTTCACTCTTTTGATTCATTCCTAGTCCTTTTCAATCTGAAATCACAGGCAAACACATCAAGGCATCTAGTGGATTCAAAGGAAGATTAAAATTATCAAAATTAAAGACCTAAAAAGCATGTTTTCACACTTAAGCATAATTAAAGGAGGGATCACAAAACTATGATATTTCATTAAATAAATGTGAGAAAAGGTTGATAAAATGCTCTAGATGCAACACAAGATAATCCCTAAAAACGGGGTTTATCATGTCATCGACCATGACGGCTACCTTTCCTTTTACATCACCTATCAAATTCATCACTTGCAAATAAATTTTACCAATTAAAATGTCTTAAAGGTGCTTCAGTTTTGTACTATCTAATATAACATGATCTAAAATATTTATTATGTACCTCACCAAGAGCACCTTTTCCAATTACTATTAATTTCTCAAAATTATCAACTCCAATTTTACTTCTTTAAAGCAGCCTCATATACTTGGTTTCTCTCATGTCCAAATTTCTCACCATCTTCCCCATTCTTCAACTGATATTTGAACTTTCTGCACTTTTCTTTGTAGCTCTCTACGTTTGAGAAGACACCAATAATAAGCAATTAAGATCAATACTTCTTTTTTTTTCAAATTTTATTTCATAATATATTAAGTAATTAAGAATGGCGGCAAAATCACATACAAGATAGAACCATGTACCTATAACAGAGGTACTTTCACATTCAAGCAGCTCCTGAAGATTTCATCGCATAATACCACCATCACCATTCTTATTTATAAACACGATAAATAACCAGTTACCTTCTTAATTAGAACATGATGAAAATTCTCAACTATATAATTGTTTTTCTTTACATTAGGTCCAAATTGACTTCTTTAAATATATTAATAATTAGAGTAAACTAAGGGCACATAATTAGAAAAGAAAAAATATAAAAGAAAGATACAATGTGAAAGAGGAAGACAAACAAGAAACCAAAGGGTGTTCGATTAATTCAAACAAGAAGAACCCAGAGAAGAAGCACCGGCAGCGGCATTGAAAATAACAAGAAGGATTCCCCAAACAAAGCCGAATAATTTCTCCATATTAGCTTACCAACAACTCCAACAATGAAATGTGCCGGTGGCCCTTAAGCCTAGGATGTGAATCCTCAGTCTACTTTTTAGTGAACTCTAACACCAAAAAATGTTGCACCAGTAGCAAGAGACCCAATAATGCCAGGTGCTACACCCCTGTAAAAGCCTACACAATTTAAATCAATCACAAAAGGCATATATTTTCAAGTTGGACCCGTGTAGAACATAATAATAATAACAAAGCTGATTTTGATGGCTTGATAAAATTCTTGTGAATGATGGCTAAGTGTACAATATAAGCACATGTTAATTTTACATTCAAAGAAAATAAAAATGAAAAAAGATTTTTGCCAACAGCTCTCTTAAAAATAATTGACTATAAGCTTTTATTTTTTAAAACAAAAGAAGCTTCCCTATCATTTAACAAAGGGAATTTCATATTTAAAATACTGTAAAAATTAATCCACATCATGGAAATAATCAAAATAACATACCTCTATTTCCATCATCATGCCATACAAGTCGCACCATCTGTAATATGCTCTTCTGATTCTAATGTTTGTAGAAAAACAAAAATATTTTAGATAGAAGTATATATGAACAGAAACTTCTATGAAACTTTTAAATGTTAGTGTATGTTGTGTTTGTGAGCATATAAAATACAGGATATTTTATCCATGGATCATCAAAAAACCTGAACTCTAGAAAGAATAGCTTGGCTTTGTATTCGGGTTTTAATGGTATCAAGTGGATACGTCATTCCTTTCCCCAGAAGCCCCAGCAATAGCTCCCCACACAAACTTTCTCCATACTTGAACACCGATATATAAGAAAATGATTAACTAATAATTTCATAAAATAAAAAAACAAATGCTACTCTATTTGTTTTCTATTGACAACAAAGCTTTGTTTAAAGATGGATAAGAAAAGATAACAAGATCAACATATAGAAAGTGTACAATACAAATAGAAATAATGTGTGTAGCCAAAAAGAGCCCAATTTTCTTATAGGATTGTACACTTGTACTTCTCACAAGTAAAACCCTATGCTAATACCATGACTATTTACCCAGAAATTCCCGAGTCTTTATCATGTATTAGATTAAGTACATATAGAGTACATACACCCCAGTTTTATCACATCATAACTTAATCCTAACATGCAAATTTTTCTACTTATATAAATTCAACAACTAAGAAAAATTAAGAAGCTTCAAATATAAAAGATTTATCAACTACCAAAAACATTCAAATGCAACACTATCAACCTATCATCAACAAAAATAACAAAAGCTAATTTGTTGGTACTCGTAACAGAAATATTATACACATACAAAGTACCACTAAACTATAAGAAATTTACTCTCCTTGAAATTGTCATGAAAAAAGTAAAGATTAACTTTTTTTATCACTTGAGAGTCAACATGATATATCTAAAGAGAAGAGCATAAACATTTAATAATGGAGAAAATTATTCTTACAAGTATATATTGACCAATCCACCTAAATGAGTGAGTGCGATAAACTGCCCAAAGAACCGCAAAGGTGATACAAAATGGAGAAACAGCCAAAGTCAGGTATGAAATAGCTCCAAAAAAAGTTATTTTAATGTATGTCTTGGTAGCATGCTTGAACCATCTATATTGCAAAAGAAGACAGGTTTCATTAACATGTAGAGAAAGCCTAACATCATGTGATCAGATGGAATGTGTTGACAAAGTCTGATTGTCCATTAATAAGGACAAAAAAAGGGTGCAAGTGTGAGAACTTAAACATTCTAGAACAACCCAGCTGGAACTATTCGGAATTGCAAACTACTGTTGAAAATGTGAGGAAACAAGACTTAAGTACACTTAAATATGACTTTGAAAAGTAAAACTAGGTAATACACAATCCTGATCATATGGCTTTCAAATCCTATAAAATCAATGAAGCCTTAAATACTATGAATTTGCTTTTGAAGCTAACCATGACATTGTTACTCTAGCAATTACTAAGCATATCATTCTAACACATTTGACAAATAAGATGTAAACCAGTCATAAACATAATTAAGTACATAGGATGTTTAACCAATATTTCTAACATAAAATCTTATTAAAAATTTTACAATATTATGTATTAAGTCCCTTTACATTTTTGTTGTATCAGCCAACAAGGAAAAAAAATTATTTTCATTTCTACCTTTAGAAATAATGATAAAGCATATTCTTAATGTCATATAACCTGTGAAGTAAACAACTATGACCTATAAATTTTGAAAATCCATCTTCCTAAAAAACATGAGTTGAAATAATGTTAACTTGTACACAAATTTTAACATATAAAAATTGGGGCCCCATTTGACATAAATTTTTGTCAACTATAACTGAGGCCTTACCTGTTTCTTTACCTCCCTCAAAAATGAAGGTGGAAATATGTAACTTTTTCAATCTGAAATAAATGTACAAAACAAAACTGAAATATAATAACATTAAGCAAAAACATATTATTAAATTAACAAAAGAATAGAAATAAAAGTAACTTGTAACCATTTTGCAATAGATTTTAGCACAACAATAATACCTAAAATAGATATTAGACTTGTAAAACACCATTAGCATAATTAGGGACAAATTTCAAGCCATTCACCTTGTTTTAGAACATAACCGCATTTTTTGGATTTGCAATACTCCAAGGAGGAGGAGCTTCTGGCAACGGATTCGAAGGAGCATGCGCGGACGTCGGAGATTAGGTAGGATCGGTCTGAACCTGCGACAGGTGGTGCTAGCGACAGAGGTTGGAAGTGATGGTGGTAGGACTCTCGTGCAGCTGCATCCTATTTGAACCACGCACTACGTAGGAGGAAATCATGAGTAAATTTGGCAGAAGAGATAGAGCAGAGGAGCATGATGACGACTTCGAATTTGACAGAAGGAGTGGTAGGATCTGAGATTTGAAGATGAGAGAATGATTGAGGGCTAGGGTTAAGTTTGTTTGTCTTGAGAAACAAATGATAACGAGACTGAGGGACAGACCGGCAGGGGTGTATAAAATAGATTAGCAGCATTCATCAGATTTGCTGCTATGGTCGCCACAAAATTAAGAGATAGCTGTGGCTAGAACAACCACCGCTAAATAGCCGCTGCTATCTACCGCCTCTTTTGTAGTGTGGCTGAGAAAAAGGAGGAAATAAGATAATGGACAATATGCTCCATGGCAATTCTATGGCCTATAAATAACACAAAATTAGAAGAGTTTAGGGACTTCAATCAAGAACATTAGATAATCACACAAACTTATAAAATTTCCAGTCTTGGCGACGCAACAGAAGAATATGGAGTGCAAGTGTATGTAAGTATTAGAAGTCGATTTTTTCACTTATTTTATTTTGCTTATTTTATTTATTATTGTTTGTTTGTTTGCTTTGCATTTTACTATTATTTTGCTTTAGTTAATATTTTGCACATTCATTATCTTCTTTATTGAATTATTTTCCCTTGTTATTCTACCACTAGTGATTCCGACGTAAAATTGTCTTGACACCATATTTAAGTAATTCCCGGGTCGAGCCCAATCTTTTTTCAGAGGAGTCGTATTTGCTCCCCGATACTTGAGATCTTGATACAAGCTTGATTTTGACATACTGTCGAGACAACCTGTCGAAATTACAAAAATCGAGTGAAACAAATTGATACGCTCTATGGGACCTTGGGTTAAATTTGTGTCAAGCCATGTATGCAAATACATAGTGGTAAGTTAATCATGGTGGATAGAGCTTCAACTTCAATAGATACGTCGAATAGTGATGAAAATTCTACTAGAGTTCCTAAAGTTGAGGCAGTCCCTTCTATCAATCTTTCGAGCCAACAGTCGACAAAAGTTATTCCAACGGCCATACCCGTCACATTGCCTCAATATGGACTACCCCCAAATTAATCACCACCTCCAGAGAGTCTTCCAATGGGTATATATATACAATCAATACTACTCTTACATGGCAAATTATAATGCCTATCAACACTTAATAAACAATCTTCCATTTCTTAATACCACAATCAATTCCTATAGTGTTGAATGTCATTTTGACACGGGGTGTAAGAGCCCCTATGATGTCGATAGCAAGGACCCGTACTTCAATATTTCTAGAGATGTCGAGGCAGATACCTATAGGGACATCTTCACCAAATACAGTCGAGTCTTTTGTTGTATTCAGACAACAAATAAAAAATAGCCATCATGATCTAGTAAATATGCAAACTCAATAGATGGCTACAATATTAAAACCAATGTTAGAAAACAACAACACTAGAATATAGCAAGTTGCTCGACGAGTTGATGATATTGCAGGAGCAATTAATCAACAAATAGCCCAACCTTTTGGGGGAGTCCATGTTAATAATTCTCCTATCATTTTGAATAGAGGAGGCGATCCAAATAGGGTATTACATGAGGTTAGAGTAAATAATGTTGCTCAGGCTTATGGTCAAAATATAACTCAAGTTGTTGAGAAAATCATGACTCGAGCAAGATTAAATATTGGGTAACAAACCAACCTTATTTTATATCCCCTTTTTCTGATTACATTTTACAAGTTGAACTTCCCAAGAGAGTCAAAACTTCTAAATCAGTCACTAAGTTTGCAGATGAGAGTGGAGAGTCGACAATCGAGCACATCACTCGATATTCAGTCGAAATACACAAATTGGCCAATAGTGAGTATTTAAAAATGGGATATTTTTTCTCTTCATTGACAAAGAATGCTTTTACTTGGTTTTTAAACCTACAACCTAATTCGATCTATAATTGGGTTCAGTTAGAAAGAAGTTTTCATGTTCAATTCTTTAGAGGTGAAATGAAGGTAACCTTGTCAGATCTATTCATAGTAAAGAGAAGAAAAGCCGAGTCAATCAATGTCTATCTTATACGGTTCAAGAATATGAGAAACAAATGTTTCAACCCTATTGATGAACCAAAAATAGTCAAGATGGCCATCAATAGGCATGATTTTAATATCCGAAAGAAACTAGTAAATCAACAATTTCTCGACTTGGCTCAGTTGGCCGATAAGGTTCATCAAGTTGAAAAGTTAAATAAAGAAAAAGAAGAACTAGAGTTGAACAAAAGAAAACCCTTTTTCAATAAAAAAGGTTAATTATGTTGACTGCATGAGTGAAGAAGAATCGAACAATGAGTATGCCTTTGCTGCATAATTAAAAGATGGACCTCCTTATGTATGTTGATTTCTTAATCTGGAAAAAGATAAAACTCTTTTATCAGGAAGAAAGACTTATTCTTTTGACTTAACAAAGGCTGAGTAAACCTTTGATATGTTATTAAAAGATAAGCAACTAGTACTCCCTAAAGAGAAAAGAATGCCATCAGTTTCTGAAATTAGAAATAAGATATTTTGTAAATTTCATCAAGCTTTTGGGCATTATACTTACAATTGTGTTTGTTTTAGAGATTTGATACAAAAGGCTATCGATGACCGTCGATTAAACGTAGATTCTGATCCCTTCCAAGTTACATCTAATTTTGTTGAAACGGAAGAAGTGGCATTATAGTCAATATGCTTTTTGTCAAACCTAAGAAAAAAAATGATCAATTCAAATTGGACATGTTTGATGTTGAAAGGTCCATTTACCCAAAAGTGGGAGAAGATTTGGTAGACTTCTTGTTTAGACAAATGGAGGAAGAAGGAAATGTGCCTATATGTCCACGATGTAGTGCCTTGTTCGACACTTCAGCTACTAAAGCTTTTGACTCATATAAAAAGAGTAGAGAGAGTGCCCATCAGGAAGAATTAAAACAAGCTCGATTGAAGCAAAGGGTCAAAGATCGAGAGTCTGCAGCCGCTCCTGTCAAACAAGACATGTGCACGGTGGTGACAGTTGACCAGAAACTCCAAAGGGTGTCGAGTAAAACTAGAGTTCCTCCATCTAATGTATCGAAAAACAAATGGGTTCAGAATAATGCCCCGAATTACTCTAGGAATTATAATTTTGATGTTCCTAGAGGAGGTTTTGGAAATTGGGCTGGAATCCAAGAAAGAGAAAACTTTAGACAAAGTGCAGGAAGAAGGGGAAATCGTCGAGGAAGATAATGACGGAATTTTCCAGAAAGAGCTCCCTTGATTCCAAGAGCTGTGGCACAAACACTAAATGCTTATGCCAATCCAAAGGAGCCATATCCAGAATTGACCAAAGAAAGTAAGTCACCCCAAAAGCAGGAACAAAAAAGAGATAAGATATCTTCGAGCAAAGAGTAGAATAATGAGGAGTCAAAAGAAATATCAGTTATCAAGTCGATTAATTCAATCCCAGAAGGAAAAGAAGAAGAGGAGCTGACAGAAAATTTTGACTCTAGTTTTGAGGTTGATCTAGATGTGATGTTCAATGAAACCGATTTTGGGTATGTTGCCACCATTTTGATTTTCTCTTTCAACTTTCAAGGCAATCCTGTGAGGCCTTGGAATTGTCTTGAAGGAGACTGAGATGATATAATTGGTGCACGAAATCGCAATCACACTTTTGCAATTCCGCACAACTAACCAGCAAGTGCACTGGGTCGTCCAAGTAATACCTTACATGAGTAAGGGTCGATCCCACGGAGATTGTCGGCTTGAAGCAAGCTATGATTATCTTGTAACTCTTAGTCAGGATATCAATAATTCTCAAGTTTAATTGTGAAAAGTAAAAGAACATGAGATAGATACTTGTTTTGCAGTAATGGAGAACAGGTTGAGGTTTTGGAGATGCTCTATCTTCTGAATCTCTGCTTTCCTACTGTCTTCTTCTTCATGCACGCAAGGCTCCTTCCATGGCAAGCTGTATATAGGGTTTCACCATTGTCAATGGCTACCTCCCATCCTCTCAGTGAAATTGTTCAACGCGCTCTGTCACAGCACGGCTAATCATCTTTCGGTTCTCAATCAGGTTGGAGTAGAATCCAGTGATTCTTTTGCGTCTGTCACTAACGCCCAGCCCTCAAGAGTTTGAAGCTCGTCACAGTCATTCAATCCTTGAATCCTACCCAGAATACCACAGACAAGGTTTAGACCTTCCGGATTCTCTTGAATGCCGCCATCAATTCTAGCTTATACCACGAAGATTCTGATTAAGGAATCTAATAGACATCCACTCAATCTAAGGTAGAACAGAGGTGGTTGTCACGCACACATTCATAGGTAAGAATGGTGATGAGTGTCACGGATCATCACATTCATCAAGTTGAGAAGCAAGTGATATCTTAGAATGGAAACAAGCGTGATTGAATGAAAAACAGTAGTAATTGCATTAATCCATCAAGACACAGCAGAGCTCCTCACCCCCAACCATGGGGTTTAGAGACTCATGCCGTAGAAGATACAATAAGAAACATGTAAAATGTCATGAGGTAAAGATACAATGTCAAAAGGTCCTATTAATAGTGAACTAGTAACCTAGGGTATACAGAAATGAGTAAATGACGTAAAAATCCACTTCCGGGGTCCACTTGGTGTGTGCTTGGGCTGAGCATTGAAGCTCTCATGTGTAGAAACTTTTCCTAGAGTTAAACGCCAGCTTTTGTGCCAGTTTGGGCGTTTAACTCCAATTTTTGTGCCAGTTCCGGCGTTAAACGCCAGGAATTCTGAAGCTGATTTGCAACGCCGGTTTGGGCCATAAAATCTCGAGAAAAATATGGACTATTATATATTGCTGGAAAGCCCAGGATGTCTACTTTCCAACACAATTAAGAGCGCGCCAATTGGGTATCTGTATCTCCTGAAAATCTTCTTCGAGTACAGGGAGGTCAGAATCCAACAGCATCTGCAGTCCTTTTTCAGCCTCTGAATCAGATTTTTGCTCAGGTCCCTCAATTTCAGCCAGAAATTACCTGAAATCACAGAAAAACACACAAACTCATAGTAAAGCCCAGAAAAGTGAATTTTAAATAAAAACTAATAAAAACATACTAAAAACTAACCAAAACATACTAAAAAACATACTAAAAAAGTGCCAAAAAGTGTATAAATTATCCGCTCATCACAACACCGAACTTAAATTGTTGCTTGTCCCCAAGCAACTGAAAATCAATTAGGATAAAATGAAGAGAACATACTATAGACTCCAAAATATCAATGAAACTTAGCTCCAATTAGATGAGTGGGACTAGTAGCTTTTTGCTTCTGAACAGTTCTGGCATTTCACTTTATCCTTTGAAGATTAGAATGATTGGCATCTATAGGAACTCAGAATTCAGATAGTGTTATTGATTCTCCTAGTTAAGTGTGATGATTCTTGAACATAGTTATTTTATGAGTCTTGGCTGTGGCCCAAAGCACTCTGTCTTCCAGTATTACCACCGGATACATACATGCCACAGACACATAACTGGGCGAACCTTTGTAGATTGTGACTCAGCTTTGCTAGAGTCCCCAATTAGAGGTGTCCAGGGTTCTTAAGCACACTCTTTTTGCCTTGGATCACTTTTTTTTTTGAATACACTGCTTTTTCTTGCTTCAAGAATCAATTTGATGATTTTTCAGATCCTCAATAACATTTCTCCTTTTCCATCATTCTTTCAAGAGCCAACTAGTTTAACATTCTTTAATCAACAAATTCAAAATACATATGCACTGTTCAAGCATTCATTCAGAAAACAAAAAGTATTGTCACCACATCAAACTAATTCAACTAGTTTCAAAGATGAATTCGAAATCCTGCACTTCTTGTTCTTTTGTGATTAAAGCATTTTTCATTTAAGAGATGTGATGGATTCATAAGACATTCATAGCTTTAAGACATGAACCTTAAATTTTATTAATCATGAATTAAGAACAAGACTCAAAAATAAATATAAGATAAGACTAATAGTAATAGAAAACAAAAAAAAATTTAAATGACTCTAAAATAGACTCCTAATGATAGAGGTTATCACAGAGTTAGGACTCAACAACCTTGATTTTGAGAAGTGGATGCTCCCTCAACTTGTGGGGTATTTGACCCTTCAAGGGAGAGCTTCTGGCGCTTTAGCTTTTGTAGCTCACGCCCCTGCTTCTCTTGTTCTTTCAGAAATTTGCAGAGCATGCAGTTTTGATTCGGCTGTTCTTCCTTAATTTGTTCCATAGCTTCTTGCAGCTTGGCAACAGATGCTTCTAGGCGGGTCCAGTAGTCAATTTCAAGAAGTTCAAGGAGGAACTCCTGCACCCTCCTTTTGATAGAGTTGTCTTGCATTTGCCCTTCCATTGACTTCTTGGTGATTGGGTATTCAATTGGGATGAATTCATCTACTCCCATCCTCACCCCAGCATCTTTACATAGCAAAGAGATTAAGCTTGGGTAAGCCAGTTTGGCTTCAGTGGAGTTCTTGTTTGCAATTGTGTAGATCTCACAAGCAATCAGATGATGAACCTCCACTTCTTTTCCCAGCATAATGCAATGAATCATCACTGCTCTCTTGATAGTGACCTCAGAACGGTTGCTAGTGGGCAATATGGAATGCCCAATGAAGTCTAGCCAACCTCTTGCAATTGGTTTGAGATCTCCCCTCTTGAGTTGGTTTGGGACACCTTTTGAATTGGTTGTCCACTTAGTTCCAGGGAGGCATATGTTCTCTAGAACTTGATCCAACCCCTTATCTGCTCTCACCATTCTCCTATTAAAGGATTCAGGATCATCTTGCAGTTGAGGCAATTTGAAGATCTCTCTTATTTTGTCCAGATGGAAGTAAATAATTCTCCCTCTGACCTTGGTTCTGTAGGTATGAAAAGCAGTTCCAGTCATTCTCTACTTATCTGTCAGCCACAGATTTGAGTAGAATTCCTGAACCATGTTTCTTCCAACCCTTGTCTCTGGGTTGGTTAGAACTTCCCATCATCTGTTTCGAATCTGCTCTTGGATCTTCGGATATTCATCTTCTTTCAGATCGAATCTGACTTCCGGGATCACTGACCTTAGACCCATTATTTTGTGGTAATGGTCTGCATGTTCTTTGGCTAAGAACTTCTCTTGACTCCAAAGATTCTTTGGAGTATTCTCTTTCTTGCCTCTTGAATTGGTTTGTTTTCCTTTAGGAGCCATGATCTTGATAAATCTTGGCTTAGTGTTCACGGAAAAGCACACCAAACTTAGAGGTTTACTTGTCCTCAAGCAAAAGAAAGGAAAGAGGAGAGAGAGGAGGAGAGCAAATTCGAATGGTAGGGAGAGGGGGATGGCCGAGCTTTATTTATAAAGGGAGGGGGAGAGATTTCAAAAATTTTGGAGGAGATTTGAGAAGATATGGAAAGAATTTGAAAGAGATTTGAAGAATGATTTAGAAAATTGTTTAATTTTCGAATTTTGAGGGTGAATGATGAAAGTTTGTGATGTGTATATTCAGAAAATTATGGATCAAAACAAGAAAGTTTGACAAAATTTGAAGTGGAAAACAAAATCTCCTCCCCTTGCCTTTCTGGCGTTAAACGCCCAGAATGGTATCCATTCTGGCGTTTAACGCCCACTTGGTGGCCATTATGGGCGTTTAACGCCCAACCAGGTGCCCTGGCTGGCGTTAAACGCCAGAAACCCCTTTATCACTGGGCGTTTTGCTAAACGCCCAGGATTCTGCACACCTGGCGTTAAACTCCCAGAATGGTGCCCATTCTGGCGTTTAACGCCCAAAATGGTACCTTTACTGGCGTTAAACACCCAGAATGGTATCCATTCTGGCGTTTAACGCCCAGAGTACCCCTTACTAGTGTTTTTTTGCCAGCAAGCTCCTTTTCTCTGCTTTTTGCACTGAATCCTTCTGTAACTCTGTGAATTTCTTCAATTTTGATGATTTCCCTTTGAGAATATGTATATCAAACTTTTAAAGAACAATTAACCTGCTAATGACTGGGTTACCTCCCAGCAAGCGCTTCTTTATTGTCTTTAGCTGGACCTTTACTGAGACTCATTCAAGCCTCAGTTTTGAGCATTCCTGCTCAAAATTGCTTTCAAGATAATGTTTGATTCTCTGTCCATTAACAATAAACTTTTTGTCAGAATCAATATCCTGAAGCTCAACATATCCATATGGTGAGACCCCTGTAATCACATACGGACCCCTCCACCGGGATTTAAGTTTTCCTGGGAATAGTCTGAGCCTAGAGTTGAAGAGTAGAACTTTTTGAACTGGCTCAAAGACTCTGGATGACAACTTCTTGTCATGCCACTTCTTTGCCTTTTCCTTATAAATTTTTGCATTTTCAAAGGCACCGAGTCTGAACTCCTCTAGCTCATTTAGCTAGAGCAATCTTTTTTCACCAGCTAACTTAGCATCCATGTTTAGGAATCTGGTTGCCCAGTAGGCTTTATGTTCCAGTTCCACGGGCAGATGACAAGCCTTCTCATACACAAGTTGGTATAGAGAGGTTCCTATAGAAGTCTTGAAGGCTGTTCTGTATGCCCACAGAGCATCATCCAAGCTCTTTGCCCAATCCTTTCTACGGGCAATAACAGTCCATTCCATGATTCTTTTTAGCTCTCTATTAGAGACTTTAGCTTGCCTATTTGTCTGTGGGTGATACGGAGTTGCTACTTTGTGGCTAATTCCATATCGGACCATAGCAGAGTATAGCTGTTTATTGCAGAAATGAGTACTCCCATCACTGATTAGTACTCTGGGAACACCAAACCTGCTGAAGATGTGCTTCTGTAGGAATTTCATTACGGTCATGGTATCATTATTGGGTGTGGCAATTGCTTCTACCCATTTAGATACATAGTCTATTGCCACTAGAATATAAGTGTTTGAGTATGATGGTGGGAAGGGACCCATGAAGTCAATTCCCCATACATCAAACAATTCAATCTCTAGGATCCCTTGTTGAGGCATGGCATAACCATGAGGCAAGTTACCAGCTCTTTGGAAACTGTCACAGTTACGCACAAACTCCCGGGCATCCCTATAGATAGTAGGCCAGTAGAATCTACATTGGAGGACCTTAGTGGCTATTTGCTAACCTCCGAAATGTCCCCCATACTACAATCCATGGCAATGCCACAGGATCCTTTGTGCTTCCTCTCTAAGTACACATCTGCGGATTATTCCGTCTACACATCTCTTAAAGAGATATGGCTCATCCCATAGGTAGTACGTGGCATCTGAAATTAATTTTTTTCTTTGCACCCTGCTGTACTCCTGTGGTATGAACCTCACAGCTTTATAATTTGTAATATCTGCAAACCATGGTTCTTCCTGGATGGCATAGAGTTGCTCATCTGGAAAGGTTTCAGAGATCTCAGTAGAAGGGAGGGACGCCCCAGCTACTGGTTCAATTCGGGACAGATGATCAGCTACCTGGTTCTCTGTCCCTTTTCTGTCTCTTATTTCTATATCAAACTCTTGCAGAAGCAATACCCACCTTATGAGCTTGGGTTTTGAATCCTGCTTTGTGAGTAACTATTTAAGAGCAGCATGGTCAGTGTACACAATCACTTTTGACCCTACTAAGTAGGATCTAAACTTGTCAATGGCATAAACCACTACAAGTAACTCTTTTTCTGTGGCTGTGTAATTCTTCTGTGCATCATTTAGAACACGGCTAGCATAATAAATGACGTGCAGAAGCTTGTTATGCCTCTGTCCCAACACTGCACCAATGGCATGGTCACTGGCATCACACATTAGTTCGAATGGTAATGTCCAATCTGGTGCAGAGATAACTGGTGCTGTGACCAGCTTAGCTTTCAGAAGGTCAAACGCCTGCAGACACTCCTTATCAAAGATAAATGGCGTGTCTATAGCTAGCAGATTACTCAGAGGTTTTGCAATTTTTGAAAAATCCTTTATAAACCTTCTGTAGAATCCTGCATGAACCAAAAAGCTTCTGATTGCCTTAACATTAGGAGGTGGTGGTAATTTTTCAATTACTTTAACTTTAGCTTGATCCACCTCTATTCCCTTGTTTGAAATTTTATGCCCAAGGACAATCCCCTCAGTCACCATGAAAATTGACATTTTTTCCAGTTTAAAACTAGGTTGGTCTCTTGGCATCTTTTTAGAACAAGTGCTAGAGGGTTAAGGCAGGAGTTGAATGAGTCTCCAAATACTGAAAAGTCATCCATGAAGACTTCCAGAAATTTCTCTACCATATCTGAGAAGATAGAGAGCATGCACCTCTGAAAGGTTGCAGGTGCATTGCATAGACCAAAAGGCATCCTTCTGTAGGCAAATACTCCAGAAGGGCATGTAAATGCTGTTTTCTCTTGGTCCTGAGGATCTACTGCAATTTGGTTGTAACCTGAATAGCCATCCAAAAAGTAATAATATTCATGATCTGCTAGTCTCTCTAGCATCTGGTCTATGAATGGTAAAGAAAAATGATCCTTTCTGGTGGCTGTATTGAGCCTTCTGTAGTCAATACACATACGCCACCCTTTAACTGTTCTTGTGGGAACCAGTTCATTCTTTTCATTATGAACCACTGTCATGCCTCCCTTCTTGGGGACAACTTGGACAGGGCTCACCCAGGGACTATCAGAAATAGGATAAATAATCCCAGCCTCTAGTAACTTAGTGACCTCTTTCTGCACCACCTCCTTCATGGCTAGATTTAGCCGCCTCTGTGGTTGAACCACTGGCTTGGCATTATCTTCCAATAGGATCTTGTGCATGCATCTTGCTGGGCTAATGCCCTTAAGATCACTTATGGACCACCCAAGAGCTGTCTTATGTGTCCTTAGCACTTGAATTAGTGCTTCCTGTTCCTGTGAGTTTAAAGCAGAGCTTATAATCACTGGAAAAGTGTCACCTTCTCCCAGAAATGCATACTTCAGGGATGGTGGTAGTGGCTTGAGCTTGGGTTTAGGAGGCTTATCCTCTTCCTGAGGAATTTTCAGAAGTTCTTTTATTTCCTTTGGTTCCTCCAGGTCAGGCTGAACATCTTTAAAGATATCCTCTAGCTCTGATTCGAGACTCTCAGTCATATTGATCTCTTCCACTAAAGAATCAATAATATCAGCGCTCATGCAGTCATTTGATGTGTCTGGATGCTGCATAGCTTTGACAGCATTCAACTTGAACTCATCCTCATTGATTCTCAGGGTCACTTCCCCTTTTTGTACATCAATGAGAGTTCGTCCAGTTGCTAGGAAGGGTCTTCCTAGGATGAGAGTTGCACTCTTGTGCTCCTCCATTTCCAGCACTACAAAGTCAGTTGGAAAGGGTGAATGGCCCAACCTTGACAATCATGTCCTCATTTATTCCTGATGGGTATTTAATGGAGCCATCAGCAAGTTGGAGGCATATCTGGGTTGGTTTCACTTCTTCAGTTAATCCAAGCTTTCTGATAGTGGATGCAGGTATTAGATTGATACTTGCTCCAAGGTCACATAGCGCTGTCTTGGTACAAGCACCTTCTAATGTGCATGGTATCATAAAGCTTCCTGGATTTTGAAGCTTCTCTGGTAAGCTCTTCAGAATGACTGCACTGCATTCTTCAGTGAGAAACACTTTTTCAGTTTCTCTCCAATCCTTCTTATGACTCAAGATCTCTTTCATGAACTTAGCATAAGAAGGTATTTGCTCAAGTGCTTCTGCAAATGGAGTCTTTATTTCAAGAGTCCTGAGATAGTCTGCAAAGCGGGCAAATTACTTATCCTGTTCTGCTTGGTGGAGTTTCTGAGGATAAGGCATCTTGGCTTTATACTCTTCAACCTTAGTTGCTGCAGGTTTATTTCCTACAGAAGTGGTTGGAGAAGCCTTCTTAGAGGGGTTACTATCAGCACTCTCAGGTGTCTGATTCCTCATTGGCGTTTGAACGCCAGGATTGGGTGAGGAATGGGCGTTTAACGCCAACTTTTTCCCCTTTTCTGGCATTTGAACGCCAGAAATGGGCAGGGAATCGGCGGTTAACGCCAACTTTTCCCCCCTTTCTGGCGTGTGAACGCCAGAAGTATTCCTCTCTGGGCTCTTACTGTCCTCAGAGGGATTTTGGAAAGTGGTTTGGTTATCCTCTGTCAGTTGTTCCTTTCTTAGCTTTCTGCTGCTTTGAGTTGATACATTCAATGTTTTCCCACTCCTTAATTTAACAGCTTGGCATTCTTCTGTTATCTGTTTAGATAGTTGCTGTCTTGTCTAATTTAATTGTGCTTCCACATTCTTGTTAGCAATTTTAGTTTCTTGGAGCATCTCTTTAAATTCTACTAACTGTTTTGTCATCATGAGTAATTGCTGATTAAGCTCAACCATCTGTTCTTGAGGGTTAGGATCAGTAGTTACTGCCATAGCTTCTTCTTTTATAGAGGACTCACTACTTGAGTATAAATGTTGATTTCTAGCAACTGTATCTATGAGCTCTTGAGCCTCTTCAATCATCTTCCGCATGTGTATAGATCCACCAGCTGAGTGGTCTAAAGACATCTGAGCTTTTTCTGTGAGCCCATAATAGAAGATGTCTAACTGTACCCACTCTGAAAATATTTCAGAGGGGCATTTTCTTAGCATACCTCTGTACCTCTCCCAGGCATTATAAAGGGATTCATTATCCTCTTGTTTAAAGCCTTGGATGTCCAGCCTTAGCTGTGTCATCCTTTTTGGAGGGTAAAATTGTTTCAGAAATTTGTCTGATAACTATCTCCATGTTTTTATGCTTGCTGTGGGTTGGTTATTCAACCACCTCTTAGCTTGATCTTTTATGGTAAATGGAAACAGTAATAATCTGTAGACATCCTGATCCACCTCTTTATCACGTACTGTGTCAGCAATTTGTAAGAACTGTGCCAGAAACTCAGTAGGTTCTTCCCGTGGAAGACCAGAATACTGGCAGTTTTGCTGCACCATGATAATGAGTTGAGGATTTAGCTCAAAGCTGCTTGCTTTAATGGGAGGTATACAGATGCTACTCCCATATGCAGCTGTAATGGGGTTAGCATATGACCCCAGAGTCCTTCTGGACTACTCAATTACACTTAGGTACATGATGGAGAAAGGGAAATGATATGGATTCACAAGTAAAGTATAAAATATTTTTATTTTTATTATTTTTTTTAAAAGTAAACGAAAATAATAACTAAAATGAATGAAAAATAAAATAAAAATTTGAAAACCAAAAGAGAATAAAATCAAAGCAATTTGAAAACTAAATTAATTAATTGATTAAAAAGATTTTGGAATTAGCAATTAAGAAGATATGATTGAAAATTATTTTGAAAAAGATTTGATTTTTTTTTTGAAATGAGGAAAGAGAAAAACAACAAAATGACACCAAACTTAAAATTTTTAGGAAATCAAACACTAATTTTCGAAAATTTTAAAGGAAAACACAAAGAAGACACCAAAGTTAGAACTTTTAAAGATCAAGAAAGGACTAAGAACATGCAAATTCGAAAAATTAAAAGAAAACAAAAACATGCGATTGACACCAAACTTAAAATATGAAACTAAACTCAAATAAAAGACTCTAAACCAACAAAAATAAAAGAGTCCAAATCTAAGCAACAAGATACACCGTCAGTTGTCCAAACTCGAACAATCCCCGGCAACGGCGCCAAAACTTGGTGCACGAAATCACAATCACACTTTTGCAATTTCACACAACTAACCAGCAAGTGCACTGGGTCGTCCAAGTAATACCTTACATGAGTAAGGGTCGATCCCACGGAGATTGTCGGCTTGAAGCAAGCTATGATTATCTTGTAACTCTTAGTCAGGATATCAATAATTCTCAAGTTTAATTGTGAAAAGTAAAAGAACATGAGATAGATACTTGTTTTGCAGTAATGGAGAATAGGTTGAGGTTTTGGAGATGCTCTATCTTCTGAATCTCTGCTTTTCTACTGTCTTCTTCTTCATGCACTCAAGGCTCCTTCCATGGCAAGCTGTATGTAGGGTTTCACTGTTGTCAATGGCTACCTCCCATCCTCTCGGTGAAAATGTTCAACGCGCTCTGTCACAACATGGCTAATCATCTGTCAGTTCTCAATCAGGTTGGAGTAGAATCCAGTGATTCTTTTGCGTCTGTCACTAACGCCCAGCCCTCAGGAGTTTGAAACTCATCACAGTCATTCAATCCTTGAATCCTACTCAGAATACCACAGACAAGGTTTAGACCTTCCAGATTCTCTTGAATGCCGCCATCAATTCTAGCTTATACCACGAAGATTCTGATTAAGGAATCTAAGAGATATCCACTCAATCTAAGGTAGAACGGAGGTGGTTGTCAGGCACACGTTCATAGGTGAGAATGGTGATGAGTGTCACGGATCATCACATTCATCAAGTTGAGGAGCAAGTGATATCTTAGAATGGAAGCAAGCGTGATTGAATGAAAAATAGTAGTAATTGCATTAATTCATCAAGACACAGCAGAGCTCCTCACCCCCAACCATGGAGTTTGGAGACTCATGCCGTAGAAGATACAATAAGAAACATGTAAAATGTCATGAGGTAAAGATACAATGTCAAAAGGTCCTATTAATAGTGAACTAGTAACTTGGGGTATACAGAAATGAGTAAATGACGTAAAAATCCACTTCCGGGGTCTACTTGGTGTGTGCTTGGGCTGAGCATTGAAGCTCTCATGTGTAGAAACTTTTCCTGGAGTTAAACGCCAGCTTTTGTGCCAGTTTGGGCGTTTAACTCCAATTTTTGTGCCAGTTTCGGCGTTAAACGCCGGGAATTCTGAAGCTGATTTGCAACGCCGGTTTGGGCCATCAAATCTCGGGCAAAGTATGAACTATTATACATTGCTGGAAAGCCCAGGATGTGTACTTTCCAACGCAATTAAGATCCCACCAAGTGGGCTTCTGTAGCTCCAGAAAATCCACTTCGAGTTCAGGGAGGTCAGAATCCAACAGCATCTGCAGTCCTTTTTCAGCCTCTGATCAGATTTTTGCTCAGGTCCCTCAATTTCAACCAGAAATTACCTGAAATAACAAAAAAACACACAAACTCATAGTAAAGCCCAGAAAAGTGAATTTTAAATAAAAACTAATAAAAACATACTAAAAACTAACTAAAACATACTAAAAACAGTGTCAAAAAGCGTATAAATTATCCGCTCATCAATAATCCTATGTGGCAAATGCTGATTTGTCAAAAATGGAATTATTAAGGATCAGATATTCGAAAGGCCTGATGAGATTACCAAAGGCCATCTTCGACCATTGCATATTAAGGCAAAAGTCAAAGGATTGATGATTAATCGTATTTTGGTCGATAGAGGAGCAACAATTAATTTGTAACCTAAAAGTACATTCCCATTATTCCAGAAAATAGTCAAGAATCTGATTAAAACAAATTGAACCGTCATTGGATTCAATGGTAAGTCGATGACTGCTCCGGAAATGATCCCACTCAGGGTTAAAGTTGGAAGCGTTGAGTAACCAATAGTGTTGATAATGGTACCCGCTAAGGCAACTTCTAATATGCTTTTGGGAAGAGACCGGATTCGTGGGATAGGGGCGATTCCCTCGACTCTGCATCAGAAATTGGTGCTATGGGACAAGGATGGAAGGATCGATGGAATTGAAAACTGATGATATCCTCTACTATGTCGAACAAATTAATGTAAGCTTCGAAGAATATTATATCAGTGTTTGACCACTGGATATTAATATGATCACCTTTGACCCTACTCTTATCAAAGGTTGCTATGTAGGGGGCTCATGGTATGAAATTGGTCCCTATGGCCAAGGAAGAGTTGACCATTATATCTAGTTAAATGGATACATCGAGCCATTGGGCTCGCCTCTTAGCCTATATGGCTGGGAAGAAGGAGTGCACAGGAGAACGTGCATTGGATTGTATATATGACATTGACCCCTTAGGGTTCAAAAAGTCCAATTTAATTTTTGAAGATTTGCATAATAAAAAGGTTGAAGTACAAGATCCTCTCGATGAAATTGAGATTGGTGGAAAAGGATGAGTGACGTACATCAGTCAATGCCTAGACCCTGAAATAAAGAAAGACTTGACAGAGGTCTTAAAGAAATATCAAGATTATTTTGCATAGCAATATGAAGAGATGCCTGGTTTGGATAGATCTTTAGTCGAACATAAACTCCCTCTTGTTGAGAATTCTCGACCTATCAAGCAAGCTCTTAGACGTTTTGCTCTAGAAATTATGATGAAGATCAAGGAGGAAGTCGAACGATTATTAAAGGTTGGTTTTATTCGCACAACTACATATGTCAAATGGATTGTTAATATCTTTCTTGTTATTAAGAAAAATGGGAAAAACTAAGAGTATGTATTAATTTCAGAGATTTGAATAAAGCTACACCAACGGATGAATATCACATGCCAATTGTAGAAATGTTGATTGACTCTACTGCAGGAAGCAAACTTCTGAACTTCATGGATGGATATTCATATCCTAGGAAGATGTGTCGAAAACAGTCTTTCGACGCCCTGAAGCCATTGGCACTAATGAATGGTTAGTTATGCCATTTGGGTTGAAAAGTGTTAGAGCTACTTACCAGAGAGTTATGAATTCGATCTTCCATGATTTTATTGGTAAGTTTATGAAAATTTACAATGACGATATGGTAGTTAAGTTAGAGTCGAAACAGGCTCATTTGTGTAATTTAGAGTCGGCATTTCAACGAATGAGATATCGTCGACTGTAGGAAACTTTCTAGGATTCATTATACAGAAAAAAGGAGTAACTGTCAACACCAATAAATTCCAAGCCATTTTCGACTCATCTCCTCCTGGACATAAGAAAAACCCTATAATCTTTCTTAGGTAAAGTAAATTTTCTCCAACGTTTCATTTCAAATTTATCTAGAAAAACAAAAGTATTTACCCCTTTATTGAAATTGAAGCAGAAAAATAAATTCAAATGGAAAGAGGAACACCAAAAGTTTTTTATCAAATAAAGTAATATTTATCTTCCGCCAATCTTGATACCAGTCAAATAAGGTCGACCACTGAAATTATACATTACTGCATCAGATACTACTTTAGGGAGTATGCTGGCCCAAGAAGATAAAGATGGAAACAAAAAAGTAGTTTACTGTCTAAGTCAAATGTTAACTGATGTAGAAATTAGATATAGTGCAGTCAAGAAATTTTGTTTAGCCCTTTATTTTTCTTGTACTAAACTGAAAAGTTATTTAATTAGAAAGAATATTTATGTTGTGTCAAAATTTAATGTTATTAAATACGTGTTTTCCTATCCAATACAAAGGGAAAGAATTGGTAAGTGGATATTAGGATTAATCGAATACTGTTTGTTTTATGTCCCAGTCAACGCTGTCAAAGAGCAAGTGATTGCTGATATCTTAGCAGATCATCCCTATGTCGAGGTTCATGAGCAACTCGAAATTGGGTATTTAGAGATCAAACTTTAGAAGTTTTGTTTTTGAGGTGTCGAAACACCAAAACGGGGTAGTAGTTGGAATAGTCTTGATCTCCCTTGACGATATTCAAACCAAATTTATGTTTCGACTGGAGTCAGTTTTGTCAAATAATGAAGCAGAATATGAGGCTTTGATCATTGGCCTAGAACTTTTAATTGAGAAAGGAGCAAAGACAGTCAAAATATTTGAAGACTCTAATTAGTGATTCAACAGTTGGCAAGAAACTAGTATGTTATTGGCCAAAGTTTAGCCAAGTATTTTGCCATGGCTATACAATTAATGGCTAAGTTCGACTCCATTTCTATCAAACACATATTTGGAGGCTCGAATCAAGACGCCAATGGGTTAGCTCAAATGGCTTCTGGCTATAAAATATCTCCCAAATTAATAAAGGAGTTTAGGAAATCGAAACTAATTTAACTCCTTTAAACGTAAGAAGGGTTTGCTGCACGAACACTCTCGTTCTAAATGCTTGGAGATATAAGATCATCAACTTCCTTAAAAAACCCCAATCAAAGAACAGATCAAAAACTTAAATATTTAGCGTTGAACTTTGTATTGGTTGGAGGAGACCTATTCAAGAAAAGTGTCGATGGTTCTTTACTCCAATGCTTAAGTATGCAAGATGCATATTTAGCTATGGGAGAGGTGCATGCAGGTATTTGTAGAGCTCATAAACGGGTCAAAAAATGCATTAGATCCTACGTTGACAAGAACTATACTGACCTTCAATGATGAAGGACTGTATCAATTTTTCTCGACACTGCGACTAGTGCTAAAGGCATGCACTAATTCAAAGATTTCCTGCCACTAATTTACATGCTATAATTAAGAATTAGCCATTTAGAGGATGAACTCTCGATTTAATAGGGATGATCCATCCTCTCTCGACTAAGGGGCATAAGTTTATCTTAGTAGCGGTCGATTATTTTATGAAATGGGTGGGAACTGTGCCCATGAAAGAAGTTACTCAAGCCAAGGTGATTGACTTTATTGAGGAGTCAATCATTTATAGATTTGGTATTTCGCAAACTATAACTATAGACCAGGGAACTATGTTTAAAGGTCGACAAGTCAAAGGATACACTGAGTCAAAAGGAATTAAACCTATAATTCGACCTTATATTATGCCCAAGCAAATGGCCAAATCAAAACTGTTAATAAAACTTTAATCAGTTTAATTAAGAAACGTATAGGAAAGCAGCCTAGGAATTGGCATAATCTCTGAGTCAAGTATTATAGGCATATAGATGTTTTCCTCGAGAGTCTATAGGTTCGACTCCGTATGAATTGGTATATGGCCATAAAGTAGAGTTGCCACTTGAAATTAATTTTCAATCAGTTAAAGTGGCAAAGAAAAATGATTTTCCCGTCAAAAAATATTGGTTAAGTATGATTAATAAACTAGACCAATTAGACCAATCTCGATTGATGGCTCTCAATCGAATAGTAAGACAAAAAGATAGTATTGCCAAGTTATACAATAAGAGAGTAAAAAGAAAATATTTATGGTTGGTGATTGGGTGTTAAAATTAGTCCTTCCGACTGAACAAGTAAACGGAAAATGGTCTCTTCTATAGGACAAACCTTTTAGGGTCAAAAAGATATTTGATGGCAATGCTTATTAATTAAAATATATAACCACTACTTGGCATGTAGGGCATATAAATGGTAAATATTAAAAGTTATATCATTGCCATTAAGCAAAAGATGGAAAGTGCATACAAAAGAAGTTTAGAGTTCAAGCTTCAATAAATCAATATAAAGACCTAAACTTAAGCTTGAGATCTTCTTTCTTTCGACCCAACGTGCAGCTACTTCGACAGTGTCCTCATTGGCTTTGATGGTTTAGTTGACATTTTCCACAAGGGACGTACGACCTGAAGCTTTAGAGACATGAATTTAACTTATTTTCTAAAGCCTTCGATCAAGGTCTATATTGATAAATTTGAATTTTGCTTTACTTGACTTTAGCTCAGCCTTATTTTTCAAGCGTTTCAATCTTAGTGGCTATAGTTTTCTCCTTAACACAACTTCTGATAAGACATCTTCAATTTGAGACTTAGCTATTTAGCATTGTTTTAATTGTCTATCATGATAGCCAAAGTCTCAATTGCTTTGCTGAAGTTCTTCTCGATAAACTCAACTTTAGAAATATAATTGTTAATATCTTCAATGAAACTTTCCAAAGCTGACAAAGTATCAGTCAAAATTTTTTGGTTCAGAAAGTCGAGAGCACTTAATAATCGAGCCTTTAAGTCAGAATTATTATTGATCTCTTCCAAAGGGTGATTGAGACATTCAAGAACAATGTTGACCCTTTCGATAACCAAAGAGTCGGGCCCTGGTGGAAGGTATGGCTCAGGGGAAGTGACTTATTTTTCACGCATTGGAATGATTTTTTTCATGGCATGAAGTGAATGGATTTCAGGTTCTTTACCAGAGGAGAAAACTTTTGTTCCTTCATAAGAATACATTTCTCAAGTTTCAGAAAGAATATTGGCCAAATCAAAATCGAAGTCATCAAAATTCAAATCCAGCAAAAGAGTTCCAGGCACTGTTAGAGAAGCTCACAACTCCGTTCAACTAACCAGCAAGTGTACTGGGTCGTCCAAGTAATAAACCTTACGTGAGTAAGGGTCGATCCCACAGAGATTGTTGGTATGAAGCAAGCTATGGTTACCTTGTAAATCTCAGTTAGGCAGATTAAATGGTTTTGGGTTTCGAAAATTAATAATAAATAGAAAATAAAAAGGGATGGAAATACTTATGTAAATCAATAGTGGGAATTTCAGATAGGCGTGTGGAGATGCTATGCTCCTCTCGAATCTCTACTTTCTTCTTACATTCATCCAATCCTTCTTATTCCTTTCCATGGCAAGCTGTATGTAGGGCATCACCATCATCAATGGATACTTTTAATCCTCTCGGGAAAATGGTCCTATGCGCTGTCACTGCACGGCTAATCGTCTGGAGGCATCACCCTTGACGATGGCTACATCCCATCCTCTCAGTGAAAATGGTCCAAATGCTCTGTCACAGCACGGCTAATCATCTGTCGGTTCTCAATCAGGTTGGAATAGAATCCTTTGATTCTTTTGCGTCTGTCACTAATGCCCAGCCTTCAGGAGTTTGAAGCTCGTCACAGTCACTCAATACCGGAATCTTACTCGGAATACCACAGACAAGGTTAGACTTTCCAGATTCCCAGAATCCTACTCGGAGTACCACAGACAAGGTTAGACTTTCCGGATTCCCATGAATGCTGCCATCTATCTAGCTTATACCACGAAGATTCTGTTGGGGAATCTAAGAGATATGCGCCCAGCCTAAGGTAGAACGGAAGTGGTTGTCAGTCACGCGCGTTCATAGGTGAGAATGATGATGAGTGTCACGGATCATCACATTCATCAAGTTGAAGTGCAACGTATATCTTGGAATAAGAATAAAAGAGAATTGAATAGAAAATAATAGTAATTGTATTGAAACTTGAGGTACAGCAGAGCTCCACACCCTTAATCTATGGTGTGTAGAAACTCCACCGTTGAAAATACATAAGTGAAAGGTTCAGGCATGGCCCAATGGCCAGCCCCCAAAACGTGATCAATGGCCTCCTAAGATGAAGAATAAAACAAAACTGAGACCAAAGATGAAACGTGGTCAAAAAAAGACTAATACACTAGTAAAAAGTCTTACTTATACTAAACTAGCTACTAGGGTTTACATGAGTAAGTAATTGATGCATAAATCCACTTCCGGGGTCCACTTGGTGTATGTTTGGGCTGAGCTTGATCTATCCATGAGATGAGGCTTTTTTTGGAGTTGAACGCCAAGTTATAACGTGTTTTGGGCGTTCAACTCCGGATCATGACGTGTTTCTGGCGTTTAACTCGAGACAACAACATGTACTTGGCGTTCAACGCCAAGTTACGTCATCAATTTCCGAATAAAGTATAGACTATTATATATTGCTAGAAAGCTCTGGATGTCTACCTTCTAACGCTGTTGAGAGCGCGCCATTTGAATTTCTGTAGCTCCAGAAAATCCATTTCGAGTGCAGGGAGGTCAGATTCCAACAACATCAGCAGTCCTTTTGTCAGCCTTTTTCAAAGTTTTGCTCAAGTCCCTCAATTTCAGCCAAAAATTACCTGAAATCACAGAAAAACACACAAACTCATAGTAAAGTCCAAAAATGTGAATTTAACATAAAAACTAATGAAAACATCCCTAAAAGTAGCTTGAACTTACTAAAAACTACCTAAAAACAATGCCAAAAAGCGTATAAATTATCCGCTCATCACAACACCAAACTTAAATTGTTGCTTGTCCTCAAGAAACTGAAAATCAATTAGGATAAAAAGAAGAGAATATACTATAAATGTCAAAATATCAATGAATATTAATTCTAATTAGATGAGCGGGACTTGTAACTTTTTGCTTCTGAACAGTTTTGGCATCTCACTTTTTTCCTTTAAAGTTTAGAATGATTGGCTTCTCTAGGAACTTAGAATTTTGGATAGTGTTATTGACTTTCCTAGTTAAGCATGTTGATTCTTGAACACAGCTACTTATGAGTCTTGGCTGTGGCCCTAAGCACTTTGTTTTCCAGTATTACCATCGGATACATAAATGCCACAGACACATGACTGGGTGAACCTTTTCAGATTGTGACTCAGCTTTGCTAGAGTCCCCAGTTAGAGGTGTCCAGAGCTCTTAAGCACACTCTTTTTGCTTTGGATCACGACTTTAACCACTCAGTCTCAAGCTTTTCACTTGGACCTTCATGACACAAGCACATGGTTAGGGACAGCTTGATTTAGCCGCTTAGGCCTGGATTTTATTTCCTTGGGCCCTCCTATCCATTGATGCTCAAAGCCTTGGATCCTTTTTACCCTTGCCTTTTGGTTTTAAGGGCTATTGGTTTTTTCTGCTTGCTTTTTTTTTCTTTCTATTTTTTTGCCAGTTTTTTTTTCGCAAGCCTTTGCTTTTTCACTGCTTTTTCTTGCTTCAAGAATCAATTTTATGATTTTTCAGATCATCAATAACGTTTCTCTTTGTTCATCATTCTTTCAAGAGCCAACAATTTTAACATTCATAAACAACAAGATCAAAAATATGCACTGTTTAAGCATTCATTTAGAAAACAAAAAGTATTGTCACCACATCAATATAATTAAATTAAATTCAAGGATAAATTCGAAATTCATGTACTTCTTGTTCTTTTGAATTAAAAACATTTTTCATTTAAGAAAGGTGAAGGATTAATGGAATTATTCATAACTTTAAGACATAGTCACTAAACACTAATGATCATGAAGTAGAGACACAAAACATAAATAAACATGAAGCATAAAAAATCAAAAAAACAGAGAAATAAGAACAAGGAATGAGTCCACCTTAGTGAGGGTGGCGCCTTCTTGAAGAACCAATGGTGCTCTTTGAGTTCCTCTATGTCTCTTCCTTGCTTCTGTTGAATGATTCCTAGTAATTTTGGTGCTCCTATCCTTAGTTGCTCCCAATAATTGTGTGGAGGACAATTTATCCCCTGAGGTATCTCAGGGATCTCTTGATTTGCAGTCAAATGTTCTACCACTGAGCTATAAACCCTTTACATGAGTCTTTCCATCTCCCATGACTCAGAGGTGGAAGCTTTTGTCATCTCTTTTTTTTCTCTTTTTTTTTAATGTCTCTGGCCTTAGGTGCCATTAATGGTTATGGAAAAGCAAAAAGCTATGCTTTTACCACACCAAACTTAGAAAATTGCTCGCCCTCGAGCAAGAGAAGAAAGAAAAGATGAAGAATAAGAAGAAGATATGGAGGAGATTGAGGGATGTGTGTATTCGGCTATATGGGTGGGATTGGGTGGGAAAATGTTTTTGAATTTGGAAGGTAGGTGGGGTTTATGGGGAAGAGTGGATGGATGTGAGTGGTGAAGGGTTTTTGGGAAGTGTGACATGCGGAAGAGTAAAATAGGAGGTAAGGTGGGAATATAGTAGGTGGGGATCCTGTGGGGTCCACAGATCCTGAGGTGATCCTGTGGGGTTCACAGATCCTGAGGTGTCAATGAATTCCATCCCTGCACCAAATAGGCATGTAAAGTGCCTTTGCACACCATTCTCGCGTTTAAACGCCGAGTGGTGCACATTCTGGGCGTTCAACACCCACATGTAACATGTTTCTGGCGTTGAATGCCAGTTTCATGCTTGTTACTGGCGTTCAGCGCCAGCTTTTCCTCTAGGCACATTTCTGGCGTTCAAACGCCAAAATGTTGCTTGTTTCTGGTGTTCAGCGCCAGATTCATGCTCTGTTCTGGCGTTGAATGCCAGCCAGATGCACCTTACTGGCGTTGAACGCCAGCCTGTGCTTCCTCCAAGGTGTGATTTTTCTTCTGCTATTTTTGATTCTGTTTTTAATTTTTCTATTTTTTTCGTGACTCCACATGATCATGTACCTAAAAAAAACACAAAATAACAATAGAATAAAATAAAATAAAAATTAGATAAATAAAATTGGGTTGCCTCCCAACAAGCGCTTCTTTAATGTCAATAGCTTGACAGTGGCTCTCATGGAGCCACAGAGGTGATCAGGTCAATGTTGTATAGTCCCAACACCAAACTTAGAGTTTGGATATGGGGTCTTAACACCAAACTTAGAGTTTGGTTGTGGCCTCCCAACACCAAACTTAGAGTTTGACTGTGGGGGCTCTTCTTGACTCTAAACTGAGAGAAGCTCTTCATGCTTACTCTCTTTTGTCACAGAGGGATGACCATGTGCCTTAAACACAAGGTAGTTCCCATTCAATTGAAGGACTAATTCACCTCTATTGACATCTATCACAGCTCCTGCTGTAGCTAGGAAAGGTCTTCCAAGGATGATGCATTCATCCTCTTCCTTCCTAGTGTCTAAGATTATGAAATCAGCAGGGATGTAAAGGCCTTCAACCTTTACTAACACGTCCTCTACTATTCCATAAGCTTGTCTCAATGACTTGTCTGCCAATTGTAATGAGAACAAGGCAGGTTGTACCTCAATGATCCCCAGCTTCTCCATTACAGAGAGTGGCATAAGATTTATCCCTGACCCCAGATCACATAGAGCTTTTTCAAAGGTCATGGTGCATATGGTACAAGGTATTAAGAACTTGCCAGGATCTTGTTTCTTTTGAGGTAGAGTTTGCTGAATCCAGGTATCTAGTTCATTAATGAGCAAGGGAGGTTCACTTTCCCAAGTCTCATTACCAAACAACTTGGCATTCAGTTTCATGATAGCTCTTAAATATTGAGCAACTTGCTCTCCTTCATCCTCTTCAGAGGAAGAATAGTCTTCAGAGCTCATGAATGGCAGAAGGAGATTTAATGGAATCTCTATGGTCTCTATATGAGCCTCAGATTCCTTTGGATCCTTAATAGGAAACTCCTTCTTGCTTGAAGGACGTCCCAGGAGGTCTTCCTCACTAGGATTTTCGTCCTCCACCTCCCTTGTGCATTCGGCCATATTGATTACATCAATGGCCTTGCACTCTCCTTTTGGATTCTCTTCTGTATTGCTTGGGAGAATACTGGGAGGAGTTTTACTGACTTTCTTACTCAGCTGGCCCACTTGTGCCTCCAGATTTCTGATGGAGGATCTTATTTCACACATGAAACTGAAAGTGGCCTTTGACAGATCAGAGACTAGATTGGCTAAATTAGAAGTGTTTTGTTCAGAATTCTCTGTCTGTTGCTGAGAAGATGATGGAAAAGGCTTGCTATTGCTCAGCCTATTGCATCCACCATTGTTAAAGCCTTGTTAAGGCTTTTGTTGATCCTTCTATGAGAAATTTGGATGATTTCTCCATGATGAGTTATAGGTGTTTCCATAAGGTTCACCCATGTAATTAACCTCTGCCATGGCAGGGTTCTCAGGATCATAAGCTTTTTCAGAAGCTGCCTCTTTAGTACTGTTGGATGCATGTTGCCATCCATTCAGACTTTGAGAGATCATGTTGACCTGTTGAGTCAACACTTTGTTCTTAGCCAATATGGCATTCAGAGCATCAATTTCAAGAACTCCTGTCTTCTGAGGTATCCCATTATTCACGGAATTCCTCTCAGAAGTGTACATGAATTGGTTGTTTGCAACCATGTCAATGAGTTCTTGAGCCTCTTCAGGCGTTTTCTTTAGGTGAATAGATCCACCTGCAGAATGGTCCAATGACATTTTCGAAAATTCAGATAGGCCATAATAGAATATATCTAATATGGTCCATTCTGAAAACATGTCAGATGGACACCTTTTGATCAGCTGCTTGTATTTTTCCCAAGCTTCATAGAGGGATTCACCATCTTTTTGTTTGAAGGTTTGAACATCCACTCTCAGCTTGCTCAGCTTTTGAGGAGGAAAGAATTTATTTAAGAAGGCAGTGACCAGCTTATCCCAGGAGTCCAGGCTATCCTTGGGTTGTGAATCCAACCATATTCTAGCTTTGTCTCTTACAGCAAAAGGGAAAAGCATGAGTCTGTAGACTTCAGGATCAACTCCATTCGTCTTTACAGTCTCACAAATCTGCAAGAACTCAGTTAAAAACTGGTAAGGATCTTCAGATGGAAGTCCATAAAACTTGCAGTTTTGTTGCATTAAAGCAACTAGTTGAGGCTTAAGCTCAAAGTTATTGGCTCCAATGGCAGGAATGGAGATGCTTCTTCCATCAAACTTGGACGTTGGCTTTGTGAAGTCACCAAGCATTCTCCTTGCATTATTATTATTTTCGGCTGCCATCTCCTTCTCTTGTTCTAATATTTCTGAAAGGTTACCTTTAGATTGTTGTAACTTAGCTTCTCTTAATTTTCTCTTCAGAGTCCTTTCAGGTTCTGGATCAATTTCAACAAGAGTGCCTTTATCCTTGTTCCTGCTCATATGAAAGAGAAAAAAACAAGAAAAGAAAGAGGAATCCTCTATGTCACAGTATAGAGATTCCTTTATGTTAGTAGAAAAAGAAAGGGGAGAAGAATGAAGAAGAGTGGGTTCGGATATTTAGGTGAAGAGAGGTGAAGAGAAGTGTTAGTAATTAAATAATTAAATAGAATAAGAGAGAAGAGATAGAAAATTTCGAAAATAATTTTAAAAAAAGGGTTAGTAATTTTCGAAAATTAGAAATAAGATAAGATTAAAATTAAAATTTAAAATAAAAAGAATTTTTGAAAAAGAGATGAGATATTTTCGAAAATTAGAGAGGGAAGAGTAGTTAGGTGGTTTTGAAAAAGATAAGAAACAAACAAAAAGTCAAAGAGTTAGTTGAAAAAGATATTAAAATCAAATTTGAAAAGATAAGAAGATAAGAGGTTAGATAAGATATTTTGAAATCAAATTTTGAAAAAGATAAAATTTTTGAAAAAGATAAGATAAAAGATAAAAAGATTTAATTCAAAAATTGAAATTACTTACTTCACTAACAAGAAACTACAAGATAAGATTCTAGAACTTAAAGATTGAACCTTTCTTAACAAGAAAGTAATAAACTTCAAATTTTTGAATCAATCACATTAATTGTTAGCTAATTTTCGAAAATTAGATATAAAGATAAGAAAAAGATTTTGAAAAATAATATTTTTTTAAAATTTTTGGAAATAAGGAAAAAATGAAAAAGACATTATTTTTGAAAAAGATTTTGAAAAGATAAGATTTTTAAAATTGAAAATTTGACTTGACTCATAAGAAACAACTAATTTTAAAAATTTTTGACTTGGTCAACTCAAATTTTCGAAATTTTGGAGAAAAGTAAGGAAAAGATATTTTTTTATTTTTGAAATTTTTATTGATGAGAGAGAAAAACACAAAAATGACCCAAAACATGAAAATTTTGGATCAAAACACAGGATGCATGCAAGAACACTATGAATGTCCAGATGAACACCAAGAACACTTTGAAGATCATGATGAACATCAAGAACATAATTTTGAAAAATTTTTTATGTAAAGAAAACATGCAAGACACCGAACTTAGAAATCTTTAATGCATGGACTCTAACAAAGGAAAAATGCATATGAAAAACAACAAACAACACAAAACAAGAAATCATCAAGATCAAACAAGAGGATTTACCAAGAACATCTTGAAGATCATGAAGAACACTATGAATGCATGAATTTTCGAAAAATGCAAGAAAAAATTTTTTAAAGCATGCAATTGACACCAAACTTAAAAATTGACTCAAGACTCAAACAAGAACACAAAATATTTTTGGTTTTTATGATTTTATGATTTTTTTTGTATTTTTATTAATTTTTTCGAAAAACGTTATTAGAAAAACGAAAAATAAATAAAAAAATTTCGAAAGATTTTTTTGAAAACTTTTTGAAAAGAAAATTACCCAATCTGAGCAACAAGATGAACCGTCAGTTGTTCAAACTCAATAATCCCCGGCAACGGCGCCAAAAACTTGGTGGACGAAATTGTGATAAAAGAGTTCCAGGCACTGTTAGAGAAGCTCACAACTCCGTTCAACTAACCAGCAAGTGTACTGGGTCGTCCAAGTAATAAACCTTACGTGAGTAAGGGTCGATCCCACAGAGATTGTTGGTATGAAGCAAGCTATGGTTACCTTGTAAATCTCAGTTAGGTAGATTAAATGGTTTTGGGTTTCGAAAATTAATAATAAATAGAAAATAAAAAGGGATAGAAATACTTATGTAAATCAATAGTGGGAATTTCATATAGGCGTGTGGAGATGCTGTGCTCCTCTCGAATCTCTACTTTCTTCTTACATTCATCCAATCCTTCTTATTCCTTTCCATGGCAAGATGTATGTAGGGCATCACCATCATCAATGGCTACTTTTAATCCTCTCGGGAAAATGGTCCTATGCGCTGTCACTGCACGGCTAATCGTCTGGAGGCATCACCCTTGACGATGGCTACATCCCATCCTCTCAGTGAAAATGGTCCAAATGCTCTGTCACAGCACGGCTAATCATCTGTCGGTTCTCAATCAGGTTGGAATAGAATCCTTTGATTCTTTTGCGTCTGTCACTAACGCCCAGCCTTCAGAAGTTTGAAGCTCGTCACAGTCATTCAATACCGGAATCTTACTCAGAATACCACAGACAAGGTTAGACTTTCCAGATTCCCAGAATCCTACTCAGAATACCACAGACAAGGTTAGACTTTCCGGATTCCCATGAATGCTGCCATCTATCTAGCATATACCACGAAGATTCTGTTGGGGAATCTAAGAGATATGCGCACGGCCTAAGGTAGAACGGAAGTGGTTGTCAGTCAAGCGCGTTCATAGGTGAGAATGATGATGAGTGTCACGGATCATCACATTCATCAAGTTGAAGTGCAACGTATATCTTGGAATAAGAATAAAAGAGAGTTGAATAGAAAATAATAGTAATTGTATTGAAACTTGAGGTACAGCAGAGCTCCACACCCTTAATCTATGGTGTGTAGAAACTCCACCGTTGAAAATATATAAGTGAAAGGTTTAGGCATGGCGCAATGGCCAGCCCCCAAAACGTGATCAATGGCCTCCTAAGATGAAGAATAAAACAAAACTAAGACCAAAGATGAAACGTGGTCAAAAAAAGACTAATACACTAGTAAAAATTCTTATTTATACTAAACTAGCTACTAGGGTTTACATGAGTAAGTAATTGATGCATAAATCCACTTCCGGGGCCCACTTGGTGTATGTTTGGGCTGAGCTTGATCTATCCACGAGCTGAGGCTTTTCTTGGAGTTGAACGCCAAGTTATAACGTGTTTTGGGCGTTCAACTCCGGATCATGACGTGTTTCTGGCGTTTAACTCCAGACAGCAACATGTACTTGGCGTTCAACACCAAGTTACGTCATCAATTTCCGAATAAAGTATGGACTATTATATATTTCTGGAAAGCTCTGGATGTCTACTTTCCAACGCCGTTGAGAGAGCGCCATTTGAAGTTCTGTAGCTCCAGAAAATCCATTTCGAGTGCAGAGAGGTCAGATTCCAACAACATCAACAGTCCTTTTGTCAGCCTTTTTCAGAGTTCTGCTCAAGTCCCTCAATTTCAGCCAGAAATTACCTGAAATCATAGAAAAATATACAAACTCATAGTAAAGTCCAGAAATGTGAATTTAACATAAAAACTAATGAAAACATCCCTAAAAGTAGCTTGAACTTACTAAAAACTACCTAAAAACAATGCCAAAAAGCGTATAAATTATCCGCTCATCAGTTGCGTATTGAAATTATGCTTAAGAAAGTACTAAATACTTGGAAAGAAGGTTTCTTTTACTCACCTCTAGTTTCCTTTTATGCTATCTGTGTAGGAGAAAAGAGAAAGGGCTTGATCGACAGATATACAATGAGCAAAAAAGTACTTTGACCACCATTCGTGAAAGCTAGAGGTCGATCGAAAACAACGAGTGACATTTAGATGTTGGTATTAAGTCGACATCCTCTGGTAGCTCATTTCTAATATCTTGTCGACATCTATTGTCTCCGACACCTCATAATGAATCTTTTGAGCCTTAGGGTCGAGAGACAAAGGAGAAGGTAAGGCTTGGGTCAGGCCAAATTGTCGAGCTACAAATTGGGGCAAATAAATGACTACTTTCTTTTTAAGAGCCTAGGTCAACTCATGCGGTAACCCGACAGGAAGGATTTAGGAGTTAAGATCCTAGCCCACATGTCATCGACTAGTGCTTGATTTTCTGGTTGAAAACTGGTAAAAGAGTTGAAACATGAAATAGAACTGGGTTGAAATGAGAATCGGATTGGAAAGTATGAAATATTATTGTCTTCGTTGATGTCGAACAGAATTTTGACAAAGTGTCAAAAGGCACCAATAGGAGACATGATTTTTAGTTTCACCTAAGAAAGCTGAGAGAGACAAATGCCATCGATTGGAGTGTTGGGGATTGTTAACTCAAAAGCTATAAGTTGAGGCTCAAGAACAAATTTGAGCAACAAATTTATAACCTAAAGGGGACCAAAAGGGTTAATCGAAGGATCCCCTTAACAAATTTCACCCACGATCAAGAAAAGTGTTTCAAAAAGTTGACTCAGAATCAACGCGGGAAGGTTGATGAGCCTTTTGTAATAAATCATGATAACTAGGGGAAAGTAGTTATTCTTTTGAATTTGGACTGACTTTGAGCAGAAAACAAAAGAATTAAGCCAAAGTAAGAGGAAAGCTACATGCTCACTGTCAGACACAGGGTCTTTGTCAGAACCCATGTTGTTTTGAATGAATCTCGATATAGAATTTGAGTCAAAATTAATGTCAAAATCATCCTCAAGATAATCAGTCAACCATGACACAAATTCACCATCAGTAGTTAGGCCAGTCAAGGTCCAAAGGGAAAGTTGTTGGTGGCAGGGCATCAAAACTACAAACTTGCCCTTACTAAAGGAGCAATGTAATAAAGAACGAAATTAGCTAATTCTACAGCATGGGTAATATTTGGTGATTCTCAAATCGACTTATATGTAGGTTCAAGTCAAGCGATGCAGGTTGAAAAAAGAGGACTCAAATTCCTAGGGGGAGCAGTTCTAAAAACACGACCAGTAAAATATGAAGCCTTGAAATTTTTGCAGAAAATCAAGGGTAAATGCTCTTGTGGTGATTGATGAGTGGATAATTTATATGCTTTTTGGCATGTGATGAGCGGATAATTTATACGCTTTTTGGCATTGTTTTTAAGTAGTTTTTAGTAGGATCTAGCTACTTTTAGGGATGTTTTCATTAGTTTTTATGCAAAATTCACATTTCTGGACTTTACTATGAGTTTGTGTGTTTTTTTGTGATTTCAAGTATTTTTTGGCTAAAATTGAGGGACCTGAGCAAAAATCTGATTCATGCTGACAAAGGACTGCTGATGCTGTTAGATTCTGACCTCCCTGCACTCTAAATGGATTTTGTAGAGCTACAAAGCTCCAAATGTTGCGATCTCAACGGCTTTGGAACGTAGACATCTAGAGCTTTCCTGTAATATATAATAGTCCATACTTAGATCGAATCAAGACAACGCAAACTGGCATTCAACGCCAGTTCCAAGCTGCATTCTAGAGTAAAACGCCAGAAACACGTCACAAACCAGAGTTAAACGCCAAAAACATGTTACAACTTGGCGTTTAACTCCAAGAGAAGCCTCTACACGTGAAAAGCTCAAGCTCAGCCCAAGCACACACCAAGTAGGCCCCGAAAGTAGATTTCTACATCAATTACTTATTTCTGTAAACCCTAGTAACTAGTCTAGTATAAATAGGACATTTTACTATTGTATTAGACATCTTTGGATTAATTTTGGATTACCTTATGATCCTTTGATAACGTTTACGGGGGCTGGCCATTCGACCATGCCTGGACCACCACTTATGTATTTTCAACGGTGGAATTTCTACACACCATAGATTAAGGTTTGGAGCTCTGCTGTACCTTGAGTTTTAATACAAAGTACTACTATTTTCTATTCAATTTATGCTTATTCTTATTCTAAGATATTCACTTCCCTTCAACCTGATGGATGTGATGATCTGTAACACTCATCATCATCCGTCCTTATGAACGCGTGCTTGACAACCACTTCCGTTCTACTTTAGACCGAGCGCATATCTCTTGGATTCCTTGACCAGAACCTTCGTGGTATAAGCTAGAATTATTGGCGGCCACTCTTGAGAATCCGGAAGGTCTAAACCTTGTCTGTGGTCGTGGTGACAGACGCAAAAGAATCAATGGATTCTATTCTTACATGATCAAGAACCGACAGCTGATTAGCCGTGCTATGACAGAGCATTTGGACCATTTTCACTGAGAGGATGGGATGTATCCATTGATAACGGTGATGCCCTACATACAGCTTGCCATGGAAAGGAGTATGAAGGATTGAAGGAAGACAGTAGGAAAGCAGAGATTCAACAGGGACAAAGCACCTCCATGCGTTTATCTGAAATCCCCACCAATGAATTACATAAGTATCTCTATCTCTATTTTATGTTTTAGTTAATCTTATTTTCGAAAACCATCATAATCATTTGAATCAGCCTAACTAAGATTTACAAGATGACCATAGCTTGCTTCATTCCAACAATCTCCGTGGGATCGACCCTTACTCACGTAAGGTATTACTTGGACGACCAAGTGCACTTGCTGGTTAGTTGTGCAAAGTTGTGACAAAGTGTGATTCACGTTTGAGAGAACCAAGCCTATTTGCGCCATTGTTGATGATCACAATTTCGTGCACCAAGTTTTTGGCACCGTTGCCGGGGATTGTTCGAGTTTGGACAACTGACGGTTCATCTTGTTGCTCAGATTAGGTAATTTTCTTTTCAAAAAGTTTTCAAAAATCTTTCAAAATTTTTCTCCTTTTTCGTTTTTCCAAAAATTATTTTTGAAAAAGACAAAAAAAATAATAAAATCATAAAAACCAAAAATATTTTGTGTTTCTTGTTTGAGTCTAATGTCAAATTTTAAGTTTGGTGTCAATTGCATGTTTTTAAAAATTTATGCATTTTTCAAAAATTTCATGCATGGTGTTCTTCATGATCTTCAAGTTGTTCTTGGTAAGTCTTCTTGTTTGATCTTCATATTTTCTTGTTTTTCATATGCATTCTTGCATTCATAGTGTCTAAGCATTAACAATTTCAAAGTTTGGTGTCTTGCATGCTTTTTTTTCTTGAAAATTTTTCAAAAATATGTTCTTGATGTTCATCTTGATCTTCAAAGTGTTCTTGGTGTTCATCTTGACATTCATAATGTTCTTACATGCATCATGTGTTTTGATTCATAATTTTCATGTTGTGAGTCATTTTAGTGTTTTTCTCTCTCCTCATTAAAAATTCAAAAATCAAAAAAATATCTTTTCCTTTTTTTTCTCCCATAAATTTTGAAAATTTGAGTTGACTTAGTCAAAAATTTTTAAAACTTAGCTATTTCTTATAAGTCAAGTCAAATTTTCAATTTTAAAAATCTTATCTTTTCAAAACCTTTTTTTTAAATCAAATCTTTTTCATTTTTATTTTATGATTTTCGAAAATCTAAAAATATTTTTCAAAATCTTTTTCTTATCTTTATTTCATAATTTTCGAAAACTTTACTAACAACTAATGTAATTGATTCAAAAAATTTGAAGTTTGTTACTTTCTTGTTAAGAAAGGCTCAATCTTTAAATTCTAGAATCATATCTTTTAGTTTCTTGTTAGTCAAGTAATCAATTTTAATTTTAAAAATTAAATCTTTTTCAAAAAAAAATTCAATCATATCTTTTCAACCAAATCTTTTGCAAAATATCTTTTCTAACTTCTTATCTTTTCAAAATTGATTTTCAAATATTTTTCAACTAACAATTTGACTTTTTGTTTGTTTCTTATCTTTTTCAAAACCACCTAACTACTTTTCTCTTTCTCATTTTCGAAAATCACTTCCCACTTTTTCAAAAATTTTCTTAATTAATTAATTGTTTCAATTTTTAATTTTAATTTTATTTCTTCTCTTAATTTTCGAAAATCACTAACTTGTTTTCAAAAATAATTTTCGAAAACTCCTCTCTCTCATCTTCTTCTATTTATTTATTTATCTACTAACACCTCTCTTCTACTCAAGAATTGAAACCCACTCCTCCCCCTTGTGTTTGGATTCTTACCTTTTTCTTCTTTTATTCTCTTACTCTTCTACTAACATAAAGGAATCTCTATACTGTAACATAGAGGATTCCTCTTCTTTTTCTGTTCTCTTCTTTTTCATATGAGCAGGAGCAGGGACAAGAACATTCTTGTTGAAGCAGATCCGGAACCTGAAAGGACTCTGAAGAAGAAGCTAAGAGAAGCTAAAGCACAACAATCCAGAGAAAACCTTACAGAGAATCTCAAAAAAGAGAGAAACATGGCCGAACCCAATAACAATGGTGGAGGCGCAAGGAGGATGCTTGGTGACTATACTATACCTACTTCCAAATTTGATGGAAGAAGCATCTCAATCCCTGCCATTGGAGCAAACAATTTTGAGCTGAAACCTCAACTAGTTGCTCTAATGCAACAGAACTGCAAGTTTCATGGACTTCTATCAGAAGATCCCTATTAGTTTTCAACTGAGTTCTTGCAGATCTGTGAGACTGTTAAGACTAATGGAGTAGATCCTGAAGTCTACAGGCTCATGCATTTCCCTTTTGCTGTAAGAGACAGAGCTAGAAAATGGTTAGACTCACAACCTAAAGATAGCCTAGACTCTTGGGATAAGCTGGTCACGGCCTTCTTGGCTAAGTTCTTTCCCCCTCAAAAGCTGAGCAAGCTTAGAGTGGATGTTCAGACCTTCAAACAAAAAGATGGTGAATCCCTCTATGAAGCTTGGGAAAGATACAAGCAGATGACCAAAAGGTGTCCTTCTGACATGCTTTCAGAGTGGACCATTCTGGATATATTCTATTATGGTCTATCTGAGTTCTCCAAGATGTCACTGGACCATTCTGCAGGTGGATCCATTCACCTAAAGAAAATGCCTGCAGAAGCTCAAGAACTTATTGACATGGTTGCAAATAACCAATTCATGTACACTTCTGAGAGAAATTATGTGAATAACGGACGCCTCAGAGGAAGGGAGTTCTTGAAATTGATGCTCTGAATGCCATATTGGCTAAGAACAAAATGTTGACTCAGCAAGTCAACATGATTTCTCAAAGTCTGAATGGATGGCAAAATGCATCCAACAGTACTAAAGAGGCATCTTCTGAAAAAGAAGCTTATGATCCTGAGAACCCTGCAATAGCAGAGGTAAATTACATGGGTGAACCTTATGGAAACACTTATAATTCCTCATGGAGAAATCATCCAAATTTCTCATGGAAGGATCAACAAAAGCCCCAACAAAGCTTTAATAATGGTGGAAGAAATAGGCTCAACAATAGCAAGCCTTTTCCATCATCTTCTCAGCAACAGACAGAGAATTCTGAGCAGAGTACCTCTAGCTTAGCAAACATAGTCTCTGATCTATCTAAGGCCACTTTAAGTTTTATGAGTGAAACAAGGTCCTCCATTAGAAATTTGGAGGCACAAGTGGGCCAGCTAAGTAAGAAAGTCACTGAAACTCCTCCTAGTACTCTCCCAAGCAATACTGAAGAGAATCCAAAAAGAGAGTGCAAGGCCATTGATATTGTCAATATGGCCGAATCCAAGGAGGAAGGGGAGGACGTGAATCCCAAGGAGGAAGACCTCATGGGACATCTTCCAGACAAGAAGGAGGTCCTTTTTGAGGACCTAAAGGAATCTGAGGCTCATATAGAGACCATAGAGATTCCATTAAACCTTTTTCTGCCACTCATGAGCTCTGAAAACTATTCTTCCTCTGAAGAGGATGAAGATGTAACTGGAGAGCAAGTTACTCAATATCTAGGAGCTATCATGAAACTGAATGCCAAGTTTTTTGGTAATGAGACTTGGGAAGATGCACCTCCCTTGCTCTTTAGTGAACTAGATACATGGGTTCAGCAAACTTTACCTCAAAAGAAACAAGATCCTGGTAAATTCTTAATACCCTGTACCATGGGCACCATGACCTTTAAGAAGGCTCTGTGTGACCTAGGGTCAAGTATAAATCTTATGCCACTCTCTGTAATGGAGAAACTGGGAATCTTTGAGGTACAGGCTGCCACATTCTCATTATAGAAGGCAGACAAGTCAGTAAGACAAGCTTATAGATTGTTAGAGGACGTGTTAGTGAAGGTTGAAGGCCTTTACATCCCTGCTGATTTCATAATCTTAGACACTAGGAAGGAGGAGGATGAATGCATCATCCTTGGAAGACCCTTCCTAGCCACAGCAGGAGCTGTGATTGATGTTGACAGAGGAGAGCTAGTCCTTCAATTGAATGGGGACTACCTTGTGTTTAAAGCTTAAGGATATTCGTCTGCAACTATGGAGAGGAAGCATGAAAAGCTTCTCTCAATACAGAGTCAAACAAAGCCTCCACAATCAAACTCTAAGTTTGGTGTTGGGAGGCCACAATCAAACTCAAAGTTTGGTGTTGAGAAGCCCCCACATTCAAACTCTAAGTTTGGTGTTGGGAGGCCCTCATCATGCTCTGAACATCTGTGAGGCTCCATAAGAGCACACTGTCAAGCTATTGACATTAAAGAAGCACTTATTGGGAGGCAACCCAATTTTTATTTATTTATATTTTTATTGTTCTTTTATGTTTTATTAGGTTCATGATCTTGTGGAGTCATAAAACAAATACTAAAATTAAAAACAGAATAAAAAATAGCAGAGGAAACAACACACCCTGGAGGAAGAGCTTACTGGAGTCTAAACGCCGGTAAGGAGCATCTGGCTGGCAGTCAACGCCAGAATAGAGCATGAATCTGGCGTTGAACGCCAGAAACAAGCAGCAATCTGGCGTTCAAATGCCAGGATTGTACCATAAGGAAAGCTGGTGTTAAACGCAAGAACAGAGCATGAACCTAGCGTTTAACGCCAGGAACAAGCATGGAAGTGGCGTTCAACGCCAATCGTTGAACGCCCAAAACAAGCATGGAAGTGGCATTTAACGCCAGAAACATGCTGCAGTCTGGCGTTAAACGCCAGGATTGCATAAAGATGGCGTTTTACACGCCCAATTGGTGCAGGGATGTTAAATCCTTGACACCTTAGGATCTGTGGACTCCACAGGATCACCTCAGGATCTGTGGACCCCACAGGATCCCCAGCTACCTTCTCTCTCTCTCACACCTTTTCATAACACTCTTCCCCAAATATCATTCACCAATCACCTCTTCACCACTCACATCCACCCTCTCTTCCCCATAAACCCCACTTACCTTCACAATTCAAAATCTCTTTCCCACCCAAACCCACTCTAAATGACCAAACCTACTACCCTCTCCCTCCACTATATAAACCCCTCTATCCTTCTTCTTTTCCACACCACACAACCATCTCTTTTCCCCCTTGGCCGAATCCCTCACCTCTCTCCTTCTCCTCCATATCTTCTTCTTCTTCTATTCTTTCTTCTTTTGCTCGAGGGCGAGCAACATTCTAAGTTTGGTGTGGTAAAATACAGGCCTAAGCGGCTAAATCAAGCTGTCCCTAACCATGTGCTTGTGGCATGCAGTTCCAAGTGAAAAGCTTGACACTGGGTAGTTAAAGTCGTGATCCAAAGCAAAAAGAGTGTGCTTAAGAGCTCTGGACACCTCTAACTGGAGACTTTAGCAAAGCTGAGTCACAATCTGAAAAGGTTCACCCAGTCATGTGTCTGTGGCATTTATGTATCCGGTGGTAATACTAGAAAACAAAGTGCTTAGGGCCACGGCCAAGACTAATAAAAGTAGCTGTGTTCAAGAATCAACATACTTAACTAGGAGAATCAATAACACTATCTGAAATTCTAAGTTCCTATAGATGTCAATCATTCTAAACTTCAAAGAATAAAGTGAGATGCCAAAACTGTTCAGAAGCAAAAAGCTACAAGTCCCGCTCATCTAATTAGAACTAATATTCATTGATATTCTAGGATTTATAGCATATTCTCTTCTTTTTATCCTATTTGATTTTCATTTGCTTGGGGACAAGCAACAATTTAAGTTTGGTGTTGTGATGAGCGGATAATTTATACGCTTTTTGGCATTATTTTTAGGTAGTTTTTAGTAGGATCTAGCTACTTTTAGGGATGTTTTAATTAGTTTTTATGCAAAATTTACATTTCTATACTTTACTATGAGTTTGTGTGTTTTCTGTGATTTCAGATATTTTCTGGCTGAATTTGAGGGACCTGAGCAAAAATCTGATTCAGGCTGACAAAGGACTGCTGATGCTATTGGATTCTGATCTCCCTGCACTCGAAATGGATTTTCTGGAGCTACAAAACTTCAAATGGCGGGCACTCAACAGCGTTGGAAACTAGACATTCAGAGCTTTTCAGAAATATATAACAGTCCATACTTTATTTGAATCAAGACGACGCAAACTGGTGTTCAACGCCAGTTCCATGTTGCATTCTAGAGTAAAACGCTAGAAACACGTCACAAACCAGAGTTAAATGCCAAAAACAAGTTACAACTTGGCGTTCAACTCCAAGAGAAGCCTCTGCACATGTAAAGCTCAAGCTCAGCCCAAGCACACACCAAGTGGGCCCCGGAAATGGATTTCTGCATCAATTACTTATTTCTGTAAACCCTAGTAACTAGTCTAGTATAAATAGGACATTTTACTATTGTATTAGACATCTTTGGATTAATTTTGGATTACCTTATGATCCTTTGATCACGTTTATGGGGGCTGGCCATTCGGCCATGCCTGGACCACCACTTCTGTATTTTCAACGGTGGAGTTTCTACACACCGTATATTAAGGTGTGGAGCTCTGCTGTACCTCGAGTTTTAATGCAAAGTACTACTATTTTCTATTTAATTCATGCTTATTCTTATTCTAAGATATTTGCTGCCCTTCAACCTGATGGATGTGATGATTCGTGACACTCATCATCATCCGTCCTTATGAACGCGTGCTTGACAACCACTTCCATTCTACTTTTGACCGAGCGCATATCTCTTGGATTCTTTGACCAGAATCGTCGTAGTATAAGCTAGAATTATTGGCGGCCACTCTTGGGAATCCTGAAGGTCTAAACCTTGTCTGTAGTATTTCGAGTAGGATTCAAGGATTGAATGACTGTGACGAGCTTCAAACTCGCGATTGTTGGGCGTGGTGACAGACGCAATAGAATCAATGGATTCTATTCCGACATGATCGAGAACCGACAGATGATTAGCCGTGCTGTGACAGAGCATTTGGACCATTTTTACTGAGAGGATGGGATGTGGCCATTGACAACGGTGATGCCCTACATACATCTTGCAATGGAAAGGAGTATGAAGGATTGAAGGAAGACAGTAGGAAAGCAGAGATTCAACAGGGACAAAGCACCTCCATGCGTTTATATGAAATCCCCACCAATGAATTACATAAGTATCTCTATCTCTATTTTATGTTTTAATTAATCTTATTTTCGAAAACCATCATAATCATTTGAATCAGCCTAACTGAGATTTACAAGATGACCATAGATTGCTTCATACCAACAATCTCCGTGGGATCGACCCTTACTCACGTAAGGTATTACTTGGACGACCAAGTGCACTTGCTGGTTAGTTGTGTGAAGTTGTGACAAAGTGTGATTCACGTTTGAGAGCACCAAGCCTATTGACGCCATTGTTGATGATCACAATTTCGTGCACCAGCATTGATTTTAGGTAGTTTTTAGTATGTTTTAGTTACTTTTTAATATATTTTTATTAGTTTTTATGCAAAAATCATATTTCTAGACTTTACTATGAATTTGTGTGTTTTTCTGTGATTTTAGATATTTTCTGGCTAAAATTGAGGGACCTAAGCAAAAATCTGATTCAGAGGCTGAGAAAGGACTGCAGATGCTGTTGGATTCTGACCTCCCTGCACTCGAAGTAGCTTTTTTGGAGCTACAAAAGCCCTATTGGGGCGCTCTCAATTACGTTGGAAATTAGACATCTTGGGCTTTCCAGCAATGTATAATAGTTCATACTTTGCCCGAGATTTGATGGCCCAAACTGGCATCCAAACGCCCATTAGAGACCCCTTTTCTGGAGTAAAACGCCAGAACTGGCACCAAAGCTGGCGTTTAACTCCAAAGATGGCCTATGCACGTGAAAGCTTCAAGGCTCAGCCCAAACACACACCGAGTGGGCCCCGGAAGTAAATTTCTGCACTATCTACTCATTTTCTGTAAACCTAGTTTACTAGTTTAGTATAAATAGCATTTTTTACTATTGTATTGAAGGTCTTTGACCTTTTGGTAGTTCTTCAAACCCTTTTTGGAGGCTGGCCATTCGGCCATGCCTAGACCTTTTGTTTTTATGTATTTTCAACGGTGAAGTTTCTACACCTCATAGATTAAGGTGAGGAGCTCTGCTGTTCCTCAAGTATTAATGCAAGTATTATTGTTTTTCTATTCAATTCACGCCTACTTCTCTTCCAAGATATACTCTTGTACTTAATTCAGTTAAGTCATAATGAAGGGGTGACCCGTGACAATCACTCAATCTTTGTTACTCGCTTAGCCAAGATCCGCGTGCCTCACAACCACAAAGAGGTCTACATGATGTTCAACGTAGTCATTGGACGACAGCTGGAGTATATTCTCTTTGGGCTCTAACCCACGGATCTGAATCACCTCTCCTGACAACAAAGCATTCGAATCCGTGATGTTAGAACCTTCGTGGTATAAGCTATAACCAATTGGCAGCATTCTTGAGATCCGAAAAGTATAAACCTTGTCTGTGATATTCTGAGTAGGATCTGGGATGGGATGACTGTGACGAGTTTCAAACTCATGACTGTTGGCGCAGTGACAGTGTGCAAAAGAATAAATGTATTCTATTCCGACACGATCGAGAACCGACAGCTGATTAGCCATGTAGGAAACCGTAGAGGACATATTTTCACTGAGAGGACGGATGGTAGCCATTGACAACGGTGATCCACCAACATACAGCTTGCCACGGAAGGGAGTACGCATGATTGGATGAGGACAATAGGAAAGCGGAGGTTCAGAGGTAACAAAGCATCTCCAAATGCTTATCTGAAATTCTAACCAAGGAACTACATAAGTGACTTTATTTTATTTTATGTTTTATTGTTCTTTTAATTATCAACACCTCATAACCATTTGAATCTGCCTGATTGAGATTTACAAGATGACCATAGCTTGCCTCAAGCCGTCAATCTCCGTGGGATCGACCTTTACTCACGTAAGGTATTACTTGGACGACCTAGTGCACTTGCTGGTCTGCTATGCGGAGTTGTGAAAAGTGTGAATCACGATTTCGCATACCAGTGATGAAAAAAAAAAGAAGAGACAGAATCAATATGTTATTGAGTTGCCAAAGGACCTAAGAAGGAATACAGTCTTCCATTAACTGAGAATGGCAAAAATACCTGGCAACCCAGAGATTAGAGCTTTCTACATTTGGGTTTGGGGCTTTCAAAACTCCATCTTCATCATAAAACTGTATTGTTTTAGCCATTAATGAAGGAAGAGGAAGGATTTTATCTTCTTCTTTGCGAGAATGAGAAGTGGTGGCCATGGGTGTTGAAGAAGAGAATGCAGTGATGATGGTTGGTATAGAGGTTGATTGAAAGAGCAATTGAGAAACTATAAAAGGTGTGTTACTCGGAGAGAAAAGGATTAAGATTTTTAAGACGCAAATTTCTTGAAAATTGGGAATGATTTGATTCAAGGAGTAATGATGGAGTGTTTTATTCAAGGTAGAAAAGGCTCATCAAGATCCAGATGTTATGCATTCCCATAAAAGTGCGCGTTATTTTAAAAGGAAGTAACTGTTTTTCAAATTTTTCAAATTTTAAAGAATTTGAAAACGTTACACGTACCTAGCACGAGAAATATTAAAATTTGTATTTTTGAACAAAATTACAAGTTTTAAAGGGGTAATTTGTTAGTACAAAAAAATGGATTGTTTCGACAAGAAGGCATCTCAACTACAAGAAGCGGAAATGGGCAAGTTGAAGTCGAAGAAAGAGGGTACAAAGAATGTCGCAGTCAAAAGGTAGTCAGTGACCTTCTATGAGCATCAAGGCTTGTTATTTCACCTTCAAGTTGCGTAGAAGACATTGGTACGAAATTTTAGGAGCAAGTTAAAGAGACATAAGACTTGAAGGCCAGGGGAGACGTGGATGTCAAAACTTTGGGGTCAAGATTATTCGTGGTTAAGAGTCATGACTGAGAAAAAGGAGGAAATAAGATAGTGCGAGTGCATAAAATTTTCAGTCTCCGCAACGCAACGGAAGAACATGGAGTGCAAGTGCATGTGAGTGTTAGAAGTCAATTTTTTTTTCATACTTGTTTTCTTTTGTTTATTTGATTTATTGTTGTTTGTTTGTTTTGCATTTTGCTATTATTTTGCTTTAATCAATATTTTACACTTTTATTATCTTCTTTATTGAATTATTTTTCCTTGTTATTCTATCACTAGTAATTCCGACGTAAAATTATCTTGACACCATAATTAAGTAATTTCCGGATCGAGTCCACTTTTTTTCAAAAGTAACGTATCTTCTTCCCTATACTTGAGATCTTGATACAAATTCGATTTCAACATACTATTGAAATTACAAAAATCGAATAAAACAGTTACTAAATTAGTCACTTATATAAAATATATATTAAAATATAAAATATATTAATACACAAATATGATTAATTTAATAATTAATTTTGTATATGCACACTACTTTTTATTTTCTAAGAATGTTCCAAGAACCCATACGGAGTCAATTAAGGAAAAACTAGCTAAAGGAGGTCGCACTAGATTGAAAAATTAAGCAAAAGGGCACTTCCATATTTGTGGCGTATTTAACTCCTCATAATTGAGTCATATATTAACAAACTTAACTATGAAATTTTAATTTTTCCAAAGGAAAATATTCAAAAAATCACTTATTTTAAAAATTTAAAAGGTTAAATAGACTTATATAAAAAATTTTATATTTAGTAATCTGCTCTTGAATCATTTACATACATTAGCCAGCTACAACTGAATAAAATATGACCTAAATTTAATTATAAAAGGTCAACTTTCTTTAGATTACAGGAATTGTACATCAGTCTCATTTAATTAATAAATAAATTATCTCAATCAACACAATATAATATATCACATTATATTTGTATAGGGTAAATTATTAAAATAGTACTCTAAAATTTATATCTCTAACAAAAATAATTTTAAAAAATACAAATAATAATAAATAAATTTTTGAAAATATAAAAAAAGTGACAAAATAACAAAAAATATCACATTTTTTAAAAGTATTAATGCTTTTGTATTTGACAAATGACTGGAACAAATTTTTGTACGAACATTTAGATAATAATTTAAGAAAATACATGCAAAAAATTAAAATAAAATTTAATTTCTATATTTTTATATTCTTTTAAAAGAATTTCAATCATTTACCAAAAAAGTTGAAAAAGAATTTTATTTAGCCTAAACATCAAATTTTAAAGATGAAAAAAATTAAACTTTCTAATTATATTTCTAAAAAATCATATTAGAATTTAATCTCTAAATCTATTTTAAGAATATAAAACTAAATACCTGATTATTTTTGTCATATTTTTAATTTTTTTAAAAAAATCATTATTCATCTTTTAAAATTAGTTTTATCATCATATAAACTTTTTGATATTATATTTATCACCGAATTCCTTAATTAAGAAGTCCGAATTTCGAATTCCAAACTGCGGTATGGAAATTAAAAAAAAAAAAAACACACGTCTTTTTATTCAGTTCTCTTGTCCTCTAATGTAAATTATTGCTGTATATCACACTCAACACTAAGAAGCCAATGAGCCTTGTTCATTGTGTTTAAAAGAGTGAGACTAATCACTTGGAATATGAAGATGACTTTGTGAGAAGGTTGTTGGATACAATCTTTTTTACTACGCGGAAGTGGAAGCCTTGAAAGGATCGGAGGAAAGAGAAATTCGGATATTCAAAAATCAAAAGTGACAAGGGCCAAAAAGTAGGTCGTCACATTTGAAAAAATTAACAATAAGAAAGAACTACCTTCTAATCTCTCTTTTACTAGAATAATATATATATATATATATATATATATATATATATATATATATATATATATACAAAGAGTTTCACAAAATAAGATAAAATTATACAAATTAATTATAATAACAATAAAAAAAAATTAAACATTTATAAATAAAGTTACTATACACAAACATCACCTAAATAATCTGCCGTCATCATAAATTGTGAAGAGTTCAACTAATACAGCGGATTAGTGATGATTAAGAATGAAAAGAGAATCAAATCAAATCAAAGAATAAAAACATTAGGGTACCACATGCATGCGTGCGTCGAAGATCAGAAGAAGAAGCAAAATAAAAGTAAAAGGACGGAGATAAAGCCTCTTTTATTTTGAGACTTGCCTTCCTTTTTATAAAACATTGGCTTGGCGGTACATTAGACGCAATTTTCTAAAAGTGTTCACAAATCACAACGCTATTATATAAATATATAATTTTACTTTACTACTATGCCCCGTGAAGTACATATTTATCTAACTAGCAATGCAAGCTTTGATTTCTTCCAAAAATATAAAATTAAGTTTAGATATTAGAAAAATCTTTACTTTATAGAGAAGCCACTACAAAGTAGAGAAATTTTTAGAGATGCGGCTTCTACATATTCATGATAATAACTGATTATAGTGTTAATTATTAAGAATTGAAGTTATAGAAGCGCATTATATGTTAAAATTCATTCCTTGTATATGAAAAAGTACAAAGAATCAACATCTAAATTAGCCAAATTAAATAATTCTATTTAATAATTATTAATTTTAAATTTTTTGAAAAAATCAAAATTTGAATCATTAGTATTAAACAGATTTTGAATAATAAAGATTAAGTAAAGTAATTGCTCTATAATCACCGTCCATAATTGTGTGTATCTTGGTCCTCCCATCGCGTCAACATTCTTGTATACGCAAATCTCTGCATTTTCGTTGTCAAAGTGTCCTGCCTCTCGTCACGTGCACAGTGCGCTATTTCCGCAGTTCCTTGTGTGCATCGCCGCTGGAGGAAATTCTTGCGGCCGATCATGTCTCCGCTGCAGGGAGAAGTCGCGCGAGAAGCTATCGCACCCAACCCCCCTGTTGGGTATATGAAGATGGTAAGATGACAAAATCTTATATTTGTGTAGTGGTTTCAAGGCACGATTAGATCGCTTTCTTTAGAGAGATATTTGTCCCCACACTTAGTTGCTATAGGGTTGATGACAATACTCTTCCAAGATACAATGAAACCTAAGAATTTCTTAATTAGCAATAGTAAGAAATTCTCAACTCTCTTGAACAAAGAAAATCTCTTAATAGTAGTGTAAATTGTACGCTTAGTACTTCATATCTGAAATAGTGGACAAGGACTTATTTATACATATTGCACATAGCAATTATGATTAGTTACGTATACAAATGGTTGTGTCATTTCTATTGCCAATAGATACAATGTTTTGAACATATACAACTCTTAAAGAGTTGTGTCCCTTTAGCCAATAGACACAATATTTTGAACATACACAATCCTTAAAAGGTTGTGTCCCTTCAACCAAATGGTACAAAACGGTTAGTAACCGTTTATTAATATTAATAATATTAATAATAATATTAATAATATTAATAATATTAATTAATCAAATTTGTAAATACCCTTCAATCCCCCACTATTTACAAAATTTAAATGTCAGACAAGTATATGCATAAAGAATGTGTCACTAAGATTAAACATTCTTTTAGTGTAAATTTTAAAGTTCTAACGAAGTAATATGTGTCTAATCGATTAAACCTATACTCCATATGCTAGTACCAAAAATCACACACATTACTTATACCCTCCAAGTTCAAGAGTTTACAATTTTAAGCACTTATATGGCCTTGTGCTCATCCTGGTTCATGAATATTTACGAGAATAAAACCTCTAAAATTCTCGATTATAGCGGCACCACTCTTATATTCATATAGGTGGAATCTTTTGATAGATAATATTATCATTCCATTAAGAGTTTAAACTCACCCTCCTAATTTATGGTAAATAGCACTAAATCCTATACCTTAGTGCTCCAATTGCTAAATAACTTGTTATTACCCATTAAACCTTGAAACTAGTGGTCTACTAGAATAAGGTTGGGTTCCCATCATTTAGCAATAATAGGTTTTAATCCCATTTTAGCAGTAGTTTCTTTGATTTTATCCCTTGACAAACCTTTAGTCAAAGGGTCTGCTAAATTTTCTTGAGATCTTACATAAGTGATGGTAATTACACCATCATCTATTAGTTACCTCACAAATTCATGTCTCAAACTTATATGTCTAGACTTTCCATTATAAACCTTATTATATGCTCGAGACATGGTTGATTTACTATCACAGAAGATTGAAATGGTTGTCGTCTGCTGTGGGCACAACTTTATATCATATAACAAATTTCTTAACCATTCCGCTTCTTTACCTGCGGCTGATAAAGCTACAAACTCAGCCTCCATAGTAGAATGTGTAATACATGTTTGTTTCTTTGAGGTCCAACTTATTGCTCCACCACCTATGGTGAAAATCCATCCTGAAGTGGATTTGTTATCACTAAGATTTGTAATCCAACTTGCGTCGGAATAACCTTCTAAAACTGCGGGATAATCACTATAATGTAATCCCAAGTTTATGGTTTTCTTGAGATAACCAAGAACTCTTATTATAGCTTTCCAATGTTGATTGCTAGGCTTTCCTGTAAACCTTGATAATTTGCACACAGCAAATGCTATATTAGGTCTAGTACAATGCATTGCATACATTAAACTTCCTATAGCACTAGCATATTCTAATTGTGCTATATATCTTCCCATGTTTCCTTCTAATTTAAGATTAGGATCATACGGCGTATTGGATTCTTTAATTGTGAGATGATCAAACTTTTCCAATACCTTTTTAATATAATAAGATTGACTTAAAGTAAAGCCAACTTCATTCTTATGTACCTTTATGCCTAATATTGTATCAACTTCATTCAAATCCTTCATCTTGAATTTAGAAGTTAGATACTCCTTTGTTATACGAATTCCTTCTAAATTTGTTTCGATAATTAACATATCATCAACATATAAACAAATAATTACTCCATAATCTTTAGTAAATTTTGAGTAAATACATTTATCCGCACTATTATGTGAGAAGCCATTTGATAACACCACTGAATCAAACTTCTCATGCCATTGTTTAGGCGCTTGTTTTAGCCATACAAAGACTTAATTAATTTGCAAACTTTCTTTTCATTTTCGGGTAGCACATAGCCTTCCGGTTGCTCCATATAAATTTCTTCATTAAGATCTCCATTTAGAAAAGCCGTTTTAACATCCATTTGATGTATATGAAGCTTATGTATGGATGCTAATGCTATAAGAGCCCTAATAGAAGTCATTCTTGCCACAGGTGCGTAGGTATCAAAATAGTCTAGACCTTCTTGTTGTCTAAACCCCTTGGCCACTAACCTTGCTTTAAAAGTTTGTAATGAACCATCAGTATTATACTTTTTTCTAAATACCCACTTACATCCTATAGGCTTTTGATCCTGGAGGCAAATCAACCAAGACCCAAGTATTGTTAGATAATATTGAGTCTATTTCATCATTTATTGCTTCTTTCCAAAAAGCAGAATCCCTTGAAGCCATAGCCTCTTTGAATGTTTGAGGATCACCCTCTGTGTTCATAACAATAGGAATCTTGTTTGTTACAGAATTTCTAGTTCCTTCTACCAAAAAGGTGATAGCCTGAGAAGAAATAAAATCTGGACCCAAGTCCTTTTCTTTTCTTACTCTCAAGCTCTTCCTTGGTTCAATAAACTCTTTGTCTCTTAGACGTTTATTATTTTGATTATTTATTTCTTATGAAATATTAGTATCATTTTGGGGATACTCTGAATTAGAAGTTGAATCATTGATAAATTTATTTTCAATAAATTCTACTTCTCTTGATTCAACAACTACATTAGACACTAAGTCTAATATTCTATATGCTTTAGAAATTTGAGCATATCCTATAAAAGTGCCTTTTATGGCTCTTGGCCCCAATTTGGTTCTCTTTTGATTAGGAACTCGATAAAAGGCTAAACACCCCCACACTTTAAGATAATTTAAATTAGGTTTCCTTCCTTTCCAAATTTCATAAGGAGAAACCTTTCTATGTCTTGATGGTATCCTATTACGAATATGACATGATGTCAATAATGCTTCACCCCACAAATTGTAAGGCAATTTTGCATTTAGTAACATTGAATTAACCATATCCACTAAGGTACGGTTCTTTCTTTCCGCCAAACTATTTTGTTGCAGAGTATATGAAGCAGAAGATTCATGCAAAATACCATGTAATTCACAAAAGTGATCAAATTCGTTAGTAATTCATAAATATTATTAAATATTAAAATTATATATACTATTATTTTTAATAAAATTCTCAAGTCATTATGTATATATAGTAAAATTATGCTAAGTTAATTTATTCCAAATCATATTTGTGAAATAAAAAAGATTTTAAATACGAATATATTTTTAAAAAGTTATAATATGTATAGGAAAACAAACTCAATTTAATTTTAAAATCTTATATTTTTATTAAAAAATATAAATAATATTAAGTAAGAAAAAAACTAAAACTACTTAGAGTGTATTATTAATTTAATTATAAAAAAATATGTAAGTGACATTTTAGAATATATAAAAAATGAACTTATTAAATATTACCATATAAAAAGTGCCAAAAAATATAAAACAAGAAAAGAAAATAAAATAGAAAAGTACAAAGTTTTTTTTAATAAAAAAACCCAAGAATTTTAGTTATATAAATTTATTTTAAATTGTGTAATTTTTTGTTGAATAACAATAAAAAAATACAAAAATTTAGTTTCATAACACAAAAAATTATTTTAAATAGTGCAAATACTTTTTTATATCTTTTTTCTTCTTCTCTTTTATATGTTTTATTATTGACATAAAATAATTTATGTGTCTTCATATATTTCTCTTAAAAATAGTAAATTTCATTCAAACAAATTAGTTTTTAAGTTAAATTATATAAAGATATAATAAAAAATAACACAATAAAATACATAAATTTATTTAAAAATTATAAAAATTATTTTAAATTGTACAAATTTTAAAAAGGAGGCAAAAACAGAAAAAGAGAGAAAGACTGGAGAGAGAGGATGAAAAAAAAAGACACTTACGTATATGTGCATATAACTAACACGACTTGATTAAAATTTGATTATTACAAAACAGGGCTGCTACACATCTATATAACCATATAAACAAGTTGGCCCAATCCCAAATAGATTCAGGCGCATTAAATGCAGAGTGAGAAACACGCGTCAGACACAAAAAAACCTCTCGTTTTCCATTCACGCTTCTTTATGAAAGAACGTTACATCTTCAACACGAAACCAATACACTAAAACACTCATTCTCTTCGAATCTCTCTAAACATCGCTCAAACTTCAATCACATTCTTTGCGGAAACCATTACTACAAAAGAATCAGAAGAAGATTTCACAAGCAACAACCAGAAACAAACGAAAACAGCAACAAAGACTACAAAAGGTATGAGAAAACTACTGTTCATTTAAAATCTTGTAATGTCGCGTTTCGCCTAATTTCATTTTAGTTTTACTGGTTATATTTGCTTCGTTTAGTAGATTGAACTATTGTGAATGATTTTTACAGTATAACTAGGGCTTTAAGATATAAGTGCTTGTTCTTATTGGTGTGGATAGTTTAACTAGAGCTTTGTTACTATCTTCAATACTTCTTTTGCATTGAAGATTATTCTTGTTGATTGAAAATTGATAATGATTTATTAACCACATGAACATTTTTCGGTTCGATGACCTTTGTGATTTTGGTTCTGTGCATGAAGGATTTTTTGTTCGGTGGATTGTGGCACATTAATTAACTTGATTAAAATATACATGCTTGTGGTTGTTGATATATTGAATGAGTTTTGTTTAGAACAATTAACATTAGGGACAACTCTTTCACTTTAATAAGCCATACTACTGTAAAATTGTCTCATTATATTTGATTAAGATATATGTGGTTGTTCTTATTTGTGTGAATAGTTATATATATTTTTCAGTTCGGTGGCCTTTATGATTTTGGTTCTATGCATGAAGGATTTTCGGTTCGGTAGGTTGTGGCATATTAATTGCTTGATTAAGATATACATGCTTGTGATTGTTGATGTATTGAATGAGTTTTGATTAAGATATATATGCTTGTGATTGTTGCCTAGTCTGGACAACAAGGATGTGAGTGATTCAAAACAACTTTGAAAATTGTCCAAAAACCAACATCCTTCATTATGTACACGTATATTATGGCCGGACAATTTAACCCAGCTAAAGAGTTTGTCTTCAAAGTTGAAAATATCTTTGATTTCCACCTCCCCTCTCTAGAACATACAACTAATTGATTTTTAATCTTGTCTCCATCTTGAGTCGTGTTCCTGATTTTGGTTAAAAACTGGCAGGTCTAGAATAATGTTTGTAGAACTTTTCAACTTCTTCTAGTGTCTTGAAAATCATTCCCACCTTTGGGACAAAATTTTCATCCACAACACAGCTGGTCTGCATGGTGAACCAAAATCTTAATTATGGTGAACCGAAATCTTAATTACAGTGAAACAATTATATAGTGCTTAGGGAAGAAAACAGAACATATTGGTCTAATTTTTGTTAGAGTCCTTTCTGCGGACCGAACCGAAAATATGAACGTGATGAACCACCTCTTTAAAACTTACCGAAGCGAAAAATTACTCATATTTACTCAGAGTTACTCACAGTTACTGACACTCACAATTACTCACAGTTACATATTATCAATTCAGTTGAATTCAATTCAGATGTAGATCATCTCAGTCCATTCAATTCACTTCAAATAAAATTAGCAATTTCATTCTATTAAATTCGATTCAGAATTCAATAATCTAAATCTCATCAAATTGATGCGTTTCAGAAGAATCATCCAAATCGCACTCATTCAACTGATTTGAAGTTGATTCATTCATTGTTTCAATTCAAAAGTGCATATCGAAAAAGAAAACAAAGAAGAAGATGAACGACAAAGCTAATTGCGTTGAATCAATCCAGAGGAAAAGAAAAACACGAAAGAGGAGAACAACGATTTTAATTAGGTTGAAGAAGAAGAAAGAGGTTTACGTTGTATGAAAAGGTTTATGTTGAGAAACTTTGATAACGCAAAATAAGGATTCGTTATATAGGTTATAAGAGACGCGTGTAAAACAAACAGGGGTATGGGACGTGAAGTAAAAGTTACTTGGATACCATCCATGTAATTTTTACATGGATGTAGTGCTCTTCCAATTATAAAAATGAATTTTTCATCTAATATTTTTGTAGGTTTTGTTTATTAATATTTTTAAATAAAAATAAAAAATAATAATGAATCCACTATATATAGTAATATGAAAGGCAATTAATAAAATAAAGCAAGAGTATTGTATGGAACTGTTATGAGAACACCTAAAAGAAAATTAAGGGTTTTAATATATTTTTTAATTATCTTCTTAATATTTAATAAGTTAAGTTTCAATATATATTAAAAAAAACAAAACGATAAGAAATTTAAAGTTTTTAAGTTAAAAATTAACATTTTGTTTGGATGGGGTGAATATGGAAGGAAAGAAAATGTGAAAAAAGAAAATGGATAAAAATGTGAGTTTTTTGTTGTTTGGAGGAGGAAGAAAAATAGAGTGAAAAGAAAAAAAAATGATGTGGGACCCATAAAATGTTTTCTTTTCAAAGATGAGATGAAAATAGAAGGAAAATGTGTAATAAGTATAAAATTATTAATTTAATCTTTGATTAATTAAAAAAATAAAAGATATAAGGGTATTAATGTAATTTTTTTCTATTATAATTTTTTCTCCTCTCACTTTTCTTTTTATCCAAACAAAAATTTTTTTTTTCTCTATTTTCTTTCCATCTATTTTCTCTTTATCTAAACAACACATAAAATAATCTATTTTTCTTTCTATTTTCTTTCTTCTCATTTTCTTTTTTTTTTCATTTTCTATTATCTATCCAAACAAAATGTAAAAGAATAATTAAAATAAGTTAAAATTTTTAATATTTTTTAATTGATAAAAATAGTTTAGTTATTATTGCAGATAAAAGATAATATTTATTATGAAATTAAGATGAATAAATAGATAATTTTTTAATTAGTGTTCTAATATGTTATAATGACCCCAACAGAATACATATATATGTTATATAATTAATTATTTACATATTCTAAAGGAAACAATAATTAATTATTTACTAGTAAATTCATTTTTAAATTTTTTTGGTCGAAAAGTTTAATTTTCAGCAAATTTTAATTATTAAATCAATTACTAAAATTATTACACAAATTAATTTTTTTTTATGTTAAATTCTATAACAAATAGACAAATCAATCTCTATTATTATTTAAGAAAATGTTAGAAAGTTATCAAAATTTATTATCTTTTATTATTACTTAGCTATCAGTTTAATTTTTTTAGTTTAATTTTTTTAATCTAATAATTCAAAAACATATTTTATCTCATACTTTTAAACATTAATAACTAAGTGATGATAAAAAATAATAAATTATGATGATCTTTTAGTATTTTTTTATTATTTAATAAAAATTTGAATATTTATAGAGAAAAAATAATTTAATATAAAAAATAATTTTTAACAAAATAAAAGTTTAAAGAATGAATTGATAATTAAAATTTATTAGAAAACTAAAATAATGTTACATAAAACTTTTCTTAAATATCATCCAGTCATAAATTAATTAGCACTAACTTACTATTATTAAGACTAATAATTTTGTTTAATTTAAGGCATGATGACGAATAATTTTGCATCCTAAATAAAATCAGTTTAATAAAATTTTGTTGAATCAAAGGTTATGTTTCAGTAAGGTGAATTTGCTCTATTTAGGATCATCAACGTGAATAATGTTTATTTATTTTCGTTAAAAGCAAGTTTTTTATTTTTTGTTATTAGGATCTCTTCTGCTGCTAAGTGAAATAGATACATTGATAATAAATTAAATTAATCATGATATTAATGAATAATAAAAATTTTATAATAATATTAAATGACATTATAATAACTAGACTAAAATCTGTACGATGTGCAAAAAAAAATAATTTATAATATAAATTTAAAAGTGTTATATTATTTATAAATTGATTAAATAATTTATAAATTAATATTAAATTTAAAAATACTGTATAAAATATTAATTTTGTGATTTATATATAATTCAATATAATTATTCAATTAGAAGAGAACATAAAGTGAAATATTATGTATTTAAAAAAAAGATATAGGTGTTTGATATTGTAATAGTATAAAATTACATATTAATTTTTTTTATTTTATATTATTTATAATTAACAGATTTATTAATTTTTTTTATGTGGTATTGTTTTATTTTTTATTTTTTTGCTTTTTATTAAAATTGTTTGTTTGTTCTTTTTCTCATATGTTTTTGTAGAAATTAAATGTTTTATAATATTAATTTGTTTGAGTTTTGTACTATTCTTTTTTTTATCTTTCTATATAAAATTTTTATTTGAAGATATCTCTTGGATTTTTTATATTTTTTCTTTTGTAATATCTTTGATTAAGTGATTTTCTTCTAAAAATATTAGTATTCGTCTAATTAAAATTTGTTAATAATAATATAACAATATTTTTTTATCAAATACTAAATACATAATTTTTCTATACAATATCTAATTTTTTATATATGAACAACATGATTAAACATTAATATGAGACACATTGAAAAAAAACAAAAATAGAATAAACAAAAAACTCCTAACACGACTACACTTCAGCCGAAATCATATATAAGATTGGGGTGGCTTTTCAAACTTGCAGGAGGAGTGGAGGACAAATTGAGAATTTCAACTTAAAAAAAAACTTGATAAAGGAAGAAACGGTTGTATGTCTATAAACACTCTAAATCTTTATGTTCATAGTATATTTTATCAACAAATCTGAACCTTATGTTTTCTTTAATATTATATCTCAACGGTAGTCACAATTGGAATTTCAGATTTTCAGAAAAGTACATGGCATACCTGAAATTCTTCCTATAATAAGGCAAAGTCTTTTGTATAGACAGCAAGATAGTATCTACATGTATAGACAATGGGTGACAAGCTGTGGCTATGACATGTGATATAAAGAGGAGACAAATTGATTAGACTTTCACAGAGATTGTAGGAAAAGTTGATGGAAGCACATGAGAAAAGGCATAATTAGGTTAAGTAATTAGGTGTTATAATTAGTAATCAGTTTTGGCTGATTAGGGGCCAAGCCTTGGCCCGTTTTTTGTTGTTGGACAAAAATATTTTGATGCTGTTTTTTAATCTGTTTAAAAAAAAAGAAAGGGACCCAGGTCATTCCCAACCCTCCCTCGTGACCCAACCCTCCCCTGTTTTTGAAATATTTTAAATTTAGAAAAAGGAAAATATTTTAAAAATATTAAACAAACACTTAACTCGTAAAAATTTATTACATTCTCAAAATATAAAAGTTTTAAAATGACAACACATAAAAACAAAAACATAATATTTTATATTTATAACTAATAATGAAAATAAAAAAATATAAACAAAAACATATAAATATGTGTTTTTATATTTGTATAGTTTATTATAGTTAATTAACGAAAAGATAATCAGAATTTAACAAAAACAAATATGTGAAACTCTTTATATTCACTTGCATTTAATTTCATTAAAATCGCGGCTCGTTTTTTTAGAGTAATATATAACTTTGTATTCATTTTTTGACATTTCCTGTGTTCAAGAAAATTATACTTGTCTCTAGAATTGTCAACCAATCACACCTTAAACGTTTGGTTATTATTTTATAATATAAAATTATACAAAAAATACTAGACAATGAGTACCTCATGTAATTTTAACCAATTTTTAATCTAACTTGGATACATGATGCAACTACTACTCAATTGAACTGGAAAATAAGATATTTGCTTTCATTTCCACCAAATTGGTTTTTTTTCTTTATAAAAAACCAATATAAATGAGTCAAAAACTGTATCAAAGGCCATGATAACATGTTATTTTCTTGAAACGGTAACCAAAAAAAAATTTAAGAATCCTCATTAGTCATTAGGTAGGTAATCAGGCTCAGGATTCGATAGTCCCAGAACCTTTGGATCACTTAATGGTCCCATTAGCAAACATGTTTTTAGAGTTTTTTTAACAATTGCTACATAGTCCTTGAACTACTTTTAATTACAAATTAACCCCATATATTTTATTTAATTATAGAAATTGTTTTTTATTTTATAAATTATTATTTTATCGATTCTCTATTATATTTATTAATAATCAAATACAAAAACAACAACCAATTATATCCTCCATTGATCTTAATAAAGCTTTTGGCCATTCCAATAGATTAGATTTTTATATTTGATCTCGTGACGTTCGTCATGGCTTCCAAATCGTGTTTTCTTGAAATTCAATCGATTGGTTTATCAAAACAATTGATTGAATGATAACTCAATCGATTGGATTACAGTGTATCACAAAACAATCGATTGAACAATAAATTAAATGTGAAATTTATGTAATTCAATCGATTGTTTAAGATTTTCAATCGATTGATTTCTTCAAAACAATCGATTGGTCTCACTATTCAATCGATTGGTTATGCACGTGACTTCTAATTCAATCGATTGGTTTGAAAATTCAATCGATTGGAAAGTGATCTAAATGTGTTTTTTTCGGATTTCAATCGATTGGTATTGTAATCCAATCGATTGAATTCACCAAAATAATACGAATTTGCCTAATTCAATCGATTGAAGTGTGTTACCCAATCGATTAAAATGTGTACTGCGCCTATTTCAATCTTGTTATCTTTTTAGAAATTATCTTATTATTCATCTATCTTATCTTTAAAATTCTATCTTCAATTTTTACTGTTTTATTTTAATGTAGATAAACTAATCTTATCTTTTCCTTAATATTAACATTATAAATTGGAGAATAAACCATCACTAATTATTCAATCCCACCATTGAAATCGTGTATCATTTTCTTTGATTATAAAAAATTTAATTGTTTTTCTTTGGAACATCCATCTACTCAATATCTAATTTTTTTAATTTTTTATCCGTCTATTTAATATCCACTATTTCTTCATCCTTAATCACCGTTGCGTTGCAGCAATCAACAAAGGTCCAATCAAGTTTTTCATTGTAGTGTTCAAAAAATAAACCATCGTTTTGATTACAAAATCGAGTGAATAGAATATCTAATTTTACAATTATTCGTTTCGATACTTTATTCGTGAAATTGATTGTGTAAGGAAAAAATATTTTTTTTATCTTTTATTAATTCACAGAAATTGAGAAATACTAAAAAGTAAATAGATATTATTATTTTTTATCATTAATTAATTAGCTAGCAATCAGGGACGGACCTAGAGGGGGCGAGTAGTGGCTTGGACACCCAAAAAGTTTAAGAAACTATACTTATCTATAACAATTTATATTAGGAATACAGAGGGTTTGGTGTCGATTATTTTTTTCCTATTTTACCCCTATGTTTATAATCTAAAACAACATACTCAATCACGTACTCACGTTCTGTAAATTTTGCATTAACCCATGACAGAATGATGTAACTGCTCGTTAAAAAAATAAATTTACACTAATAATTTTTCTTTTCAAATTATTAACGTACTTTTCTAATATACTCTAAGTACCTACACAATATATAATATTAATTAGCGTTCAAATTTAAGTTCCAATATTGTTATTAACGAGAGAGGTTTATTAATTTTTAAAAAAATTTACACACAATAAGTTTTGTATCAATATATCATGATTCATTTTAAAAATAATTTTTATTCATCTAAGTTATAGAGTCTCTTGAAAAATTATATTTAAATAATTTTTTTATTTTTTAACTATTTTATATTTTTAGATTGAAAACTTTGTATTTTTTTATTCAAGCTTTATTTTAATATTTTATTTTAATTCTCTTATTCAAAATTATTAATATGAATTTTTATTTTGTAGGATAAATAAAAAGATGAGATTTTTTTAATAAATTAAATTATTAAAAAACTTACTTATTATAAAAGAAGTTAAGTATATTTCTAGATTATAAGAATACATATAATTCACTTTTGAATGTAATCAAAATAAATATAAATTTATTCAATTTTTTAAAATTTACGTTAGTTATTAAAATTATAACATAATGAATGTACTCCTATACAAATTTATTCTTATTTTTGTGCTTTATTTTAATTTTGTTAAACAAAAAAGTTTAAATATTATTTACTTTTAATTTTTAACTTTTACCACAAATAAAAATATATGACTTTGTGTGTATTAAATAATTTTTTTCATTGGACATTTTTAAGATGTCAGGTATATTTACAGACACTGAGATGAATGAGCAATACCAGGAGAACGATGACTTTAACCAACAAAAGAGCTAGTAAGTGACCAAGATATAATGGATGAACAGAATGAATTCGAACAAGATTTCAGAGATGAATTTAACGAGGGAGCGTTTTTTTTAATCTGATCAGTCAGAAGATATCCTTGAAGCTGCTTATGCGGTTGACTCTGTGCAAGATATTACAACATTGAAATTTAGTGATAATTTTGCGGAGAAAATTGGAAAATACCACTTTTTTACTTTACAGCTTGCATTTTATTTTTATATGAAGTACTCAAAGTCGAAGGGCTTTAGTGCAAGGAAGAGCAAGACCTTCAAGAATAGTACTGGCGAGATTTACAAACAAAAGTTTGTATGTCATAGGCAATGATTTAGGATGGAGAAATATTACACGATAGAAAAAAGGAAGAAGGAGCCTAGATTGAAAACAAGAACTAGATGTGAAGTCCGAATAGATGTTAAATTTGTACCAAAAAGTGGAAGGTGGCATATCTTTTATTTCTCTGACGAACACAACCATGATCTATTGGATACACAATTCAGTGCTATGTTGCCTGCCCACAAAAAAATAACAGAGGCAGATATTATGTAAATGATGAACATGCTAAAGTCAGGGATTAGCACCTCACAGATATTTGGTCTTCTAGCTAGTCAAGCAGGCGGGGGAATCTCATTGTACATATCTCTGGGACCATAGCCAACAAATTAGTACCCGCCTGCTTGACTAGCTAGAAGACCAAATATATGTGAGGTGCTAATTCTTGACTTTAACATGTTCATCATTTGCATAATATCTGCCTCTGTCATTTTTCTGTGGGCAGGCAACATAGCACTGAATTGTGTATCCAATAGATCATGGTTGTGTTTGTCGGAGAAATAAAAGATATGCCACCTTCCACTTTTTAGTACAAATTTAACATCCATTCGGGTTTCACATTCAGTTCTTGTTTCCAATCTAGGCTTCTTCTTCCTTTTTTCCATCGTGTAATATTTCTCCATCCTGAATCCTTGCCTATGACATACAAACTTTTGTTTGTAAATCTCGCCAGTACTATTCTTGAAGGTCTTGCTCTTCCTTGCACTAAAGCCCTTCGACTTTGAGTACTTCATATAAAAATCAAATGCAAGCTGCAAAGTAGAAAAGTGGTATTTGCCAATTTTCTCCGCAAAATTATCACTAAATTTCAAAGTTGTAATGTCTTGCACGGAGTCAACTGTATAAGCGGCTTCAAGGATATCTTCTGACTGATCTGATTCAGAAAAAATGCTCCCTTGGTAAATTTATCTCTGAAATCTTGTTCGAATTCATTCTATTCATCCATCATATCTTGGTCACTTATTAGCTCTTCTTGTTGGTTAAAGTCATCGTCCTCCTGGTATTGCTCATTCATCTCAGTGTCCGTAAATATACCTGACATCTTAAAAATGTCCAATGAAAAAAATTATTTAATACACACAAAGTCATATATTTTTATTTGTGGTAAAAGTTAAAAATTAAAAGTAAATCATATTTAAACTTTTTAGTTTAACAAAATTAAAATAAAACACAAAAATAAGAATAAATTTGTATAGGAGTACATTCATTATATTATAATTTTAATAATTAATGTAAATTTTTAAAAAATGAATAAATTTATATTTATTTTGATTACATTCAAAAGTGAATTATATGTATTCTTATAATCCAGAAATATACTTAACTTCTTTTATAATAAGTAAGTTTCTCAATAATTTAATTTATTAAAAAAATCTCATCTTTTTATTTATCCTACAAAATAAAAATTCATATTAATAATTTTGAATAAGAGAATTAAAATAAAATATAAAAATAAAGCTTGAATAAAAATACAAAGTTTTCAATCTAAAAATATAAAATAGTTAAAAAATAAAAAAAATTATTTAAATATGATTTTTCAAGACACTCTATAACTTAGATGAATAAAAATTATTTTTAAAATGAATCATGATATATTGATACAAAACTTATTGTGTGTAAATTTTTTTAAAAATTAATAAACCTCTCTCGTTAATAACAATATTGGAACTTAAATTTGAACGCTAATTAATATTATATATTGTGTAGGTACTTAGAGTATATTAGAAAAGTACGTTAATAATTTGAAAAGAAAAATTATTAGTGTAAATTTATTTTTTTTAAATTAATCCTTATTAAACTATTCTACTTTTATTCCTTTAAAACATATCTTAATAAAAATACTTGTAACAATAACTTACATCCAATAAGAATATCTTAACGAGCAGTTACATCATTCTGTCATGGGTTAATGCAAAATTTACAGAACGTGAGTACGTGATTGAGTATGTTGTTTTAGATTATAAACATAGGGGTAAAATAGGAAAAAAAATAATCGACACCAAACCCTCTGTATTCCTAATATAAATTGTTATAGATAAGTATAGTTTCTTAAACTTTTTGGGTGTCCAGGCCACATCTCGCCCCCTCTAGGTTCGTCCCTGATTACTAGCTAATTAATTAATGATAAAAAATAATAACACCTATTTACTTTTTAGTATTTCTCAATTTCTGTGAATTAATAAAAGATAAAAAAAATATTTTTTTCTTACACAATCAATTTCACGAATAAAGTATCGAAACGAATAAGTGCAAAATTAGAGATTCTATTCACTGACTTCGATTTTGTAATCAAAACGATGGTTTATTTTTTGAACACTACAATGAAAAACTTAATTTGACCTTTGCTGATTGCTGCAACGGTGATTAACGATGAAGAAATAGTGGATATTAAATAGACGGATAAAAAATTAAAAAAAATTGGATATTGAGTAGATGGATGTTCCAAAGAAAAATAATTAAATTTTTTATAATCAAAGAAAATGATACACGATTTCAATGGTGGGATTGAATAATTAGTGATGGATTATTCACCAATTTATAATGTTAATATTAAGGAAAAGATAATATTAGTTAATATACGTCAAAATAAAACAGCAAAAATTGAAGATATAATTTTAAAGATAAGATAGATGAATAATAAGATAATTTCTAAAAAGATAACAAGATTGACATAGGCGCAGGACACATTTCAATCGATTGGGTAGCACACTTCAATCGATTGAATTAGCCAAATTCATATTATTTTGGTGAATTCAATCGATTGGATTACAATACCAATCGATTGAAATCCGAAAAAAACACATTTAGATCACTTTCCAATTGATTTAATTTTCAAACCAATCGATTGAATTAGAAGTCACGTGTATAACCAATAGATTGAATAATGAGACCAATCGACTGTTTTGAAGAAATCAATAGATTGAAAATCTTAAACAATTGATTGAATTACATAAATTTCACATTTAATTCATTGTTCAATCGATTCTTTTGTGATACACTGTAATCCAATCGATTGAGTTATCATTCAATCGATTGTTTTGATAAACCAATCGATTGAATTTCAAGGAAACACGATTTGGAAGCCATGGACGAATGTCACGAGATCAAATATAAAAATCTAATCCATTGGAATGGCCAAAAGCTTTATTAGGATCAATGGAGGATATAATTGGTTGTTGTTTTTGTATTTGATTGTTAATAAATATAATAGATAATTGATAAAATAATAATTTATAAAATAAAAAATAGTTTCTATAATTAAATAAAATATATGGGATTAATTTGTAATTAAAAGTAGTTCAAAGACTATGTAGCAATTGTTAAAAAAACTCTAAAAACATATTTTCTAATGGGACCATTAAATGGTCCAAAAGTTCTGAGACCACCGAATCCTAAGCCAGGTAATCATAGATTACATTTCCAACACATGTCAATCCCAAAATAAAAATACATGCTATTCACCCCAAACACTTACGGCCACTGCTAACCCGTCCACTCTTTATGTTCATTGTGATTATTGAAAAGCTTCTGAAGTCCTCTTTGACTCTTTCATAACCTATCCTAATCTCTTCATTCTTTTTTGTGAAACCTAATCTCATCTATTTGAACTCACAGGATATGCTAGATGCATCATTATGACAACCCAAAACCTACCACAAATAATAATAATAATAATAATAATAATAATAATAATAATAATAATAATAATAATAATAATAATAATATCGTAATTAAAATAATAAATAATTGACATACTAACAATTTCACCATAAACTATACACTTTATTATTTTAATTCATTCCATTTTTTATAAAGTATTATTTATTTTAGATCATTTTTATAGGTAAAATCGTTTTATATAATTCATTTCGATTTTATGTTTTTTAAAATTTGTAATAAGAATATAAAATGTTTAATATCTTCACCTCCTTATGGATAACTCGTTAAAAAATGTTATTAAATAATAATGTCAGGTTATGATTAATTTATTTATTCTTTGTTATACTTTTTTTTTCAATTTTTTAATAGTATTTTATTTACTACTCCATATAAGAAAATTTATTATTCAGTGTCATAACATTAAGTTTATATTTTTTCAACAATTTAATAATAACCATGGTTTTAGAAGTGAACTGCTGTTCTAACTACTTAGGTTACTAGATTACTGAGTCTTTAGTCCAACCACAAGTCAGTGATTGAACCAGTTCACCCGTTGATATATAGATAAAAAATAAAAAAATACTCAAACATTTATAATTACTATTTAAAACACATATTTTATTTAATTTTTTAAAATTTTTTAACTCTACTAAAATTAAATAGTACATGTCATCGAACATGTCATCGTGTTCTCTCCTCTTGGCAACTTGAAAAATGATATGGAAAGAGAGAATTTTCAAGTCGGATCCTGCTACATACTTCAACGAAACCGATTCGCTGATCTCAAACAACAATACCCTACAACTTAAATGCTCTTCCAACACAAATTAAGAAACTATCAAGTTAACAAATTCAAGACCAGAAAATCAATAACCAAATCCTCATTCATTCAAAAATTCAAAACACAATATTCGAATAGTCATTAATCGAATAATTTAACAATTTAACCTTAACCTCTACACAACCTTAACCTCTACACAACAACATTTTAACAAAACAGACAACCACAACACCTAAATAGATAATTCGCCAATTGAAATTGCAAAACCCTAAAAAATTTTGCAACTTAAGAGGGCAGCAGCAAACCAATTTAACACACAGTCAACTTTACAAATTCAAGTAAAGAAAATCGGTACAAAAATCATCAACTAGATAAAAATTTTAACCACAATATTGGAATAATAATTAACCAGATACTTATTCACAAGGTATAATATCAATGAAAATGTACAAATATGCATTGAAAATGTACATAATTTCAATAAAGATTACTAAACAGAGGCAAGAGAGAACAACCATCATTCAACAACAAACACTACAAAACAGCAAAAAGAAATCACACTATTACCAAATTCAAAAAGAATGAAAATCAGATAAATCCAATCATAAACACTGTTATCAAATTAAATCAAAAGTCAACTAAATTTCACCTTGCAAATCCAATTAAAAAAACCTTTTCAATTTCTACCCTAAACACCAATTAAATCACATGAACCAAAATTAACTTGAGGAAAAACACAAATTTCATAAGCACGAGAAGTCAGTTATCATTTATCACTCATATCTAAAACACAAATCAATACTCAATGAATCGGAGATATTCAAAATCACAAATCACTACTTCAGCCTTCAGAGACATTCAAATTCAATAATCCAAGTACTTCAGAGACATTCAAATTCTGCCTACAGCATTCAACAATATACAAATTTTCACCATTAGCATCAGAGTAAGCTTCTGCCATTAGCAACCATACAATGTAAATTCTGCCTAACAGAGTGAGTTTCCACCATTAGCAACCATACATATAAATTTTCACAGAGTAACATAGCATTCAGAATCATACATACAAATTTGCAAATACAAACAGAATCAAACTTCAAATCAAGACCAAAGATTGAAGAAGAAGAATCTGAGAACCGAACTTTAGAACAAAAATGCAAGGCAAGACCGAAGAAGACTTGAAGAAAAAAAAAACAAAAATTCAAGAAGAGGACCACACCCTCAGTGAAGATGAGGACGATAAGCCACTAACCTGGATCCGTACCGAGAAGCCAACAAAGATGAATACCCGATGAGGACCTGCCGAGTTACTGGGTCAGGCGGTAACGATGAAGGATCTAGGTTAGGCGGCGAGGATGGAGGAAGAAGCTGCGGTGCTGAGGACCTGGGACGGCATCGGCGCTGAGGACCTTTATTAGTCGGCGACCATGCAGGGCTAGGCGGAGGGCAAGGCCGTGAGGGTTTCTTTGATTCTGTGTTCTCCTGTACGTGTATAAATGAATGGTTCAAGGAACAGGGGGAGGGGGTTGGGTCACGAGGGAGGGTTGGGAATGACCTGGGTCCCTTTCTTTTTTTTTTAACAGATTAAAAAACAGCATCAAAACGTTTTTGTCCAACAACGAAAAATGGGCCAAGGCTTGGCCCTAATCAGCCAAAACTGATTATTAATTATAACACCTAATTACCCAACTTAACTATGCCTTCCCTCACGTGCTTCCATCAACTTTTTCTGCAACCTCTGTGAAGGCCTGATCAATTTGTTCCCTCTTTATACCACATGTCATGGCCATAACTTGCCACCCATTGTCTACACATGTAGATACTATCTTACTGTCTATACCAAAGACTTTGCCTTATAATAAATCCTAAAATATAGTCCAACAAAAATTAATAGAATTCACTAATATCCTAATTGATTACCTAGTAGGATTATATATAATCTACATGTATAACGGTTTATAAGTACTTAAAGAATTCCCCAACAAGGGTGTGCTTATTTATGTGTTACAACAATGCTGTCTAATATGAACATAATTTCTTTAAAATGTGTGAGATAGTTTTATTACTATACACCTGATTATATATATGAAGAGACATGTTTTAAAGGGCAATTTACTCAAATAAATAAAATAGGTGAAATCTTTACTCAAATACATAAAACAGATGTTTCTTACCTGATTGTGCAATTTGACACTTCTATGTAAACCGTGGAAAGCTACCACAGTTTACAATTTTAACATAAACCGTGGCAACCTACCACGGATTATGAATTGTGTGGTTTGTGTGTAAACCGTGGCAAGCTCCCACGGTTTATGAAGGGAGAATGTGAAGCATAAACCGTGGCAAGCTCCCACGGTTTATGAAGGAGAAAATTTGATCGTAAACCGTTGTAGGTTACAACAGTTTAGGAACACCGAAATTCTATATATATGTGGGTGACATTCTACTTGCACAAGAGATCATTCTCATAATGGCAAGTGAGGAGGAGAGTGTTCTTGCCTTAGTGCATTGCTCTGGGAAAATTAAAAAAAGTAAAAGCCATGGTGTGAAGTTCACAGACAAAGAACCATTGAGTGTGTTCATCAGTTCGTCAAGCACTTTGTCAGATCTAAAGAACAGCATCTTGCAAAAGCTTGGCAACTTTGGTACGAAGTGGGTGAAGAAGCTATTCTACAAGATTCCCATCGCAGTTGTCTCGACGGGTGTTCAGTATGATACCTTTGTGCTAGCGGTTGATGAAGATATTAGGGTTCTGTTCCATTGTGTTAGGAGTTTTCCAGAGATCCGAATTTACGAGTTGTTTGCGAAGTTGGAGGTTGGTGTCGATAGTTCTGGGGCATCAGCTCCATTTCATAGCTTGACTGCCGCGGGAGGTGCGTCTAGTTCGATGCCTGCGGTCAGACCGTATCTTCCGCCGGTGGGTTCCCCTACGTTCGCGGCTGATTTAGAGCGAACGGTGGTTGTTGGTTCTGTACAGTTGGAGAATGAAGAAATCTTTGAGCAGCCTGATGTCGGGCGCCAGTGGTTGCCAGTTACCTTATATGGAAGGCTTTGGTGAACCTGATAGAGTAGAGAATGCAATGTGTGAGGATGACTCTGACCAGGAGCCTGTCGATATCATCGGGGATAGCGACGATGACACAGGTGCCAATCCACATGCGCAGCATGGGCCTTCAAGTTCTGCTTCTCAACAGTACCCTCTACACTTCTCCACACTAAACTTGGAGGTTCTTGGTCAACAGGAGGACGGTGATAACACGGTCGGGGGCTCTTCTACAGAATTTCAGATTAGGCAATCTTTCGAAAATAAAGATGAGGCTGTGCTGAGTGTGAAGGACTATAGCATCCGGCGAGGTGTTGAGTACAGAGTCATCAAATCAGATCATCTGAAGTATCATGGAAAATGCAAGCAATTCGGCAAGGGTTGTACTTGGTTGATTCACGTTGCGCTGCGTGCACGAAAGGGCACTTGGGAGGTTAGGAAGTACAACGGGCCACACACATGCTTGGCAACCTCTATTTTCAGTGATCACCGTCAGCTGGATTACCACGTTATCTGTGCAAGGATTCTTCCGTTGGTTAGGGCAGATGCTGCAGTTACGGTAAAGGTACTGCAACAAGCTACAGAAGCCGATTATGGTTTCAGGCCTAGTTACAGAAAGGTTTGGATGGCGAAGCAGAAGGCAGTGGCACAAATATATGGAGATTGGGAAGAGTCGTACGCGGAGTTGCCACGTTGGATGCTAGGAGTACAGTCAACAATGGCCGGAACAATAACCGTGTTGAAGACCTCTCCTGTTCGGCTTCGTGGTGAGGTTGATGAGTCGACGGTATACTTTCACCGATTATTCTGGACATTCCCACCCTGTATCGAGGCATTCCGTCATTGCAAGTCCCTCGTCAGTATTGACGGTACCCACTTGTATGGCAAGTATGGAGGGACACTGCTATTGGCGATAGCGCAGGATGGGAACTCCAACATCCTCCCCATTGCATTCACCCTTGTGGAAGGAGAAAATGCAGAGACGTGGTCATTCTTCTTGTCCAACCTACGAGAGAATGTAACTCCTCAGGAGGGTATCCTTGTAATCTCTGACAGGCATAATAACGGGATTAAGGCAGCGCTTGAGGCACCTGAGACTGGGTGGCTGCCTCCACGTGCTTTCCGAGCGTACTGTATTTGGCATGTGACAGCGAATTTTGCCCTAACTTTCAAAGGTAAAGATTCAAGGAGGATGTTAGTGAATGCTGCCTACGCAAAGACTGAAGCAGAGTTTTATTATTGGTTTGACATCATATGGACTGAGAATCCAGCAATGTGTGAATGGGCCAATCGGATGGAATACGACAAATGGACCCAACATGAGGATAGTGGTAGACGGTTCGGGCACATGACAACCAACATCAGTGAATGTGTGAACTCGGTGCTAAAGAGAACTCGAAACCTCCCGGTCACATCATTGGTTCAGTCAACTTACGGGAGGCTTGCTCAGTTTTTTGTGGTATGGGGACAAACAGCAGAGGCACAACTCGGATCCGGTAATGAATTTTGCCAGGCATTGGCCAAGGCAATTGATCAGAATCTAAGAGACTCAAGGTGCTTCACTGTCACGTTATACGACAGGCATCAATCGGAGTACACCGTGGCCGAGACAACACCAACCGGGCACTTCTCGCTGGGTAGCTATAGAGTTTCCCTTAAAGATCACAGATGCGACTGTGGCCAATTTCCAGCACTGCATTATCCTTGTTGCAACGCCATTGCATGTTGCGCCTACTCCCGCCTTAATTGGGCATCATATGTTCACAAGGTCTATCGTATGAGTGAAGTTTTCAACGTTTACAAGCAGGGTTTTGTTCCGCCTATCCCGGAAGGCCTATGGCCTCCATATGCTGGGCCAACCATCATTCCTGATCCTAACATGAGGCGTGCAAAGGAAGGTCGTCCAAGGGCAACCAGGATCCGTGGTAGTATGGATCAGTCTCTGGAGAACCAGCCGAAGCGCTGTGGGCTATGCCGTCAGGCTGGGCATACATGAAGGAATTGTGACCAGCGAAGACATACTACCGGGGGGGATGCGTAGATCTCATTACCTTGTTGTTTTAGTTGTTTTATTAACTGTTCAGTTGAGTTGTGTATGGTTGGTTAAGTCTATGAATGTCACCATGTTGATTTTCTGCATTAATTTCATATGAATAAAATTCGTTTATTTTAGATGTTTGATTGCATCAATGTGGTATCATTTAGACTGCGCATGATAACTGTGACGGAAATAATGTATATCATAGAATCTCAAACCGCTTAAACTATCAAATACATAGCAGATAACATATCATTTAGACTGCACACTATGATCAAATTTTCTCCTTCATAAACTATGGGAGCTTGCCACGGTTTATTGTAACACCCTACCATACAGAAGTCTTATGCTTAAGTCATAATTCAGAGATGGCAAGGTATTACGACCTCTAAAATAAAAAAATTAGTACGTATAGTAGTATGAATAATTGATTATAACTAGGAGCCTTTGTAGAAAAAGGGGTAAACAAAAAACGCAACTCAAAAGCGCAACACTCCGATCAATAACGTAACGAACAAGGGTAAACCAACGCGAGATTATATATATACAAAAGAGTGTCAAAGACAGGAATATCAAGACTCAAAATCCGGCAGCGAAGATAACCGGTCCGAGTATAGCAATATATACATATGATAAAATAAGGAAAACCCCAAAGGAAACCCAAAGGGACACAAATACAGAATCCTATTCTCCAAAATCTCCCATAAGAGGAGTCATCACAGTTTGTATTATTTAATGGAGATAAAAGTATCTAAGCAAAACATATAACCCAAAACATAGTCCCGAGAACAAAGAGTCTTCGCAAATCTAGAAGTCTCCAGCATGCCTCAGTGGGAAACCTCACGTCTTGCATCTGAAAACCACAAAATCCGCATGGGTGAGAACCAGAGGTCCCCAGCATGGTAACAGCTTCCACATATATAATACATAATAATAGAGGAAAGCCGAAGGCAATCTTAGAACTTCCTCCAGATAATATCAAAGCTTATAAACAAGCTAAACCATATAAGGGCATTTGACTAAAGATTCTTCAGTCTAACTAATACTTCCCTTTCCAATTCCTTCAAACCTCCCAACCACCAGCAGGAGTATAATGTAGCAAACACATTTATATCAAACAAGGAATATACAATTAGGAACAAATAAGGCATTTAGACAATTAGCAAGTAATATGCAGGCAAATAGGCAATCTCAAACAATTCATATAGTATGCATATGATGAATGCCTGTCCCTAGTGGCTGATGATATCATCTGTCGGTTATAGAGCCAACCCGACAAGTCCTGGTAGCTAACCATTGGACTGTCCCTCTGTCACGCATCCCCAACTCGAGTTATACTCATCATAAACTTGATCATAATCATGATCCATATCCATCACCTTCACTGGTGAATATTTACGGGGGCGAGCTCATCCGGGTCTTTCACAGTGCCCGGCCACACTTATGACATAGGGTCAAAAGAGCTTCGAGTCTCAACCTGGAGCACGTGGTGGCTAGCCGCTGCTTCCTCCCAGGGAAACCCTCATCTCCAACAGTGGAAGTGCAACTTTCACAATTCATTCAACAGCATATATGCATTTATACATAGCCATAATCATAGCTCCGCCGTAACACGACAATAATCTAGCCATCCGGCTCACGGTTAAATCCATAACCAGCCAATTCATAAACAATTACGGCCCTTCGGCCAATGGCATAACAAGCACTTCCACCACCATCCTCCACTTCTCACATAATCATCAATGATCCTCATGGATTATTCATTTTTCCCTTGCTTCACTCGCAAGTTACCACATCCACTAGCTCCTTTTCTGATAGCTAGGCATATCATAATGATTTAAGACATAAATGGTGAGATCGGAGGCTTAGAAGTATGAGATTTGGCTTTTAAAACTCAAAAATCAACTTTAAAATGAAAACAGGGCCACGCGTACGCGCACTCCGTGCGCACGCGCGGATGGCCACAAAAACTCATTGGCGCGTAGACGCCCTTCACGCGGACGCGCACATTCAAAAATTAGTCAACGGCGCGCACGCATCAACCACGCGTACGCGTGGGTACTCTTGTGCCCCAGGCACAAAACTGGCACAACTCTGGCACAACTCTCTGGAAAATAGTTGGGCATTGGGTGCAGCCCATCGGCGCGCCCGCGCACATCACGCGCACGCGTAGATGGCGCTTTCTGGAAGAACGGCGCGTACGCGCTATGTGCGCCTACGCGCGGGGATCATTCTGCTAAAAATTTTCTAAGTTAAAAGCTGCAGAATTTGCAGATTCAACCCCCAATCTTCCGACGGACATAACTTCCTCATTTTAAATCGTTTTTCACCCGTTCTTCAAACGGCATGGACATCCCGGATCCAATTTCGTTTCTAAATAGATTTGGCATAAAACAGAGATCCGTAGTCCATGTTATGTCCCGTCAAAGTATGCCCAAAAACCATTTTCAAAACAAGCCATTTTCAACTCTTTTCAAAACCAATCAAAACATGCCAATTTCATCCCTTTTCTTTGAAATCAATCAATATATATCAAATTCAACATCAAGCCTCCTCAACTCACACATTGACACATTACCACAATTTACAAAATCACTATCCCATCATTCTAGCCCACTTCACCCAAGTGGCTCAAACCCAAACACATTGACATATCATATACTCTTCCTCATGCCAATTTTCAACAACACCAATTCCAATTAACCATCATTATACATAATCAATATCATATTCACCATCAACATGGTTCAACCCACAATTCAACCATAACCAATCATCAAGCATATATCACAACATGCATATTTCTCTTACATCATACCATCAAGGCATCAATAATCATCATCACATATATGACCACATCATATATATCAACCATTCAACAACACCAACAATTCAATGCCTATCTTAGGACCTCTAGCCTAAGTATTTCCTACCACATTACATATTAGATACGAGAAACCGAGACCATACCTTAGCCAATTTTTCCAAGCTCCACCAGAGCACTTCCAAACCACTTTTCCTCAAGCTCTCAAGGCCTCAACACCTCCAAGAACAGATTTCTCACCATCAAATCCTTTCTCAAGCTTTTCAATATCACCAATCAAGCTCCAAAATTCACATATACACAACCTAAGCCACAATCATCATACCCATACACAACATCTCAATACCCAAACATCATAGAATAACAAAATACACTAGGGTTGAGAATCTTACCACACCCAAAGTCCAAGGAGACAAGATTAACCTTCTCCTTCAAGAGAGTTGGGTTCTATAACATCAAAGAGCCCAAAATCTCAACATTTTTGCTCATGAAACTCGAAATTAAGGCTAGAAATTTGAAGAGCAAAATGTGGCTTACCTCAAGATTAATTGTATGGGTTTTGTAGAGCTCTCCACGGTGAACGCGTGGCCGCAAACGGTGCGGCAATCGGAGCTCTAGATCAAAATTTTGGTGGTTTGAAGATCAAGTGAGAGAAAGAACTTGAGAGAGTGTTCTTCCCTCCATGGCCTCCATTTCCAATGTGTGAGTGTGTTTAATGAGGAGAGAGAATGCTGAAAGCTAGGGTTTTGGTTTAGTTTAGTTGGGCCAAGAGCCCATTTTGGGTCCGGTTGGCCCGGTTTGGTCCGTTCGGTCCAATCTGGGTCCGAATTCTATAAAATTGGTACCGAAATTCTTGTCTCAACCTCCTCTATCACATTTAGCCATAAAAATCACATTTTGGACTTTCTAGAATAAATTCTCATTTATGGGTTAATTAGGCGTTAATTAACCGGGTCTTACATTTATGCTTCGCATTCTCTCTTCATAAACCGTAGGAGCTTGCCACGGTTTACACACAAACCACACAATTTATAATCCGTGGTAGGTTGCCACGGTTTATGTTAAAATTGTAAACCGTGGTAGCTTTTCACGGTTTACATAGAAGTGTCAAACTGTACAATTAGATAAGGAATATTTGTTTTGTGTATTTGAGTAAAGCTTTTACCTATTTTATTTATTTAGGTAAATTGTCCTGTTTTAAATATATAAAATGTGAGCGCAGTATGGGAAGTCGTCAAATCCCCCATTTTATAATGTATAAAATTAATACATAATTAATATAAATGTACGTTTTCTAATTAAATAAATAAAATATACATGTACGTTAGTGTAAATCATTATAATATAATAAAATGTTATTGTTTTCCTAATTATCGTAGAAATATTCATGAGTATAAATTTTCTAATATTTTTTTTTAAAATGTTGCAAAAGATAATTGTGAGTGTTTGAAAGCATATTGAAGTACCCGATACACTATGCTTTTGATTGTGATATAGACACAATGACTATTTTAAATTCAGTGTCATCATCATCTTTAGTTTAATTTATGACTCCAATTATTTACATATTGACTAAAAATTTCTCCAAAATGACATGATATTAGACTGATCGTAAATAGATTTTAATTGTTTTTGTTTTCCTTTTATAAAAGATATGCGTAGCCTATTTAAAAATTAAAAAAAATAATTAAATTGATTAATAGATTGTCTTTTAATTTTAAATCTTAATCATTCATATAAAACATAATAAAATAAAAATAAAAATAAAAATTTATTTAATTAAGAGTAAAGTATATTTTTTGTCCCTAAAGTTTGTTAAAAATTTTAAAAATATCCCTAAGTTTTGATTTGTTTCAATTTTGTCCCTCAAATTTTCGATTTGCATCAATTTTATCCTTATTACTGATTTTTTGATAATTAATATTTTTCTTTTCAAATATACCCCTCCCTTATTATGTCTATCATCATCATCATCACAACCATCTGTGTCTCTTTCTTTCTCTCTTTTCATCTTCACCGTCCTCTCCACCCCCATCATCATCACAACCCTCTGTCTCTCTTTCTTTCTCTCCATCTCCATTACTACCATCTCCATCACCACCATCTCTTTTGAGCCCCAATCTTCGATGACCACTACCCTTTTTCTTCTTCTTCGCGCAAACCCAGACACAACAAAGCCATCGCTCTTCCTCCTTCTGTGTTAGTAAACAGAGAATGAGATGTGGGATAGGTTCTATGGAACTGATTTTTGGAGGGGCTCTTCTCGCAGGATCTCTCTAGCAATGCTCTTACCACTTTTCACTCTCAATATGTTCATTGAAATTTTAAAAAGCATGCATTTTTGCCCAACAATGAAGTTTAAAAAAAAACCATACTTTTTTATGATGCATGTGTTTAAAGATGTGGTCTTTTCTCTCATCCTCCTCTTTTTATTTTCTCTCTTTTTTTTAATTTTTAATTTTTTTTAGGAAAGGGGAGGAGGTTGGAGTATGATCATGGTCATGATGATAAATTTGTTTGTTTTGGATGTTGGTATTTTGAGAAATGAGAAGAAGTGTGTTGAAATGGATCATGTTTGGTTCTTTGTCATTTAATTTTTGTGTTATTAATTTTCCAATGAGGTATAGTACGAGTAATATTGAAAGGAAGAAACTTTCTTGTTGGGGTCGGGGTTTCAGGTTGATGTGGTAGCAAAAGAATTTTACTTTGCTTTGTGTGAAATTTGAAAACAAAAAAAGGAAGAAACTTTGTTATTGGGGTTAAGGTTTCAGGTTGGTGTGGCAGCAAAAGAATTTTGCTTTGTTTTGTGTGAAATCTAGAAACAAAAAAAAAGGTATTAACCCAAATTATACTTGCTAATAAAGAGAAGGAGGGAGAGCGATGGCTTCATTGTTGCTGGATTTGTGCGAAGAAAAAGAAAAAAAAGTGGTGGTCATCGAAGATTGGGGCTCAACGGAGATGGTGGTGATAGAGATGGAGAGAAAGAAAGAGAGACAGAGAATTGTGATGATGATGAGGGTGGAGAGGACGGTGAAGTTGAAAAGAGAGAAAGAAAGAGAGACAGAGGGTTGTGATGATGACGATGATAGGTATAATAAATGAGGGGTATATTTGAAAAGAAAAATATTAATTATCAAAAAATTAGTAATCAAGGTAAAATTGATGCAAATCGAAAACTTGAAGGATAAAATTGAAACAAATCAAAATTTAGGGATATTTTTAAAACTTTTAACAAATTTTAAGGACAAAAAATATACTTTACCTTTTAATTAATAAAGAATACAGTACTTTTACTTAACAATGATTGCTTAAGGATGAACCTGCTAATAATTTTGACATTCTTCAAAAATGGATAAATAATTCAAAGAAGGAAGTAACCACAAAAAATAACACCTTGTGTGGCATTGACAGCCATCAGTTGAGTATTGAACTTCAAATTATATACCAAAACTAAATTATGTAGGCATGAATAATTTGGTCAATTAATTTAAGCTAGTACATGAGGTTATCCATAATTATAAAGATCCCTACCACAGGACTATAGACTATAATTTTATGTATGCATTAAATACAATATTATATATATGCCGTTATTAAACAAACATCTCAGTAAGGGAAATTCCTCATGACAACTTTCCTTTTATTTAAGACCATTCTCTACTCTGTTGTACTGTACAATAAGTACTTCCCTTCAGTGCTATATTTGGTCACCAATTTATTATAAGATCACCGGTAAAGTGAGAGAAAATTTATTAATACATCGTTCATAATTCCTAAATTTGACAAAGCTTTAACTGAGGAATGTGAATTGATAAGAATCACATATATATAGAGATATTTATTTACCTCCTTTACACCTTCAAATTCAAAAGAGAAGGGCGCTTTAATTTACTTACAAGAAGATGAGCGAAACGAGAGGTAACCTAAAATAAATAATATATAGGTATGAAAAAAAAGAAAAGCTTAAAGAGATAGAGAGAGAGACCAAAAAGTGTGGTTATTATGACTGTGAGTGGGAGCAAGTTATAATGAAAAGTTGATGGACTTACCTACCGAGGTAGCTAGCCCTTATTCAAAAATTGAACATAGCTTGCAATATTGCTCGGATTTTTTTGTTCCAGGATTTTGTTACCATATGAGGGCAAGTTAAAACACACATTCAATGAGATGTCACCATCCTAATTAACTTATCTATTTACTACAAATATTTTAAGTTCTTTTTGTTTTTTTTTTTCCCTTTGATAGTTAGATATTTGACTAAGGTCTAAGCTAGTATTCCTGTTCTCAATCAAAGCCAAAAAGAATAAAAAAAACTGAGTTTAGAAAAAGTATGCTTGACAACATTTTGTTTTTAAAATTTCTTGCTCATTAAAGGATTTTTTACTTAAATAAAATAAACCCAGTCAAATTTATTAGATTTCTCTAAATAAAATTTTAAAATATAAATATCCTAACTCTTCTTAATATTATATAAATCGTCCTAAAAATATGAAAGTTATATAATATATTAATCATGTCCCCAAAAAGACGATTTATGTATGCATGGACAATTGATAAAAGGCGTAAATTATGCTAGGGTAGATAGAGTTTAGAGTTGGTTATAAATTGTAGTAGCCTAATGAATTTAAGGTGTTCTGATCGGCTAAAACACACCTGAGTGGCACGATTTACTACCACAGTTATAGTATACTTATTTGGTATAGTAAATTCTAATTAATAATGGATCATTACACAAATAATTTCAGTTTTAAAATTTATAAGTATGAACCCCTAAAAATAATCAATTGAGTCTCCACAAAATTTTATCCTTCTACGACTTAAAAAAAATCGAACCAAAAGTCCATCTTATTAAAGTGCAAACTTACACAACTTTTACAAGATACTTTTTTTGTCATTAAATTATTGTATTTTAATGTTTTTTATTTTTGGGTTTCTTTGGACCATATTTTTTAGGTTAAATTTTGTATCCTCTTCATGTTTATTATGGATAGTACTTTTATTAATTATTTAATATTTATTATGATAAACATATTAAATATATAGTATTTCAAATAATAAATTATATAATGTTTTTTTAATATAGTACTCCAACTGTTGAGTTAAGAAATTAACTAAATTAATTAGTGATGACAAACATTATTTTTGGGCAAAATAAATAATTGGTGTTGATTAATTGTATTCATTTTCACTAATTGTTTATTGTTGCAGGCCAAAATTTCAATAGTCCAAATGGAATAAAAAGCAATTAGCAAAGATGATTGGGCTGAAAAGCAAAAATCAGAAGCCCAAGAAAAAAGCAAAAAGATAGAAGCCAAAGAAATCAGATGGGCCAAACAGGTTACAAGAACCAAACCGATCCAAACCCGTATCCATCCCACAAAGCTTCTCTTGTAAGATTGAATTCTTCACTCCTCCAAAAATGTGCAACGTTCTTCTCCTCTCTAATCAAGTCACATCAAGGATTCAGAAAAGTAAGAAAGAGAAAGAGAAAAAGCTTCCTCCCTAAGCTAGTAACCAAAGAAAGCAAGAAAGAGAAAATTTAAGCTTGAAACACAGAAAGCTAAAACAGAAAATCCAAACCAAATCAAGCTTTGGCTAAAGGTAATCCATCTCATCTCGCTTGCATCAAATCTTCTTCTCTTCTTCCCAACTCTCTGCTCTATCCGAAAATGGCATTCAAGGAAAAGTGGTTCTCTTCCCTATTCTGTTTCACATCTAAGGTCACAAGTGATACTTGGGGACCAAGTAGTTTTTCAATGGCTAAGATCAAGTTGACCATGAGAAGAATTCTATGGTTACTGCATTGTGGCTTTCGGTCAAGATGAGGAAGTCAGAGAAAAGTTTCTACTCTGAAGTTTAAGGTGAAAAAGTGAAGCTGTGGGTTGGTGAAGCTCAAGGCTCAAGGTGTTGACCTTGGAAGAAGAACCAGCAACATGCAAGGAGATAAAAGAGGTTTTGCTGTTCATTCAAGAACCAAGGAGAGAAAATCAGAGTGTGAGAACAGTGTTCAAAAGTTCCTCTACTTGGATAATGCTTACTTTCAAAGAAGCATTTGGCTAATATTGAAGAACTGCATCTGAGGTTTGAGAATCTGGTTTTGCACATAGCAAAGAGGCTGCTGATGAAGTCAATCTCCTTCATGTTTTTACTGATTGTAATGTACTTTTCCAAGTTTATCTTTCTGTAATTTCTTGTGAGAAAAGGCATTGTGAGAAAGCTCAAGTAAAAGCCATGAGTGAAAAAAAAAGGCTGAGCGATACACTTGAGAGAAAAGCCTAGAGTTATTTTCTGATTTCTTTAGGTTGGTTAAGTGTCTTGTATCTTGTACCTGTTTTGGTATCTCTTTCTTATTTGGGTTAGCACTAAGAGTGAATAGTTAGGAGTTAGCATAGCCAATGTCAAGTTAGGATAGAACTTGAGTGTGAAATTGGTGTATGTAATTCTATTAACTATAGTGAAATTCTTCCATAATTGTGGAGGAGACTGGATGTAGGTTGCATAACACAAGGCAACCGAACCAGGATACTTGCTGGTGTTAGCTTTTCTTTTCTCTGCTGTGTTCTGTTTTCTGATAATCATGAGACAAAAATAAATTGTCTCATAAATTTTTGCTGCTGAGTTCAAATAGAATCAGAATTGCAAATCTGTTTTAAAGGGGAAATAACAGCAACTTAAAAGGAAGGCATAGATTCAACCCCCCTTCTCTAAGCCTACCACAACCTTCAATTGGTATCAGGAGCTAAGGTATTAAGAATCAAGCTTAACCGCTTGGAGCAAAGATCCAATGGCAAACAACTTGGGCACAACCACAGTTGCTTACACCCTCACTGAAGGCCAGTCAAACAACCGGCCACCTTTCTTCAACGGGAAGAACTATTCCTACTAGAAAGAAAGGATAAGGATCTTCATCCAATCTATTGACTACAACATATGGAAGATCGTTGTAAGCGGTCCAAAGATCCCAACAAAAACAAGTGCTGATGGAGTGGTGACTCCAAAAGAAGAAGCTGAATGGAATGAAGATGATAAGAAGAAGATAGAGCTGAATGCTAAAGCAATCAACCTTCTTCACTGTGCTATCAGCTTTGAAGAGTACCGAAAGGTGTCTAGATACAAGACAGCCAAAGAAATTTGGGAAAAACTCCAGGTTACACACGAAGGCACCAAACAAGTAAAAGAAACGAGGATTGATATGCTGCGAAAAGAGTACGAGATTTTTAGCATGAAGGATGGAGAAAGCATTGATGAAGCATTTTGAGAGATTCTCAATCATAATCAACAACCTTGATGCTATGGGTACAAACTATGCAGAACAAACCTTGGTGAGAAAACTCCTTAGAAGTCTCACAAAAGAATGGGAAAACACTGCCACTATCCTAACCGAGAGTAACAACATAAGTCCCATAACCTATGATGAGCTGAGAGGAAAACTCCTTGCCTATGAAGCCACACACACAAACACAGACTCAAAAAAAAAGGGAATAGCCCTCAAGTCACAAATAGAACCAAAAGAGAGTGAGTCTAGTGATGGTATTTCAGATGACGAGCTTTTATTTTTTGCTAGGAGATTTAGAAGGATGATGAAGAGCAAGGGCAAATACAAGGGTTCAAGTTCAAAGGAGCACAAGATAGACTTGAGCAAGGTGACGTGTCATCATTGCAAGGAGGCTGGACACTTCAAGTCAAACTATCCAAAACTCAAAAAGGAGGACAAAGGAAAGAAGGAAAGGAAGAGAGTACTCATGGCAGCTTGGGAAGATCTTGAGAATGACTCAAATGAAGAAGAAGAATCTGAAGGAGATGACAAAGACTGCTTCATGGCTAGAAACAATAATCTTGATGAGGTAAACTATTATGATTTGACCATTGAGGACTTGCATGCTATTATTGATAATCTCACTTTAAACACATCAAAACTGCTTGATAAATACAATGAATGTAGATCTGAAAGAGATGTGTTAAGAGCAGAAAATAATTTTTTAAAAGAAAAAGTGAAGGAAACTGAATGTGCATTGGACATCATTGAAGAAAACAGATTTCTAAAATCTGAACTTGAAAAATTAAACGGAAATCACATTGTGGATCCTTCTCATGAGTTAATTGCTGAAAATGAAAGATTAAATGATAAGATTAAAAGGCTGAATGGTGACTTAGCAAAATTTGCTCAAGGTTCCAAAAACTTGGACAAATTACTTGCAAGTCAAAGACCATTGTTTGAAAAATCTGGTTTAGGCTACATAGCCAAGGAAGATGCAGTTTCTAATACTTCTTCTATAAAATTTGTGGCTTCTTCATCAAATACCAAATCCATACCAAGCAAATCAGGTATCGGATATGTTTCAACTTGTGAAGAAAAATTTGATGAAGCAAACACAAGTGAAACTGAGCCTTCACCAAAAACTGGTCCGAGTCCAAACCGGCCAGGTTTGGGTTACATTTCAAAAAATGAGGATGCTTTCAAGAAACCAATATTTTACAACAAAACCTCATTTTCGAAAGGTAAAAATATTCAAAAAAATTCTGGTGAAAACATTTTTGCAAAGAAGAAAAATTATAACAAAAATCAGTTTGTCAAAAGAAATGCATCTCCTCCAAAAACCAAAAAATTCCAACCATTTAATCATTTCAAGCAATATAACTCACCTCAATCTCAGTGGCACACATCAGAAAATCATTGTGTTAATTGCAAGAAATTTGGTCACTCATATGCACAATGCTTCATTGAAAAAAGAGTTGCTGGAAACAAAGTTTACAATATTGTTCGTGATTTCAATGCACTTAGGCAACCAAGATGGATTAACATCAAAGGATCCAAATTAATTTGGATACCTAAGGCTACTTGAAACTCATCATGCAGATTTGCCTAGCATCCAAGAACAAAAAGGACATGTGGTACATGGATAGTGGATGTTCAAGGCACATGACTGGAAGGTCAACCTACTTCATCAAACTAAATAAGTATGATGGAGGTTTTGTGACCTTTGGAGATGATGGTAAAGGTAAAATCATTGCTGTTGGAAAAGTAGGTAATGAGCAATCTACTTTCATTGATGATGTGCTTTTGGTATGTGATTTAAAGCACAATCTTTTGAGTATAAGTCAGCTGTGTGATTTAGGATATTTAATTATTTTTAAAAGGCTTGAATGCTGTGTTGTTAATGAAAAGACAAATGAAGTGATGTTTGTTGCCAAGCGTTTTAATAATATGTATGAACTTACTCTTGATGAACTAAAGGATCAAAATGTAGCTTGTCTTCACTCTAAAGAATCTGAAAAGTGGTTATGGCACAAGAGATTGGGCCATGCAAGTATGTTTCAAATAAACAAACTTGTAAAGAAAGAATTAGTAAGAGGTCTCCCTTTGATAAAGTTTGACAAAGACATCACTTGTGATTCTTGCCAAATGGGAAAATAAACAAAAAGTTCTTTTAAACCAAAGGAAGACATCTCTACTAAAAGACCACTTGAGTTGCTACACATTGATTTATTTGGTCCAACAAGAACTCAAAGCCTAGGTGGTAAACATTATGGTTTAGTAATTGTGGATGACTATACTAGGTTTGGTTGGGTTTTATTTCTTGCACACAAAAATGAAGCTTTTTCAGCCTTTGAACCTTTTTGCAAGAAACTTCAAAATGAAAAGGATTTAAAAATTTCTTCTATAAGAAGCGATCATGGAACTGAATCTGAAAATAATTTGTTTGAATCCTTTTGTGAGGAATTTGGAATATCTCACAACTTTTCTTGTCCAAGAACACCATAACAAAATGGTGTTGTGGAAAGAAGAAATAGAAGCATACAAGAGATGACAAGAGCTATGCTTTGTGAGAGTAATGTTCCAAAATTTCTTTGGGCTGAAGCGGTCAACACGGCTTGCCACATTTTGAATAGAACAATCATAAGAAAATTTTTAAAGAAAACCTCTTATGAACTTTGGAAAGGCTACCCACCAAACTTAGATTACTTGCACATCTTTGGATGCAAATGTTTTGTTTTAAATAACAAAGAAAATTTGGGTAAATTTGATCCAAAGGCTTATGAGTGTTTGTTTGTAGGATATTCCACAACTAGTAAAGCATATAGGGTTTATCATCAAGATGCTAGAATTATTGAGGAGTCCATACATGTTACATTTTGTGATACTAACTTGGTGCAAAGCATTTTGGAAGATTGTGATGCAGGAAATCAAGCTCAAAAGGAGGATGAAACTGCTCAAAATCAAGGAAAAGAAAATTCTGGACAAACTGAACCAGAAACTGCAAATGCTGAAAATTCAAGAGACAATTCCATTTTGTCTCATGAATCTGAAGGAAATTCTGCGGCCAGCAGCGCCCAAAATCCCTTGGTGACTGAATCTGCCTCCAAGTCCACTAGACCTCGTGAGTGGAGATTCTTGAAGAATTATCCTGAGGAATTTGTCATTGGGGATGTCTCTTATGGAGTGCAAACAAGGTCTTCCACTAGAAAGGCCAATGAAGGATCCAACATTGCCCTTCTATCGCAAATAGAGCCTCAAAATGTTAAGGAAGTACTTAGTGACCCATCTTGGGTTAAAGCTATGGAGGATGAGCTTCTTGAGTTTGAAAAGAACTAAGTATGGACTTTGGTTCCAAGGCCAAGTGGAAAGAAAATGACCGGCACCAAGTGGATATTTCGGAACAAGTTGGGAGAAGATGGTAGCATTGCAAGAAACAAGGCAAGGCTAGTGGCTCAAGGATATGACCAAGAAGAAGGAATAGACTTTGATGAATCCTTCGCCCCTGTTGCCCGAATGAAAGCCATAAGATTTCTCTTAGCTTATGCTGCATTTTGTGGTTTTAAATTATATCAAATGGATGTGAAATGTGCATTTTTGAATGGTGTGATAGATAGAGAAGTGTATGTGGAGCAGCCTCCTGGTTTTGAAAATAAAGAACATTCTAATCATGTTTTCAAATTGTCTAAAGCTCTCTATGGTTTAAGACAAGCTCCTAGAGCTTGGTATGAGAGACTTAGCTCTTTTCTTTTGAAAAATGGTTTTCAAAGAGGCACCACTGACACAACTCTATTCATCAAAAACTCTAATGATTCTTTTATTCTAGTCCAAATATATGTTGATGACATTATTTTTGGATCTGCAAATGAATCCCTTTGTTCTGAATTTGGAAAACTCATGACAAGTGAATTTGACATGAGTATGATGGGTGAACTTAATTTCTTCCTTGGGCTGCAAATTAAACAAACTGAAAAAGGTATTTTCATTCATCAAGAAAAGTATGCCAAGGAATTAGTTAAGAAATTTGGTATGGAAAATGCCAAATCCATGGGAACACCCATGCATCCTAGTTCTAAGTTAGATAAGGGAGAAGCTGAGAAAGATGTTGATGAGACTAGGTATAGAGGAATGATTGGTTCCCTTATGTACTTAACTTCATCTAGACCCAATATTGTGCAAAGTGTTGGATTGTGTTCTAGGTTCCAATCCAAACCTAAAGAGTCACATCTTTCTGCAGTTAAAAGGATCATTAGATATGTTCATGGCACATCTAATTTTGGTCTTTGGTATCCTAAGATTGATGATTTTTCTGCAGTTGGTTATTGTGATGCAGACTTTGCTGGTGATAGAGTTAATAGAAGGAGCACTTCTGGTTTATGTTGCTTCCTTGGAAAGTCCTTAAATGTTTGGTCAAGTAAGAAGCAACCAATAGTGGCCTTATCCACTGCAGAGGCTAAGTATATAGCTGCTTCTTCTTGTTGTTCTCAACTTTTATGGTTAAAAACACAGCTTGCTGATTACAAATTAAAGGCTGAAAATATTCCCTTGATGTGTGATAATATGAGTGCCATTAATATTTCTAAAAATCCAGTTTTGCACTCAAGGATGAAGCATATTGAAGTGAAATTTCACTCAATAAGAGAACATGTCCAAAAAGGGGATATTAGCATTCAATTTGTTAAATCTGAGGGGCAATTAGCAGATATTTTTACAAAACCATTAGCTGAGGATAGATTCTGTATGCTTAGGACTTGTCTAGGAATTTTAAGTTATGATTCTTTATTTGAAAATTGCTGATGTATTTGCTGGAGATTTTTGTCTCACAAACAGGTACGAGACAATTCTGGGCAGGTGATGAACGTCTCCATCAAGCCAGCGTGTTCTGGGCTTGTTTCAAATGAAAGATAATCTGGGCCAACCTCAAAATCAGATCTAGAATGGTCCATTATGTTTCCTTAAATCCAACTATCTCTGGGCCCATATGTGAATGTTACATTTTTTTGGTGATGGGCTATATTTTTATTTTTTTCATTTAATGTTTATAATCCAAAAAGATTTTCAGTTTTTTTTTTTCAAAATTTAAAATTCATTTCCTGTTTTTTATTTTCAAATCAAGTCAAATCTCAAATTTATGAGGTTAGGTCTTTTCATGTCATTTCAAAAGTGATGCAGTTGCATGGTTTTGGAAAACCACTTTTGGGTACGGTTACCAACACTCCCTCTATAACTTCTCTCCATAACTTCTCCTCAACCCTTCGGTTTCTTCCCTGTCACTCCACTGTCTCTCTTCCATCAAAAGCCTAAATCTAACCAAAAATGGGGAAGAAAGTTATTGCCAAAAGAGCACCTCGTGAGAAAATCCATAAACTTCAAGGATATCCAAGACCATCAACTCGTTCTCAAGACACCACTTTTACTCCTTCACCTTCTCCTCCTACCTCTCCTCCTCGCACAGTTCCCATGGCGCGAACCAAGACCACTCCAAGGTACCCTGCTCCTGCCAAACCGACGCCACCACCTATGGCAACGCCATCCAAACCAAGTTCCTTAAAACCCAGTTCTTCCAAGGGTAAGCATCCTGCTGTTGAAGAGCCTGTTCCTGAGCCTACAAAACCTAAGTCAAGGTCTGTTCCTATGCGTTCACAAAGAGGTAACCCTCATTGCCCTCTCAAATCTGTTAGAGAACTAGACATTGATCCTTTTTCTCACAAATCACACTTCATAACATCTCACTCAGATTATAACCCCCATCGTTTCAAATCTGCCATGAACCATGATTTTTATGAGGGAGTTATTCAGTATCGTACTCTATGTCCCTCTTTTCTTGTTGATTTACCAGATTTGAAAAAGAATGGTTTTCCTTTTGTTGAAAATTTAGAATTTTTAGACTGGAATCACCTTTTCAAAATAAAAAAACCTGTATATCCTCAGTTAGTCAAAGAATTTTATGCAAACATGACTTATCATGAAGGAAGTGTGCATTCTTATGTTAAGGGCAGCGACATTATCTTGAATAATGAAACGATCAGTGATTCCTTGAAGTACACTGATGTTGGGCCGTGTGCTTATACATCTGTGAAGTGGGATGAAGGTGTTGGTATCTCTTACCATGATGCATTAACTCATATTTGTGAACATGTTTCCTTGATTGATGGCATCACACCCACTCACAAAGCCCTCGGATATGAACATGCTCAGTTGCACCGTATTGTTAACCACATTTTAATTCCTCAAAGTGGTTCATATCAAAGGGTTTCTTACACGGACACACTTATTTTGTATGCCCTAATAACCAAAACAGAAATATCTTTTGCCTATTAATGGCTAGATACATGTTTGATTCTGTTAGAAGTGTGAAAGATAAAGGACTACCTTATGGCATGTTTTTGACTTGCATATTTGAGACTTTTGGTGTTGACCTGTCAAATGAGGCTTATGAAAATAAACATTCATACCTAAAAGGGGGTGGTTCAGTGAAACAGCAAAAAGGACCAACTTGATCTGAGAGAGTGGTTCTAGATGATGATGATGAAGAGTACATCCCAGATGACTCTCCTCCTCCTTCCACTGAGGGTACTTCTATTTCCACTGGGAAGAAATCTGCTCTGCTGAATGTGGTCAAGGATGTTGCTCAAGAGTTTGTTTCCCAATCAAATCATTTGATTGCCATGAGCAAGGAACAAAGGAAGCTAGCTAGCAAGCATGAGAACTTCCTGAAGAAATCAAGAGATAGGGTGGCTGTGCTCATGACCTTCATTGATAACCTTAATAATGATGAAGACATTGCCACTGATGTTGAAGAGGAAGCTGTTTTGGAGGGGGATGGTTCTGATGCCTAGGATTTGTCTCATAAAAACTGCTGTTGCTGCTCTCTTTTTGTCTCATAAATTCTATTTCTTTAGCTACTTTTGAGCTATTTTATTTTGGATGACTGTAATAACTCTGAATATTGCTGCACCTTTGGTAGTTTAGTCAGTACTTTGCACTATAGACTAACTCTTTTCTGCAGGACGCAAGACTTTGTTTTTGTTGATCTTGCTTATTATCCACCCTTGATGACAAAAGGGGGAGTAATAGCAATAGGATAATAGATTCAAGTACTTCTTTTGGGATTTTTGCTGCATTAATACTTGATTTCACATGTTGAATCAGTTTGCTGATGGTATTAGCTTGATATTGGGCTGATTATGTGATGTTGCTTGACTGATATCCCTTAGCCAAGATAAATATATTTTAGCTATTTATTGTGCTCTCTTTGAAATCAAAGAAAATCAGGAACCAAAAGGAAAGCACAAATTCAGGGGGAGCAACATAAGAGCAAATAACAAAAATTAAAGGGAGTTTCTAAACCTTACTCAAATATATTTCCTTTTTGATTATTGCTTAAACTATGTTTGTCATCAAGGGGGAGATTGTTGGTTAAGAAATTAACTAAATTAATTAGTGATGACAAACATTATTTTTGGGCAAAATAAATAATTGGTGTTGATTAATTGTATTCATTTTCACTAATTGTTTATTGTTGCAGGCTAAAATTTCAATAGCCCAAATGGAATAAAAAGCAATTAGCAAGGATGATTGGGCTGAAAAGAAAAAATCAGAAGCTCAAGAAAAAAGCAAAAAGATAGAAGCCAAAGAAATCAGATGGGCCAAATAGGTTACAAGAACCAAACCGATCCAAGCCCGTATCCATCCCACAAAGCTTCTCTTGTAAGATTGAATTCTTCACTCCTCCAAAAATGTGCAACGTTCTTCTCCTCTCTAATCAAGTCACATCAAGGATTCAGAAAAGTAAGAAAGAGAAAGAGAAAAAGCTTCCTCCCTAAGCTAGTAACCAAAGAAAGCAAGAAAGAGAAAATTTAAGCTTGAAACACAGAAAGCTAAAACAGAAAATTCAAACCAAATCAAGCTTTGGTTAAAGGTAATCCATCTCATCTCGCTTGCATCAAATCTTCTTCTCTTCTTCCCAACTCTCTGCTCTATCCGAAAATGGCATTCAAGGGAAAGTGGTTCTCTGCCCTATTCTGCTTCACATCTAAGGTTACAAGTGATACTTGGGGACCAAGTAGTTTTTCAATGGCTAAGATCAAGTTGACCATGAGAAGAATTCTATGGTTACTGCATTGTGGCTTTCATTCAAGATGAGGAAGTCAGAGGAAAGTTTCTACTCTGAGGATTAAGGTGAAAAAGTGAAGCTGTGGGTTGGTGAAGCTCAAGGCTCAAGGTGTTGACCTTGGAAGAAGAACCAACAACATGCAAGGAGATAAAAGAGGTTTTGCTGTTCATTCAAAAACCAAGGAGAGAAAACCAGAGTGTGAGAACAGTGTTCAAAAGTTCCTCTACTTGGATAATTCTTACTTTCAAAGAAGCATTCGACCAATATTGAAGAACTGCATCTGAGGTTTGAGAATCTGGTTTTGCACATAGCAAAGAGGCTGCTGATGAAGTCAATCTCCTTCATGTTTTTACTGATTGTAATGTACTTTTCCAAGTTTATCTTTCTATAATTTCTTGTGAGAAAAGGCATTGTGAGAAAGCTCAAGTAAAAGCCATGAGTGAAAAAAAAAGGCTGAGCGATACACTTGAGAGAAAAGCCTAGAGTTATTTTCTGATTTCTTTAGGTTGGTTAAGTGTCTTGTATCTTGTACCTATTTTGGTATCCCTTTCTTAGTTGGGTTAGCACTAAGAGTGAATAGTTAGGAGTTAGCATAGCCAATATCAAGCTAGGATAGAACTTGAGTGTGAAACTGGTGTATGTAATTCTGTTAACTATAGTGAAATTCTTCCATAATTGTGGAGGAGACTGGATGTAGGTTGCATAACACAAGGCAACCGAACCAGGATACTTGCTGGTGTTAGCTTTTCTTTTCTCTGCTGTGTTCTGTTTTCTGATAATCATGAGACAAAAATAAATTGTCTCATAAATTTTCGCTGCTGAGTTCAAACAGAATCAGAATTGCAAATCTGTTTTAAAGGGGAAATAACAGCAACTTAAAAGGAAGGCATAGATTCAACCCCCTCTTCTCTAAGCTTACCACAACCTTCACCAACATATAAGCATATTAAAAAAAATTAGTATATCGTGTATAAAAACTAATGCAATTATCACATTTTAATTTTTTTTGACATAACTTATTGATTGGAGTACTATATAAGAAAAAAAATTATTGTTACCGCAGACAAAAGTAAAGAAAAATTGGTGATTTTTTTTAATTTAAAGTAATTAATGTACAAATTAAATTAAATTAAATTAAAGTAATTATTGTCATTATAAATCGTTTTAGCCTTATTAGGTTACTAATTTAAGAGTAAATCGTGGCTAGGTTCCATGAGTTACTGAAATCGAGCATAAATTGTTGTAGGGGACTTAGAGTTACGTATTACACGTATACTGGTGCACGAAATTGTGATCATCAACAATGGCACCAATAGGCTTGGTGTTCTCAAACGTGAATCACACTTTGTCACAACTTCGCACAACTAACCAGCAAGTGCACTAGGTCGTCCAAGTAATACCTTACGTGAGTAAGGGTCGATCCCACGGAGATTGTTGGTATGAAGTAAGCTATGGTCATCTTGTAAATCTCAGTTCAAATGGTTATGATAGTTTTCGAAAATATAAAGATAAATAAAGCATAAAATAAAGATAGAGATACTTATGTAATTCATTGGTGGGAATTTCAGATAAGTGCATGGAGATGCTGTGTTCCTTCTGAATCTCTGCTTTCCTACTGCTTCATCCAGTCATTCTTACTCCTTTCCATGGCAAGCTGTATGTAGGATGTCACCGTTGTCAATGGCTACTTCCCATCCTCTCAGTGAAAATGGTCCTCTACGATTTCCTGCATGGCAAATCAGCTGTTGGTTCTCGATCACGTCGGAATAGGATCCATTGATCCTTTTTCGTCTGTCACTACGCCCAACACTCGCTAGTTTGAAGCTCGTCACAGTCATTCAATCCCTGAATCCTACTCGGAATACCACAGACAAGGTTTAGACTTTCCGGATTCTCATGAATGCTGCCAATGGATTCTAGCTTATACCACGAAGACTCTGATCTCACGGAATGAAAGACTCGGTTGTCAGGTGAGGGCAACCATGCGTCGTGCATCAGGAATCCAAGAGATACACACTCTAGCTCTCGCTTGTAGAACGGAGGTGGTTGTCAGGCACGCATTCATAAGGATGGATGATGATGAGTGTCACGGATCATCACATCCATCAGGTTGAAGTACGAGTGATATCTTAGAATAAGAATAAGCATGAATTGAGTAGAAAATAGTAGTAATTGCATTAGAACTCGAGGTACAGCAGAGCTCCACACCCTGATCTATGGTGTGTAGAAACTTCACCGTTGAAAATACATAAGTGATAATGGTCCAAGCATGGCCGAGAGGCCAGCCTCCAAAACGTGATCAAAGGATCAAAATACAATCCAAAGATGTCTAATACAATAGTAAAATGTCCTATTTATACTAGACTAGTTACTAGGGTTTACAGAAATAAGTCTAAATGCAGAAATCCACTTTCGGGGCCCACTTTGGTGTGTGCTTAGGCTGAGCTTGAGCTTTACACATGCAGAGGCTTCACTTAGAGTTAAACGCCAAGTTGTAACGTGTTTTTGGCGTTTAATTCTGGTTCGTGACGTATTTTTGGCATTTTACTCCAGAATGCAGCATGGAACTGGCATTGAATGCCACTTTGTGTTGTCTAAACTTGAATAAATTATAAACTATTATATATTGCTGGAAAGCTCTGGATGTCTAATTTCCAACGCCATTAAGAGCGCGCCAATTGGAGTTTTGTAGCTCCAGAAAATTCATTTTGAGTGCAGGGAGGTCAGAATCCAACAACATCAGCAGCCCTTTGTCAGCCTAAATCAGATTTTTGCTCAGGTCCCTCAATTTCAGCCAGAAAATACCTGAAATCACAGAAAAACATACAAATTCATAGTAAAGTCCAGAAATGTAAATTTAGCATAAAAACTAATGAAAACATCCCTAAAAGTAACTAGATCCTACTAAAAACTACCTAAAAACAATACCAAAAAGCGTATAAATTATCCGCTCATCATATACGTAAATCGTACTACACAGATGTATTTTAGTCTCAAAACACGTTAAATTTATTAGACTACCACCAATTATAGTCAACTCTGAACCTTATCTACTCTAGTATAATTTACGTCTTTTACTAATCATCTATGCATGCATAAATCGTTCTTAGATGACAAAGTTAATATATTATATAACCCTTATGTCGTTTGAACGATTTATACAATAGTAAAAAGAGAGTATTTATGTCTTAAAATTTCATTTAGGAAAATCTAATAAATCTATCTTGATTAAAGGTTAATAAAAGTTTGTGTCATTGTATTATAATATAATGAGTTGAGATATAGTCAGCTGTTAAAAGCATATGATCAATTATAATATAAATTATTGGTGTACGTAACAAAGAAAAGAAAAATTATATTCGATACACTTTTATAAAAAAAATGACTTCGACAAAAGTATGTAATGGTGTTTTATCAATTTTTTAGTAAATCGAAGGTGGTTCGATATTTAGTGGTTTAGGAGCGAAATTTACTCTTCTGTAAATAGCAATTTTTATAAAGTGCATCAAAGGATCTTTCTATCGGGCAGAAATAAAAGAAAATCTGAAAGATAAATAAAAGAAGCTTTAAAAATAAATTGACTGAATTTTAAATGAACTGCATTGAAATTAAATAAAAGTGGTAAATTGCCTTCAATGAGATCGAAGGACTTTTGAAATCAGAAATAAAGTGTTGAACCTTAAAAGAAAACAAGGAAAGTAAATTTACTTGAAAGGTAAATTTGCAAAGAAAATAAAAATTACAAGAAACGTAGATAAAATTTAACAATGTGGAAGGAACCCTACAGAAAAATGACTCAAACATAGATTTAGAAAGTCGCTGGGATATGAGTGTACTTGAGTGTTTTAAGAAGCAAAGTTCCAACCCATTTGTTCTGTGGGTTACCTGAAACGTTGAGGTCGATCTTGGACGAGATCTTCTGGTGTGATCGGAGCTGCCGTGTTCGACTTGTTTAGAGCTTGAGATGCGTCTAGACCTTGATCACCAGGGGGTGGTAGTACCTGTAAGAGACTTCGATGCTTAAGTCAGTACAGGCTTTATGCAGGTTTTTTTTTTGTAGAATTTGAGTATATGTTATACCTAGGTGCTCCAGTGTATTTATAGTACTGTGGAGTGACCTTCCTTGAGATAAGTTTGTTATCTTATCTTATCTTTTGTGGGTGAGATCACTTATCTTTTGGCCAGCCACCTTCAGGTGGGCTGCGATCCTCTGATTTGGGCCTGTTCGGGCATCTATGGCGATTTGACCGATCTCTTTAGGAAGAGGTCAGTGACGAGCCAACCTTATAAGAGTATGGTCGTTTTGTCTTCGTCCAATCCGGATCGTATAGCTTGGTCCAGGGTATAAACAGTGCCCCTGCTTGAGCTTCGATCTTTCCCTTGAGGTCGTGCTTTTAAATTTCGACCCCTTTGAGAAAGTCGTGTTCAAGCATCCTGATTTGCTCCTTCTTTGGGCGAATTTCACGTTCTGAAAATGCAAAGCATTTTTTTGCTTTAAATGCTGCGTCATTCTCGAGTGTGTCAGTTTTGGGGTTGAGCGAGAACTTTTAAAGCCTTTTAATAGGGCTTTAATTCCTTTTTGCCGTTTCGTTCCCTCCTTCATTTGAAATCAAAGAGATTTTGATTTTTTCAGTTCTTTCTTCTACATTCGTCTGTTTCGTTTTCATTCTTCTAAAAAGAAGACCTCTTTCTCTGCTAAAACTTTGCTCCAAGTTTTTCTTCTTTCTTTGAAGTTTCAAAGCTTTCGTTGGACCGTTCATGCTTTCGCTACGCACCCGTCGCTGCTTCTTGTTCCCTTTTGCAGGTTGGTGCTTTGCTTCATACCATTTCTCGTTTTACATGCTTTGATCGTCGTCCTTCTCTGTACTTTACAGTTGCATGCTTTCTTTTTGTAAAAAGTTTTTATCTTGCTGAGCTTTTTTTGAAAAGGTTGAAACTTTCTGGTGATTATTGCATGCCTTTGTTTCTTCAAAGTTGCGATCTTGTTTATCTCTGTTGCTTCATTTGGGGAAATGTAGGCACTTAGGTGAACCGTTCTAGTTGCGCTTTTTTCTTTTTTGGTGAAGGGGCTTGATGAGCGGATAATTTATACGCTTTTTGGCATTATTTTTAGGTAGTTTTTAGTAGGATCTAGCTACTTTTAGGGATATTTTTATTAGTTTTTATGCAAAATTCACATTTCCAGACTTTACTATGAGTTTGTGTGTTTTTCTATGATTTCAGGTATTTTCTGGCTGAAATTGAGGGACCTGAGCAAAAATCTGATAGGAGGCTGACAAAGGACTGCTGATGCTGTTGGATTCTGACCTCCCTGCACTCGAAATGGATTTTCTGGAGCTACAAAACTCCAAATGGCGCGCTCTCAACTGCGTTGGAAAGTAGACATCCAGGGCTTTCCAGCAATATATTTGTTCGAGCTTAGACGATGCAAACTGGCGTTCAACGCCAGTTCCATGCTACATTCTGGAGTAAAATGCCAGTAACACATCACGAACCAGAGTTAAACGCCAAAAACACGTTACAACTTGGCGTTTAACTTCAATAGAAGCCTCTGCATGTGGAAAGCTCAAGCTCAGCCCAAGCACACACCAAGTGGGCCTCGGAAGTGGATTTCTGCATCAATCACTTATCTCTGTAACCCTAGTAGCTAGTTTTAGTATAAATAGAACTTTTTACTATTCTACTAGTGTCTAGTCTTTGGTCTAGTCTTTGACCATTCGATTTTAGACCTTCATGGAGGCTGGCCTCTCGGCCGTGCCTGGACCATCACTTATGTAATTTCAACGGTGGAGTTTCTACACATCATAGATTAAGGTGCGGAGCTCTGTTGTACCTCGAGTTTTAATGCAAAGTACTACTATTTTCTATTCAATTCATGCTTATTCTTATTCTAAGATATTCAATGCCCTTCAACCTGATGGATGTGATGATCTGTGACACTCATCATCATCTATCCTTATGAACGCGTGCTTGACAACCACTTCCGTTCTACCTTAGACCGAGCGCATATCTCTTGGATTCCTTAATCAGAATCTTCGTGGTATAAGATAGAATTGTTGGCGGCATTCATGAGAATTCGGAAAGTCTAAACCTTGTCTGTGGTATTCCGAGTAGGATTCAGGGATTGAATGACTATGACGAGCTTCAAACTCATGATAGTTGGGCGTGGTTACAGACGCAAAAGAATCAATGGATTCTATTTCGACATGATCGAGAACCGACAGATGATTAGCGGTGCTGTGACAGAGCATTTGGACCATTTTCACTGAGAGGATGGGATGTAGCCATTGACAACGGTGATGCCCTACATACAGCTTGCCATGGAAAGGAGTAAAAAGGATTGGAGGAAGGCAGTAGGAAAGCAGAGATTCAGAAGGAACACAACATCTTCATACACTTATCTGAAATTCCCACCAATGATTTACATAAGTATCTCTATCATTATTTTAATGCTTTATTTTATTATTATTTTCGAAAACCATTATAAACCATTTGAATCCGCCTAACTGAGATTTACAAGATGACCATAGCTTGCTTCATACCAACAATCTCCGTGGGATTGAAGAGAAAACTTTTGCGTGGTCTAGAATTTAGAATAAATTCCCGTTGCAAGTATATCTTCTAAACCAACAAGAGTCCTTTCTTACAAACATTTTGGTTGTCACAAGTAACAAACCCCTAAATAAATTGATAACCGAAGTATTTAAACCTCAGGTCATCTTCTCAAGGAATTGCAGGGAGGTATGTTCTTATTATTGGTTATGAAGATTGTAAATTGGGGTTTTGAAGATGAGGAACAAGTAATTTAAATGGCAGGTAAAATAAATAAATAACTGTAAAATAAACTTTTGGCAAGGTATGAGAAATTGGAAGTCCTATCCTAGTTATCCTTATCAATGATGAAAATTGAATCTTAATTCTACTTACTTAACCTTTGCAAGTGCAAGGGAAGGTCAAGTGACTAATTAGTTTGATCTTCAAATCCTAGTTAATTCCTAGAAAAAGATTCGGATTATTGAAGTTCAAGCTAATTAGCAAAGATAGCAATTATCGATCACGTTGAGTCTAATAACTTCTGAGTTACTGATTTCTTAACCAAGACCAAAAGGAGAAAAGTAAATCTAATGGAATAAAACTAATTTGGATAGAGTCCAAGCATCAATAACATAAATTAGAGAAAACAATCATAAGTCTGAAATACCTCAAATAATATTAATTAAGAAAATCATAACATGAATGTCATTAAGCCAAATTGGCAACATATATAATTAAAAATAAGAGAAGTCAAAATAAAGGAATATTGAACCTGATATGAAGATGAGATAAATTCTAATCCTAATATAAATCCTAATCCTAATCCTAATCCTAAGAGAGAGGAGAGAACCTCTCTCTCTAAAAACTACATCTAAACTCTGAAAAGTGAATTATGAAAATATATCATAATGAATTAATGGATTCCCCCACTTTATAGCCTCTAATCTGTGTTTTCTGGACAGAAAACTGGGTCAGAAACAGCCCAGGAATCGCTGTTTACGAATTTAGCTACGCTGGTTTTTCGTCACTGCGACGCGTCCGTGTAGATCACGCGTTCGCATCACCTAGCGGTATGGCCACTATGACAAATTATATATCAAATCGAAGCCCCGGACTTTAGCTTTCCAACGCAACTAGAACCGCATCATTTGGACCTCTGTAGCTCAAGTTATGTCCGTTTGAGTGCAAAGAGGTCAGGCTGACAGCTTAGCAGTTTCTTCAACTTCTTGTATTCCTTCCACTTTTGCATGCTTCCGTTCCATCCTCTAAGCCATTCCTGCCCTATAATCCCTGCAATCACTTAACACACATATCAAGGCATCGAATGGTAATAAAGGATAATTAAATTTAATATTTCTAAAGCATAGAAAATATGTTTTCACATATATCATATCATGAGGAAGGAATTGTAAAACCATGCAAATAGTATGAATAAGTGTGCAAAGGCTTGATAAAAACCACTCAATTGAGCACAAGATAAACCATAAAATAGTGGTTTATCAGGGATCGACCTTTACTCACGTAAGGTATTACTTGGACGACCCAGTGCACTTGCTGGTTAGTTGTGCGGAGTTGTGACAAAGTGTGATTCACGTTTGAGAGCGCTACCAAGTTTTTGGCGCCATTGTTGATGATCACATTTTCATGCACCAAGTTTTTGGCGCTGTTGCCGGGGATTGTTCGAGTTTGGACAACTAACGGTTTATCTTGTTGCTCAGATTAGATAATTTTCTTCTCAAAAAGTTTTAAAAAATCTTTCAAAAAATTTTTTTCTTTGTTTTCTTTTTTTTTTAAAATTTATTTTCGAAAAAAATATACAAAAAATTTAATAAAATCCTAAAAACCAAAAAAATTTTTCGTTTCTTGTTTGAGTCTAGTGTCAAATTCTAAGTTTGGTGTCAATTGCATATTTTTAAAAATTATGCATTTTTCGAAAATTCATGCATGCGTTCTTCATGATCTTCAAGTTGTTCTTGATAAGTCTTCTTGTTTGATCTTTAAATTTTCTTGTTTTGTGTCTTTTGTTGTTTTTCATATGCATTTGTGCATTCATAGTGTCTTTGTGTCTTTTGTTGTTTTTCATATGCATTTGTGCATTCATAGTGTCCAAGCATTGAAAATTTCTAAGTTTGGTGTCTTGCATATTCTTCTTTTCTTGAAAATTTTTCAAAAATAAATCTTGATGTTCATCTTGATCTTCAAAATGTTCTTAGTGTTCATCTTGACATTCATAGTGTTCTTGCATACATCATGTGTTTTGATTCATAATTTTTATGTTGTGAGTCAATTTTGTGTTTTTCTCTCTCATCATTAAAAATTCAAAAATAAAAAAGATATCTTTTCCTTTTTTCTCTCATAAATTTCGAAAATTTGAGTTGACTTAGTCAAAAATTTTTAAAACTTAGCTATTTCTTATAAGTCAAGTCAAATTTTCAATTTTAAAAATCTTATCTTTTCAAAATCTTTTTCAAAAATAAAATCTTTTTCATTTTTTTATATATTTTCGAAAATTCTTCAAAATTGATTTTCAAAAATCTTTTTCTTAATTTTATTTCAAATTTTCGAAAACTTTACTAACAATTAATGTGATTGATTCAAAAATTTGAAGTTTGTTACTTTCTTGTTAAGAAAGGTTCAATCTTTAAATTCTAGAATCATATCTTTTAGTTTCTTGTTAGTCAAGTAATTAATTTTAATTTTAAAAATCAAATTTTTTCAATTATATCTTTTTAATCATATTTTTTTTTCAAAATCACATCTTTTTCAAAATCAATTTCAAAATCTTTTCTAACTTCTTATCTTTTCAAAATTGATTTTCAAATCTTTTTCAACTAACTAATTGACTTTTTTTGTTTAATTCTTATCTTTTTCAAAACCACCTAACTACTTTTCCCTTTCTTATTTTCGAAAATCACTTCTCTCTTTTTCAAAATTCTTTTTAATTAATTAATTGTCTCAAATTTTAATTTTAATTTTATTTCTTCTCTTAATTTTCGAAAATCACTAACCCTTTTTTAAAATTAATTTTCGAAAAATTCTATCTCTCTTCTTCTTCTATTTAATTATTTATTTACTAATGCTTCTCTTCATCTCAAGAATTCGAACCTACTCTTCCCCTTTGTGTTTGGATTCTTAACTCTTCTCCTTCTTCTATTCTTTTATTCTTCTACTCACATAAAGGAATCTCTATACTGTGACATAGAGGATTCCAGATTTTCTTTGTTTTCTTCTCTTTCATATGAGCAGGAACAAGGAAAAAGGCATTCTTGTTGAAGCTGATCCTGAACCTGAAAGGACTCTAAAGAGGAAATTAAGAAAAGCTAAAATACAACAATCCAGAGACAACCTTACTAAAATTTTCGAACAAGAAAAGGATATGGAAACCGAACCCAACAACAATAATGCAAGGAGGATGCTTGGTGATTATACTACACCTACTTCCAAATTTGATGGAAGAAGCATCTCAATCCCTGCCATTGAAGCAAACAATTTTGAGCTGAAACCTCAACTAGTTGCTTTAATGCAATAGAACTGCAAGTTTCATAGACTTCCATCAGAAGATCCCTATCAGTTTTTAACTGAGTTCTTGCAGATCTATGAGACTGTTAAGACTAATGGAGTAGATCCTGAAGTCTACAGGCTCATGCTTTTCTCTTTTGCTGTAAGAGACAGAGCTAGAACGTGGTTGGACTCACAACCTAAAGATAGCCTGGACTCTTGGGATAAGCTGGTCACGGCCTTCTTGGCTAAGTTCTTTCCTCCTCAAAAGCTGAGCAAGCTTAGAGTGGATGTTCAGACATTCAAACAAAAAGATGGTGAATCCCTCTATGAAGCTTGGGAAAGATAAAAGCAGATGACCAAAAGGTATCCTTCTGACATGCTTTTAGAGTGGACCATTCTGGATATATTCTATTATGGTCTATCTGAGTTCTCCAAGATGTCACTGGACCATTTTGCAGGTGGATCCATTTACCTAAAGAAAACGCCTGCAGAAGCTCAAGAACTTATTGACATGGTTGCAAATAACCATTTCATGTACACTTCTGAGCGGAATTCCGTGAGTAATGGAATGCCTCAGAGGAAGGGAATTCTTGAAATTGATGCTCTGAATGCCATATTGGCTCAGAACAAAATGTTGACTCAGCAAGTCAACATGATTTCTCAAACTCTGAATGGATGGCAAAATGCATCCAACAGTACTAAAGAGGCATTTTCTGAAGAAAAAGCTTAAGATCCTGAGAACCCTGCAATAGCAGAGGTGAATTACATGGGTGAAACTTATGGAAACACCTATAACCCCTCATGGAGAAATCATCCAAATTTCTCATGGAAGGATCAACAAAAGCCCCAACAAGGCTTTAATAATGGTGGAAGAAACAGGCTTAGTGGTGCACGAAATTGTGATCATCAATGGCGCCATCAACATGGTACGCTCAATTGCAATCTCAACTATTTATCACAACTTCGCACAACTAACCAGCAAGTGAACTGGGTCGTCCAAGTAATAAACCTTACGCGAGTAAGGGTCGATCCCACGGAGATTGTTGGTATGAAGCAAGCTATGGTCACCTTGTAAATCTCAGTCAGGCAGATTCAAATGGTTATGGATGATATACGAATAAAGCATAAAATAAAGATAGAGATACTTATGTAATTCATTGGTGAGAACTTCAGATAAGCGAATGGAGATGCTTTGTCCCTTCCGTCTCTCTGCTTTCCTACTGTCTTCATCCAATCCTTCTTACTCCTTTCCATGGCAAGCTGTATGTTGGGCATCACCGTTGTTAGTGGCTACAATCCCGTCCTCTCAGTGAAAATGTTCAACGCACCCTGTCATGGCATGGCTAATCATCTGTCGGTTCTCAATCAGGTTGGAATAGAATCCATTGATTCTTTTGCGTCTGTCACTAACGCCCAGCCTTCAGGAGTTTGAAGCTCGTCACAGTCATTCAATCATTGAATCCTACTCAGAATACCACAGACAAGGTTTAGACCTTCCGGATTCTCTTGAATGCCGCCATCAATTCTAGCTTATACCACGAAGATTCCGATCAAGGGATCCAAGAGATAAACATTCAAGCCTTGTTTGCTTGTAGAACAGAAGTGGTTGTCAGGCACTCGTTCATAAGTGAGAATGATGATGAGTGTCACATAATCATCACATTCATCATGTTCTTGGGTGCAAATGAATATCTTAGAACAAGAATAAGCTGAATTGAATAGAAGAACAATAGTAATTGCATTAATACTCGAGGTACAGCAGAGCTCCACACCTTAATCTATGGTGTGTAGAAACTCCACCGTTGAAAATACATAAGAACAAGGTCTAGGCATGGCCGAGAGGCCAGCCCCCATGATCTAAGATAGCATAAGACTAAAGATAGCTACCAAGATCTGATCTAAGAACTAGATGTCCAAAGATGAAAATACAATAGCAAAAGGTCCTATTTGTAGAGAACTAGTAGCCTAGGGTTTACAGAGATGAGTAAATGACATAAAAATCCACTTCCGGGCCCACTTGGTGTGTGCTTGGGCTGAGCATTGAAGCATTTTCGTGTAGAGACTTCTCTTGGAGTTAAACGCCAGCTTTTGTGCCAGTTTGGGCGTTTTACTCCCATTCTTGTGCCAGTTCCGGCGTTTAACGCCGGGCAGTTTTGAGCTTATTTGGGACGCCGGTTTGGGCCATCAAATCTCGGGCAAAGTATGAAATATTATACATTTCTAGAAAGCCCAGGATGTCTACTTTTCAACGCCGTTGAGAGCGCGCCAATTGTGCTTCTGTAGCTCCAGAAAATCTACTTCGAGTGCAGGGAGGTCAGAATCCAACAGCATCTGCAGTCCTTTTCAGCCTCTGAATCAGATTTTTGCTCAAGTCCCTCAATTTCAGCCAGAAAATACCTGAAATTATAGAAAAACACACAAACTTATAATAAAGTCCAGAAAAGTGAATTTTAACTAAAAACTAATAGAAATATACTAAAAACTAACTAAAACATACTAAAAACACACTAAAAACAATGCCAAAAAGCGTACAAATTATCCACTCATCACAACACCAAACTTAAATTGTTGCTTGTCCCCAAGCAACTAGAAATAAAATAAGATAAAGAGAAGAGAATATGCAATGAATTCCAAAAATATCTATGAAGATCAGTATTAATAAGATGAGCGGGGCTTTTAGCTTTTTCCCTCTGAATAGTTTTGGCATCTCACTCTATCCTTTGAAATTCAGAATGATTGGCTTCTGTAGGAACTCAGAATCCAGATAGTGTTATTGATTCTCCTAGTTAAGTATGATGATTCTTGAACACAGCTACTTTATGAGTCTTGGCCGTGGCCCAAAGCACTTTGTCTTCCAGTATTACCACCGGATACATACATGCCACAGACACATAATTGGGTGAACCTTTTCAGATTGTGACTCAGCTTTGCTAGAGTCCCCAATTAGAGGTGTCCAGGGTTCTTAAGCACACTCTTTTTACCTTGGATCACACTTTAATTTCTTTCTTTTTCTTTCTTTTTCTCTTTCTCCTTTTTTTTCGCTTCTTTTTTTTGTATTCACTGCTTTTTCTTGATTCAAGAATCATTTTTATGATTTTTCAGATCCTCAGTAACATGTCTCCTTTTTCATCATTCTTTCAAGAGCCAACCATTCATGAACAACAAATTCAAAAGACATATGCACTGTTTAAGCATACATTTAAAAAACAAAAGTATTGCCACCACATCAAAATAATTAATCTGTTATAAAATTTAAAGTTCATGCAATTCTTCTCTTTTTCAATTAAGAACATTTTTCATTCAAGAAAGGTGATGGATTCATAGGACATTCAAAACTTTAAGGCATAGACACTAAGACACTAATGATCATGAGACACAAACATAGATAAACATAAGCATGAAAATTCGAAAAACAAGAAAATAGAGAACAAGGAAATTAAAGAACGGGTCCACCTTAGTGATGGTGGCTTGTTCTTCCTCTTGAAGATCTTATGGAGTGCTTGAGATCCTCAATGTCTCTTCCTTGTCTTTGTTGCTCCTCTCTCATGATTCTTTGATCTTCTCTAATTTCATGGAGGAGGATGGAATGTTCTTGGTGCTCCACCCTTAGTTGTCCCATGTTAGAACTTAATTCTCCTAGGGAGGTGTTGATTTGCTCCCAATAGTTTTGTGGAGGAAGGTGCATCCCTTGAGGCATCTCAGGGATTTCATGATGAGTGGGATCTCTTGTTTGCTCCATCCTTTTCTTAGTGATGGGCTTGTCCTCATCAATGGGGATGTCTCCCTCTATGTCAATTCCAACTGAATAACAGAGGTGACAAATGAGATGAGGAAAGGCTAACCTTGCCAAGGTAGAGGACTTGTCTGCCACTTTATAAAGTTCTTGGGCTATAACCTCATGAACTTCTACTTCCTCTCCAATCATGATGCTATGAATCAAGATGGCCCGGTCTAGAGTAACTTTAGACCAGTTGCTAGTGGGAATGATTGAGCGTTGGATAAACTCCAACCATCCCCTAGCTACGGGCTTGAGGTCATGCCTTCTCAATTGAACCGGCTTTCCTCTTAAATCTCTCTTCCATTGGGCGCCCTCTTCACAAATGACTGTGAGGACTTGGTCCAACCTTTGATCAAAGTTGACCCTTCTAGTGTAAGGGTGTTCATCTCCTTGCATCATGGGCAAGTTGAATGCCAACCTTATATTTTCCGGACTAAAATCTAAGTATTTTCCCCGAACCATTGTAAGCCAATTCTTTGGGTCCGGGTTCACATTTTGATCATGGTTCTTGGTGATCCATGCATTGGCATAGAACTCTTGAACCATTAAGATTCCGACTTGTTGAATAGGGTTGGTAAGAACTTCCCAACCTCTTCTTCGAATCTCATGTCGGATCTCCGGATATTCACTCTTTTTGAATTTGAAAGGGACCTCGGGGATCACCTTCTTCAAGGTCACAACTTCATAGAAGTGGTCTTGATGCACCCTTGAGATGAATCTCTCCATCTCCCATGACTCGGAGGTGAAAGCTTTTGCCTTTCCTTTCCTCTTTCTAGAGGTTTCTCTGGCCTTGGATGCCATAAATGGTTATGGAAAAACAAAAAGCAATGCTTTTACCACACCAAACTTAAAAGATTTGCTCGTCCTCGAGCAAAAGAAGAAAGAAGAGAGTAGAAGAAGAAGAAATAGAGGAGATGGAGATGGCTTTGTGGTTCGGCCAAAGGGGGAGAAGTAGTGTTTAGATTGTGTGAAAATGAAGGAGTGAAGATGGGTTTATATAGGGGTGGAGAGAGGGGTAGGGTTCGGTTATGGGAGGGTGGGTTTGGGAGGGAAAGTGGTTTGAATTTGAATGGTGAGGTAGGTGAGGTTTTATGAAGGATGGATGTGAGTGGTGAAGAGAAAGATGGGATTTGATAGGTGAGGGGTTTTTGGGGAAGAGGTGTTGAGGTGATTGGTGAATGGGTGAAGAAGAAGAGAGAGGGTGGTGGGGTAGGTGGGGATCCTGTGGGGTCCACAGATCCTGAGGTGTCAAGGAAAAGTCATCCCTGCACCAAGTGGCGAGCAAAAATGCTCTTTATGCCAATTCTGGTGTTAAACGCCGGGCTGGTGCCCATTTCTGGCGTTTAACGCCAACTTCTTGCCCTTTCCTGGCGTTTAACGCCAGTCTAGTGCCCCTTTCTGGCGTTAAACGCCCAGAATGGTGCCAGACTGGGCGTTAAACGCCCACTTGCTACCCTTACTGGCGTTTAAACGCCAGCAAGGTCTTCCTCCAGGGTGTGCTATTTTTCTTTCTATTTTTCATTCTATTTTTGCTTTTTCAACTGATTTTGTGACTTCTCATGATCATCAACCTACAGAAAACATAAAATAATAAAGGAAAATAGATAAAATATAACATTGGGTTGCCTCCCAACAAGCGCTTCTTTAATGTCAGTAGCTTGACAGTGGGCTCTCATGGAGCCTCAAAGATACTCAGAGCAATGTTGGAACCTCCCAACACCAAACTTAGAGTTTGAATGTGGGGGTTCAACACCAAACTTAGAATTTGGTTGTGGCCTCCCAACACCAAACTTAGAGTTTGACTGTGGGGGCTCTGTTTGACTCTGTTTTGAGAGAAGCTCTTCATGCTTCCTCTCCATGGTGACAGAGGGATATCCTTGAGCCTTAAACACAAAGGATTCTTCATTCACTTGAATGATCAATTCTCCTCTGTCCACATTAATCACAGCCTTTGCTGTGGCTAGAAAGGGTCTGCCAAGGATGATGGATTCATCCATGCACTTCCCAGTCTCTAGGACTATGAAATCAGCAGGGATGTAATGGTCTTCAATCTTTACCAAAACATCCTCTACAAGCCCATAAGCTTGTTTTTTTGAATTGTCTGCCATCTCTAATGAGATTCTTGCAGCTTGCACCTCAAAGATTCCTAGCTTCTCCATTACAGAGAGAGGCATGAGATTTATGCTTGACCCTAGGTCACACAGAGCCTTCTTGAAGGTCATGGTGCCTACTGTACAAGGTATTGAGAACTTCTCAGGGTCCTGTCTCTTTTGAGGTAATCTCTGCCTAGTCAAGTTATCCAGCTCTTTGGTGAGCAAAAGGGGTTCATCCTCCCAAGTCTCATTACCAAATAACTTGTCATTTAGCTTCATGATTGCTCCAAGGTACTTGGAAACTTGCTCTTCAAAGGAATAATACTCATCAGAGCTCATGAATGGCAGAAGTAAATCCAATGGAATCTCTATGGTCTCAGTGTGAGCCTCAGATTCCCATGGTTCCTCATTAGGGAACTCATTGGAGGTCAGTGAACGTCCATTGAGGCCTTCCTCAGTGGTGCTCAATGCCTCTTCCTCCTTTCCAAATTTGGGCATGTAGGTCATGTCAATCCCCTTTCACTCTCCTTTTGGATTCTCTTCTGTATTGCTTGGAAGAGTGCTAGGAGGGAGTTCAGTAATTTTCTTACTCAGCTAACCCACTTGTGCCTCCAAGTTTCTAATGGAGGACCTTGTTTCAGTCATGAAACTTTGAGTGGTTTTGATTAGATCAGAGACCATGGTTGCTAAGTCAGAGTGGCTCTGCTTTGAATTCTCTGTCTGTTGCTGAGAAGATGATGGAAAAGGCTTGCCATTGCTAAACCTGTTTCTTCCACCATTATTATTGTTGAAACCTTGTTGAGGTCTCTGTTGATCCTTCCATGAGAGATTTGGATGATTTCTCCATGAAGGATTATAGGTGTTTCCATAGGGTTCTCCCATGTAGTTCACCTCTTCCATTGAAGGGTTCTCAGGATCATAAGCTTCTTCTTCAGATGAAGCGTCCTTAGTACTGTCTGGTGCAGCTTGCATTCCAGACAGACTTTGAGAAATGATATTGACTTGCTGAGTCAATATTTTGTTCTGAGCCAATATGGCATTCAGAGTATCAATCTCAAGAACTCCTTTCTTCTGATTTGTCCCATTGTTCACAGGATTCCTTTCAGAAGTGTACATGAATTGGTTATTTGCAACCATTTCAATCAGTTCTTGAGCTTCTGCAGGCATCTTCTTCAGATGAAGAGAGCCTCCAGCAGAACTATCCAATGACATCTTGGACAGTTCAGACAGACCATCATAGAAGATACCTATGATGCTCCATTCAGAAAGCATGTCAGAAGGACACTTTCTGATCAATTGTTTGTATCTTTCCCAAGCTTCATAGAGGGATTCACCTTCCTTTTGTCTGAATGTTTGGACTTCCACTCTAAGCTTACTCAATTTTTGAGGTGGAAAGAACTTTGCCAAGAAGGCATTGACTAGCTTTTCCCAAGAGTTCAGGCTTTCTTTAGGTTGTGAGTCCAACCATATCCTAGCTCTGTCTCTTACAGCAAAAGGGAATAGCATAAGTCTGTAGACCTCAGGGTCAACCCCATTGGTCTTGACAGTGTCACAGATTTGCAAGAACTCAGCTAAAAACTGATGAGGATCTTCCAATGGAAGTCCATGGAACTTGCAATTCTGTTGCATTAGAGAAACTAATTGAGACTTAAGCTCAAAGTTGTTTGCTCCAATGGCAGGGATAGAGATGCTTCTCCCATAGAAGTTGAGAGTAGGTGCAGTAAAGTCACCCAGCACCTTCCTTGCATTGTTGGCATTGTTGTTGTTTTCGGCTGCCATGTCTTCTTCTTTGAAGATTTCTATTAGATCCTCTATAGAGAGTTGTGCCTTAGCTTCTCTTAGCTTTCGCTTCAAGGTCCTTTCAGGTTCAGGGTCAGCCTCAACAAGAATGCTTTTGTCTTTGCTCCTGCTCATATAAAAGAGAAAAGAACAAGAAAATATGTAATCCTCTATGTCACAGTATAGAGATTCCTTGAGGTGTCAGAGGAAAAGAAAAATAGAAGGAAGAGGTAGAAAATTCGAACTTATCAAGGAAAGATGGAGTTCGAATTGTGCATCAAGGAGGAGTGTTAGTCCATAAATAGAAGGATGTGAGAAGAGGGGAAGAGATTTTCGAAAATTAAGTAAAAGATTTTTAAAAACATTTTGAAAAACACTAATTGATTTTCGAAAACCAAGAGTGGAAAAGAAATCAAGTGATTTTTTTGAAAAAGATTTTGAAATAAGAAATTAAAAAGATATGATTGAAAACTATTTTGAAAAAGATGTGATTTAAGAAGATATGATTGAAAAAGATATAGTTTTAAAAAGACATGATTGAGAAGATATGATTTGAAAAACAATTTAAAAAACATTTAATTTTGAAAATTAATGACTTAGCTAACAAGAAAAGATATGATTCAAACATTAAACCTTTCTCAACAGAAAAGGCAACATACTTGAAATGTTGAATCAAATCATTAATTGATAGCAAGTATTTTTGAAAATGGGAAGAAATTGATTTTGAAAAAGATTTGATTGAAAAGATTTGATTTGAAAAAGATTTGATTTTGAAAAATGTTGAAAACTTGAAAAAAATTTGAATTGAAAACAGAATCTTCCCTCTTGTGCCATCCTGGCGTTAAACGCCCAGAATGGTGCACATTCTGGCGTTTAACGCCCAAAGCACTACCCTTTGGGGCGTTAAACGCCCAGCCAGGCACCTTGGCTGGCGTTTAAACGCCAGTTTGCCTTCTTCACTGGGCGTTTTGAACGCCCAGCTTTTTCTGTGTAATTCCTCTGCTGTATGTTCTGAATCTTCAATTCTCTGTATTATTGACTTGAAAAGACACAGATTAAAAATATTTATTTATTTTTTTATTTATTTATTTTGGATTTTTAATAATGAGGAATAATCAAAATGCAACTAAAATCAAATAACAATGTATTCAAGACACCAAACTTAGCAGTTTGTATACCATTGACACAACAAAACACTCAAGACAAGAGAATTTAAAGATCAGAACAAGGAAATCATCAAGAACAACTTGAAGATTAATGAAGACACATGCATGAATTCAAAAAATGCAAGAAGAACAGAAACATGCAATTGACACCAAACTTAAAATGAGACTAGTGTCTCAATAAGAAACATAAAATATTTTTGGTTTTTTGTTTCGAAAATTAAGTGGAAAAGAAAATAAAGATATCAAAATTCTTAATGAGAATTCCAGGAATCATGCAATGTTAGTCTAAAGCTTCAGTCTAAGGGAATTAGACATGGCTAGCCAAGCTTCAGCAGGACATTGCATTCAAGAGCTAAATTGATGAAGATCAATCAGCTTTGGTGATGATGAGAACATCACCTTGAAACACTAGAATCCATTCTTAAGAACTCTGAAGAAAAGTACCTAATCTAAGCAACAAGATGAACCGTCAGTTGTCCAAACTCAAACAATCCCCGGCAACGGCGCCAAAAACTTGGTGCACGAAATTGTGATCATCAATGACGCCATCAACATGGTATGCTCAATTGCAATCTCAACTATTTATCACAACTTCGCACAACTAACCAGCAAGTGTACTGGGTCGTCCAAGCAATAAACCTTACGCGAGTAAGGGTCGATCCCACGGAGATTGTTGGTATGAAGCAAGCTATGGTCACCTTGTAAATCTCAGTCAGGCAGATTCAAATGGTTATGGATGATATACGAATAAAGCATAAAATAAAGATAGAGATACTTATGTAATTCATTGGTGAGAACTTCAGATAAGCGAATGGAGATGCTTTGTCCCTTCCGTCTCTCTGCTTTCCTACTGTCTTCATCCAATCCTTCTTACTTCTTTCCATGGCAAGCTGTATGTTGGGCATCACCGTTGTCAGTGGCTACAATCCCGTCCTCTCAGTGAAAATGTTCAACGCACCCTGTCACGGCACGGCTAATCATCTGTCGGTTCTCAATCAGGTTGGAATAGAATCTATTGATTCTTTTGCGTCTATCACTAACGCCCAGCCTTCAGGAGTTTGAAGCTCGTCACAGTCATTCAATCATTGAATCCTACTCAGAATACCACAGACAAGGTTCAGACCTTTCGGATTCTCTTGAATGCCACCATCAATTCTAGCTTATACCACGAAGATTCCAATCAAGGGATCCAAGAGATAAACATTCAAGTCTTGTTTGCTTGTAGAACAGAAGTGGTTGTCAGGCACTCGTTCATAAGTGAGAATGATGATGAGTGTCACATAATCATCACATTCATCATGTTCTTGGGTGCAAATGAATATCTTAGAACAAGAATAAGCTGAATTGAATAGAAGAACAATAGTAATTGCATTAATACTCGAGGTACAGCAGAGCTCCACACCTTAATCTATGGTGTGTAGAAACTCCACCGTTGAAAATACATAAGAACAAGGTCTAGGCATGGCCGAGAGGCCAGCCCCCATGATCTAAGATAGCATAAGACTAAAGATAGCTACCAAGATCTGATCTAAGAACTAGATGTCCAAAGATGATAATACAATAGCAAAATGTCCTATTTGTAGAGAACTAGTAGCCTAGGGTTTACAGAGATGAGTAAATGACATAAAAATCCACTTCCGGGCCCACTTGGTGTGTGCTTGGGCTAAGCATTGAAGAATTTTCGTGTAGAGACTTCTCTTGGAGTTAAACGCCAGCTTTTGTGCCAGTTTGGGCTTTTAACTCCCATTCTTGTGCCAGTTTCGACGTTTAACGCCGGGCAGTTTTGAGCTGATTTGGGACGCCGGTTTGGGCCATCAAATCTCGGGCAAAGTATGAACTATTATACATTGCTGGAAAGCCCAGGATGTCTAGTTTCCAACGCCGTTGAGAGCGCACCAATTGGGCTTCTGTAGCTCCAGAAAATCCACTTCGAGTGCAGGGAGGTTAGAATCCAACAGCATCTGCAGTCCTTTTCAGCCTCTGAATCAGATTTTTGCTCAAGTCCCTCAATTTCAGCCAGAAAATACCTGAAATCACAGAGAAACACACAAATTCATAGTAAAGTCCAGAAAAGTGAATTTTAACTAAAAACTAATAGAAATATACTAAAAACTAACTAAAACATACTAAAAACATACTAAAAACAATGCCAAAAAGCATACAAATTATCCGCTCATCACTTAGCAATAGCAAGCCTTTTCCATCATCTTCTCAGCAATAGACAGAGAATTCTGAGCAGAGCTCCTCTAGCTTAGCAAATATAGTCTCTGATCTGTCTATGGCCACTTTAAGTTTCATGAGTGAAACAAGGTCCTCCATCAGAAATTTGGAGGCACAAGTGGGCCAGCTGAGTAAGAAAGTCACTGAAACTCATCCTAGTACTCTCCCAAGCAATACTGAAGAGAATCCAAAAAGAGAGTGCAAGGCCATTGACATAATCAAAATGGCCGAACCTAGAGAGGAAGGGGAGGACGTGAATCCCAATGAGGAAGACCTCATGGGACGTCTCCCAGACAAGAAGGAGTTCCCTATTGAGGACCTAAAGGAATTTGAGGCTCATACAGAGACCATAGAGATTCTATTAAACCTCCTTCTGCCATTCAAGAGCTCTGAAAACTATTCTTCCTCTGAAGAGGATGAAGATATAACTAGAGAGCAAGTTGCTCAATATCTAGGAGCTATCATGAAGCTGAATGCCAAGTTGTTTGGTAATGAGACTTGAGATGATGCACCTCCCTTGCTCATTAGTGAACTAGATACATGGGTTCAGCAAAATTTACCTCAAAAGAAACAAGATCCTGGTAAATTCTTAATACCTAGTACCATGGGCACCATGACCTTTGAGAAGGCTCTCTGTGACCTGGGGTCAGGTATAAATCTTATGCCACTCTTTGTAATGGAGAAACTGGGAATCTTTGAGGTACAGGCTGCTACATTCTCATTACAGATGGCAGACAAGTCAGTAAGACAAGCTTATGGATTGGTAGAGGACGTGTTAGTGAAGGTTGAAGGCTTTTACATCCCTGCTGATTTCATAATCTTAGACACTGGGAAGGAAGAGGATGAATGCATCATCCTTGGAAGACCCTTCCTAGCCATAGCAAGAGTTGTGATTGATGTTAACAGAGAAGAATTAGTCCTTTAATTGAATGTGGACTACCTTGTGTTTAAGGCCCAAGGCTATCCTTCTGTAACAATGGAGAGGAAGCATGAAAAGCTTCTCTCAGTACAGAGTCAAACAAAGCCCCTACAATCAAACTCTAAGTTTGGTGTTGGGAGGCCACAACCAAACTCTAAGTTTGGTATTAAGAAACCCCCACATTCAAACTCTAAGTTTGATGTTAGGAGTCCACAACATTGACCTGATCACCTGTGAAGCTCCATGAGAGCTCACTGTCAAGCTATTGACACTAAAGAAGCGCTTATTGGGAGGCAACCCAATTTTTATTTATCTATATTTTTATTGTTCTTTTATGTTTTATTAGGTTCATGATTGTGTGGAGTCACAAAACAAATACTAAAATTAAAAACAGAATAAAAAACAGCAGAAGAAACAGCACACCCTGGAGGAGGAGCTTACTGGCGTTTAAACGCCAGTAAGGAGCATCTGGCAAGCATTCAGCGCCAAAACAGAGCATGAAACTGGCGTTGAACAGCAGAAACAAGCATGGAACTGGCGTTCAACGCCAGAAACATGCTATAGACTGGTGTTGAACACCCCAAACAAGCATAGAATTGGCGTTTAACGCCAGAAACAAGCATCAATCTGGCATTAAACGCCAGGATTGCATGCAAATGGCGTTTTACACGCCTAATTGGTGCAGGGATGATAAATCCTTGACACCTCAGGATTTGTGGACCCCACAGGATCACCTCAGGATCTGTGGACCCCACAGGATTACCTCAGGATCTGTGAATCCCACAGGATCCCTACCTACCTCAACTTACCTTCTCTCTTCTTCACACAATCCAATAACACTCTTCCCCAAAAACCCTTCACCAATCACCTCAATCTCTCTTCCCAATTACCCATTCACCACTCACATCCATCCTCTCTTCCCCATAAACCCTACCTACCTTCAAAATTCAAAATCTCTTTCCCACCCAAACCCACCCTATATGGCCGAACCTAAACACCTCTCCTTCTACTATATATACCCCTTCATCCTTCTTCATTTTCACACAACACAACCCTCTCTTCTCTCCCTTGACCGAAACCCACATATCTCTCCCTCTCCTCCATATCTTCTTCTTCTTCTTCTATTCTTTCTTCTTTTGCTCGAGGGCGAGCAATATTCTAAGTTTGGTGTGGTAAAAGCATAGCTTTTTTTTGTTTTTCCATAACCATTGATGGCACCTAAGGCCAGAGAAACCTCTAGAAAGAGGAAAGGGAAGACAAAAGCTTCCAACTCCGAATCATGGGAGATGGAGAGATTCATCTCAAGGGTCCATAGCTCAGTAGCAGAGTATTTGACTGCACATCAAGAGAGCCCACTCATGGACCTCAATAAGAGCATGAAGAATTCCCTCATCAAGAAATCCCTGAGATGCCTCAAGGGATACATTTTCCTCCACATAACTATTGGGAACAACAGAGGATAGGAGCACCAAAATCAATAGGGATCAAGCAACAAAGGCAAGGAAGAGACATAGAGGAGCTCAAGAGCACCATTGGTTTTTCAAGAAGAAGACGCCACCATCACTAAGGTGGACTCATTCCTTGTTCTTATTTCTCTGTTTTTCGGTTTTTTATGCTATATGTTTGTCTATGTTTGTGTCTTTACTACATGATCATTAGTATTTAGTAACTATGTCCTAAAGCTATGAATAATTCCATGAATCCTTCACCTTTCTTGAATGAAAAATATTTTTAATATAAAAGAACAAGAAGTACATGAGTTTCGAATTCATCCTTGAATTTAGTTTATTTATATTGATGTGGTGACAATACTTTTTGTTTTCTGAATGAATGCTTAAATAGTGCATATTTTTGATCTTGTTGTTTATGAATGTTAAAATTGTTGGCTCTTGAAAGAATGATGAACAAAGAGAAACGTTACTGATGATCTGAAAAATCATGAAATTGATTCTTGAAGCAAGAAAAAGCAGTGAAAAAGCAAAAGCTTGCGAAAAAAAATTTTGGCGAAAAAAAATAAAAGAAAAAGAAAAAGCAAGCAGAAAAAGCCAATAGCCCTTAAAACCAAAAGGCAAGGGTAAAAAGGATCCAAGGCTTTGAGCATCAATGGATAGGAGGGCCCAAGGAAGTAAAAATTCAGGCCTAAGCGGCTAAATCAAGCTGCCTCTAACCATGTGCTTGTAGCATGCAGGTCCAAGTGACAAACTTGAGACTGAGTGGTTAAAGTCATGATCCAAAGCAAAAAGAGTCTGCTTAAGAGCTCTGGACACCTCTAACTAGGGACTTTAGCAAAGTTGAGTCACAATTTGAAAAGGTTCACCCAGTTATGTGTCTGTGGCATTTATGTATCCGGTGGTAATACTGGAAAACAAAGTGCTTAGGGCCACGGCCAAGACTCATAAAAGTAGATGTGTTCAAGAATCAACATACTTAACTAGGAGAATCAATCAACACTATCTGAACTCTGAGTTCCTATGGATGCTAATCATTCTAAACTTCAAAGGAAAAAGTGAGATGCCAAAACTGTTCATAAGCAAAAAGCTACAAGTCCCGCTCATCTAATTAGAACTAATATTCATTGATATTTTGGGATTTATAGTATATTCTCTTCTTTTATCCTGTTTGATTTTCAGTTGCTTGGTGATGTGTGGAAAACGATCCAACATAAAACTCACCGGCAAGTGTACCGGGTCGCATCAAGTAATAATAACTCACCTGAGTGAGGTCGATCCCACAGGGATTGAAGGATTGAGCAATTTTAGTTTAGTGGTTGATTTAATCAAGCGAATTAAGTATTGGTTGAGTGGTTTGTAACTGACAGAAGCTAAGTTGCTTGAAATGTAAAGGGAGAGGGGTAATTGACTGAAAATTAAAGTGCAGAGAAATTAAAGAGGCTAAATCTTAAGGTGCAAGAAATATAAATTGTCGAAACTTAGATTGCAAGAAATGTAAATAAATGAATCTTAAAGTGCAAGAAATGTAAATTGCTTGAATCATAAAAGGAATTGGGAATTGGGATTGCAGGATTTAAACAAGCAGAAATAAATTGCAACAAGCGGAAAGGCAAAAGATGAATTAAATTGAAGTAGATCTCAAACAGAAGAGTCAAATGCTTTGAGAATGTAAAACAGAAACTGACTGTGCTTAATTGCAGCAAATTAAAAGATGGTTGAAGATCTCGGGAGTGGAAGAGACTAGAAAACAAGTCTAGATCTCAAATCCTTCCTTGATCCAACAAGAACAATGGCAAAAGAAATAAAGAGAAGTAAATTGCAGAAAGATTAGAAGATGAAGCAGTAAACAGAAATTGGAATTCAATTATGCAGAAAAGAAAACAAGAGGTCTCAAGGTGAGAGTAAAACAGAAGTTCTTCAATTCTCCACCCAAGATCCAAAGCAAAAGTAAAGAGTGCTAAAGCAAGAACAAGGAAGAAGAGAGATCAATTCTCCTTCCCAATTCTCTAACAACTAAATTCAAGAGTAAAAGCTCAAAATGTAAAATGAAAGTTCAGAGTAAAAAATGAAAATTAAGATGAAAGTTCAAAAGTAAAGGTAAAAGGTCCTAACTAAATCAAACTAGCTTCTATTTATACACTTTCTATTCTTGGATTTTAGAAATTGGATGGGCTTTTTGATTTGGTGAAGAAATGAATTAAGTTGGATTTTTAATTAAATTTCAGCCCATGTTGCTCCCAGGAGGCTGCTCTGCTCTTGTGGAGAGCGGAGCAGTGAAGCTTTGTGTGGGGATCCTTTTTGCATGCCAAGGCTTGGAGAGGCACCAAGGGACTGCCCTGCTCTTGTGGAGAGCGGAGCAGTGTGTGTCTTGTGCCCTTAAAATATTTCGCGTGCCATGTCTTGGACATCATCAGGGTAGCGCTCAAGTGGTGCTAAGAGCGTAGCTTCCTTGCTTTGTTAGTGAAGCCTCTGTGTTCGAGACTTGCTTGGAGCATTTTGGCCAATTTTTGGCTTATTTTCCTTTATGAGTAGCGCTCCCCCACTCCCCCTTGCTCATGAGTTCAAACCTTGTGGCAAGCATTGGTAAGCTTTTTCCTTGAATTTATTTCTTTGATGAGCCCGATAATGCTCTCAAGGAGAGCAGAGCAGTGTTCTTCCCTCCCTTGTTTTCTTGATTCCAAATTGTGCTCCGCTCTCAAGGGGGGGCAGAGCATTGAAGCTTTTCATACTTGGTTCATTGTTGTGCTCTCTTGGAGAGCATTGTGCTCTTGGAGAGAGCATTGTGGCTTCCTCCTTCCATGTGCCATGCTTCCTCATTTTCTTTGCCATATTTTCTTCTTCATTGAGTCACGCTTCTTAAGCCACACTTTCTTATTTTCTTCTTTTCTTCACCTACAAATAATCAAAATAACCACTCAAAGTATCACCAAATTCACAAGGTTTATAAATCATTAAAAATCAATTAAATTTACTTAAACCTCATGATTTAGGATCAATTAAATGGTGGTTGTTTGATTCAAAGAAACCATGCATTTCCATTCCAAATTACTTACTTAGAATGCAAGAAAGTGCATAAAAACTAGTGGAACAAGTGAAATTAGCTTGAAAAATGGGCATATGATGACTTGTCATCACTTGGGGACAAGCAACAATTTAAGTTTGGTGTTGTGATGAGCGGATAATTTATACGCTTTTTGGCATTGTTTTCAGGTAGTTTTTAGTAGGATCTAGCTACTTTTAGGGAATGTTTTTATTAGTTTTTATGCAAAATTCACATTTCTGGCCTTTACTATGAGTTTGTGTGTTTTTTTGTGATTTCAGGTATTTTTTGGCTGAAATTGAGAGACCTGAGCAAAAATCTGATAGGAGGCTGACAAAGGACTGCTGATGCTATTGGATTCTGACCTCCCTGCACTCGAAATGGATTTTCTGGAGCTACAGAACTCCAAATGCACTCGCAACTGCGTTGGAAAGTAGACATCTAGGGCTTTCCAGAAATATATAATAGTCCATACTTTGTTCGAGCTTAGATGACGCAAACTAGCATTCAATGCCAGTTCCATGCTGCATTCTGGAGTAAAACGCCAGAAACACGTCACGAACCACAGTTAAACGCCAAAAACACATTACAACTTGGCGTTTAACTCCAAGAGAAGCCTCTGCATGTGTAAAGCTCAAGCTCAGCCCAAGCACACACCAAGTGGGCCCCGGAAGTGGATTTCTACATCAATCACTTATCTCTGTAACCCTAGTAGCTATTTTTAGTATAAATAGAACTTTTTACTATTGTACTAGTGTCTAGTCTTTGGTCTAGTCTTTGACCATTCGATTTTAGACCTTCATGGAGGCTGGCCTCTCGGCCATGCCTAGACCATCACTTATGTATTTTCAACGGTGGAGTTTCTACACACCATAGATTAAGGTGTGGAGCTCTGCTGTACCTCGAGTTTTAATGCAAAGTACTACTATTTTCTATTCAATTCATGCTTATTCTTATTCTAAGATATTCGCTGCCCTTCAACCTGATGGATGTGATGATCCGTGACACTCATCATTATCTATCCTTATGAATGCGTGATTGATAACCAGTTCCGTTCTACCTTAGACCGAGCGCATATCTCTTGGATTCCTTAATCAGAATCTTCGTGGTATAAGCTAGAATTGTTGGCGGCATTCATGAGAATCCGGAAAGTCTAAACCTTGTCTGTGGTATTCTGAGTAGGATTCAGGGATTGAATGACTGTGACGAGCTTCAAACTCGCGATTGTTGGGCGTGGTGACAGACGTAAAAGAATCAATGGATTCTATTTCGACATGATTGAGAACCGACAGATGATTAGCCGTGCTGTGACAGAGCATTTGGACCATTTTCACTGAGAGGATGGGATGTAGCCATTGACAACAATGATGCCCTACATACAACGTGCCATGGAAAGGAGTAAGAAGGATTGAAGGAAGGCAGTAGGAAAGCAGAGATTCAGATGGAACACAGCATCTTCATACAGTTATCTGAAATTCCTACCAATGATTTACATAAGTATCTCTATCATTATTGTAATGTTTTTTTTTATTATTATTTTTGAAAACCATTATAAACCATTTGAATCCGCCTAACTGAGATTTATAAGATGACCATAGCTTGCTTCATAACAACAATCTCCGTGGGATCGACCCTTACTCACGTAAGGTATTACTTGGACGACCTAGTGCACTTGCTGGTTAGTTGTGCGGAGTTGTGACAAAGTGTGATTCACATTTGAGAGCGCTACCAAGTTTTTGGCGCCATTGTTGATGATCACAATTTCGTGCACCAGGGCTACGGTTTTTATTTTTGTTGACTTTCCTATGTGTTTTTTCCTCTCTATATCTGCATTGCCTCCAAAGGGTTCCCTTGGGTTTTTACTGATTGTTGCTTTTGTGAATCATGGGGTGCCCTTTTTGCTGCTATACATGTCGTTTGCTGGTTGTTTCTTCCTTCTCTTTTTCTGTCCAAGTTGCTTGGTAGTGACCCTTTTTATTTTCTTACTGTAGGTGTAGTTACTTTATGTCTTCTCGTAAGAATATTGTCGAGATGTTCATAAAGGTCCCTGCTGGTGTGGCCGATTGGTTAGATTCCATAGTCTTGATGTGTGTTACTGTAGCTGACCCAGAATACTGTCAGAAGCTTAGGAGGTTTCATAGGATTTGTGAGTGTAGAGAAGATGAGAAGAGTTATGTACTGGTGTCGCTCGACCCTAAGGAGAGAGTTAGCTTCCCTCCCTTAGATCGGACAGAGCGTCCTTTCTTTTATGCCTATGACTATTGCTTTAGCCAACTAGGTATTACCCTTCTTTTTACCACCTTTGAAACCGAACTCTTGTGGAACTATAATGTGGCCCCTTCACAGCTTCGTCTGAACTCTTGGGCTTTTATAAAGATTTTTCAGCTACTGTGTCAAGAACTAGGGGTCCGTCTTTCCCAGACCTTTTTCCTTTACTTGTATGTGCTGACCAAGCTGGGAGTAGCCAAGAAGAAGGCTTCTTGGATCTCCTTTCAGGCTACCCAAGGGAGAAAATTTTTTTCAATGTTTGATGACTCTTTTCGGGACTTTAAAAATTTTTATTTTAAAGTCCGAGCTGTTGAGGATGTTCGCCCTTTCTTTCTGGATGAGAATGACGAGCCGACCTTTCCCTTTTGGTGGCAGAAAGATACAGTAGTTCTTAAGTACCCCTGGGAGAGCTTAGATGAAGTAGAGAGGTATTTTGTGGGTGTGTTAGAGGAGCATTGGGGGGAGCCTCCTCATCTGGACACTAAGAAGTTTTTAGGGGATCCTACTCTTCTCCATTTCGAGTTAGGTAGTATCCGAACTCTTCTTTCATAATTTTTCTTTTATTGGTTGTGGTCTTGTCCTTTTCCTACTGTGTAATTGTTTTCCTGGATTCTTTTCAGAGATGATGACGTCTTCAGAATCGATGAAAGCTTTTCGCAAAGCAAAAAGGCAGTGGCTGCCTAGAATTTGTCGAAGAAGACTTCGGGGGAGGGTTCTTCGGAACAGTTGCCTCCGAAAAAGCCGGCAACTGATTCTCAGGGTCCGAGGAAGATTATCCCGACCCCAGGATTTTGGACAGTTTCTTTTGACCCGCCTTAGACGACCTCTGGTGCCGCTTCTTCCACTATTTCTGCTGGTCCCCCTCCCAAGAAGCAAAAGACTGTTAGGACTTATAATCTAAACGACAAAGAGTTTGATGGTGTGGCTTTTGCTACACAGTTGATTGCTCCTCATGGTAAAGTTCCTCTGGACGATGTGTCGATCCTTCATCCTCTTGATTTTATATCGAGCAATAGTGTTCGGATGGCTAATCTCAGCGCGGCCTTGTCCCAGGTTATTAAGGAATCTCCTGTCCGTGCCACTAAAGCTTTTCTAGAGGAGGCCAAGGCTGATTACAACAGGGTGAAGGGTCTGAAGGACGAACTAGATGCTAAGGTTGTTAAATTGGAGCTGGATGTCGAGAAGAAGAAGTCTCGAGCTACTGCGGCGGAGGCGGCTGCTAACCTGGCCGAGGACATGGCCAAGAAAGTCAAGGAGAGCTATACCCGGACCTATAGCGAGCGGTTGAAAACTAGGGAGAGGCTTCAATCTGCTCAGGATGATTACGCCGAGCTTCAGGGCCATATGGTGAGTAGTATGACCGACATGTATGAAAATCTGAAGGCCCAGGTTCGGGTTCTTGCTCCTGACGTTAACCTATCTTTATTTAGCATGGATAACGTAGTGGAGGATGGAAAGATTGTGCCTGCCTCAGATGATGACGATGAGGGTTCTCCCCCTGCACCACCGGCTAAGGTTTTTACAGCTTCAACTTCTGCGGCTCCTTCTGCCGAGGTTGTCCCTCCTGAGCCTGAGTTGACCTAGAGATCCTGAGTGGCCCGGATGGGGTTGTTGGAGCCATCCCTATCTTGACGATCCCTCCTTCTCCTCAGGATGCAGCTGCTGACACGACTTTGGATCCTTTATTATTTTCTCTTTATATCTTTGTTTTTAATTGTGTATTTGAGGTGGTCTGGTTTGTGGACCTTTTAAACTTTGTAAGTTTTTTATGGATATCATTTCTAACACTATTTGCTTCTTAGCAACCCTCGCTTTTGATAAAAAACTTTTGACTCTTGGGTTGCCATTGGGTAGCCCCTTGAGTTTTTAATGTTTTAATTCCTGTGTTTGCTGATATGCCGATTTAGCTTTTGGCAAAGTTTTTTGTTGCTTTTTCAACCCTTGGAATCTTCGTGGGTTTTTTAGAGGTTTGGTATTTTCTGGTCCGACCTCTTTCATGGGGTAGTATGGACTTCTACCCTTGCCTTTTGGACCATGCCTTATCTTAGTTATGTTCACAACCTTTTTCTTTGGCGATGACATCCTCGCCACTTGCTGTCCGGGCTTTTAGTCAGTGTCCAACAAATTTTCAGTGTTCTTTATATAGAACCTTTTTAGTTTATTTGGATGACTTTTTAGCCCTGTATTGACATCGTGCTTTCGCTTTTTGAGTAACGTCTCCTTTTAGGAGTTGTACCCTTTTAGCTAGGCACTTTGGCCCTAGGTTTTTTCAACCTTTTTGGCCTTTATTTGTTCCTCTTTTTAGTGATCCTTTTATTGGACATACTCTTCTGTCGGGCCTTTGGTGCGGTATTTATAACCCACACTTACTAACCGGCAAGTGCACCGGGTCGTACCAAGTAATACCTTACGTGAGTAAGGGTCGATTCCACGAGGATTGATGGATCAAGCAACAATGATTGATTGATTGGCTTAGTTAGGCAAGCAGAAATTGGTTTTGAGATGTTCAAAAGGTTTAAGTTCGAATTCAAAATATCAAAAGTATAGACAATTAAATAAATTGGGAATAAAATATGGATAAATAGTTAAGGCTTCAGAGTTATCTATTTTTCCGGATTAACTTTTCTTACTAACTATTTTAATTATGTAGGATTTAATTTATGGCAAACTATATGTGACTAGACCCTAATTCCTTAGACCTTTCTAGTCTCCTCTAAAATTCATTAACTGCCAATTCCTTGGTCAATTAATTCCAATTAAAGGGTACATGATCAAATTCCAGTTTGCATGCCACAAAAACTCTAATTACCCAAAGAATAAAAGGATTATATGTCACGTATCCCGTTAAATCCAGATAATTAGAATTTAGGAGAATATGTTTTCAAGCTGTTGTTCAAGTATAGAGCTTTTCCAAGTTATACAAGGACTCAAATAGAAAGAGGGTCATACTTCCGTTCCACCCATATTTCATAAAATAAAGAACGAAAACAATTCTTAAATATAAATCCAAAACATAAATTAAAATAGAAAAAGTAATAAAATCAATCCATACAAATAGACAGAGCTCCTAACCTTAACAATGGAGGTTTAGTTGCTCATGGAATGTAGAATGTAATATTGTATAGAATTCCCTAATGGAATCCCCCTAATGTCATCTCCTCTTGAGTAGAAGAGAAGTCTCCCCTATTTATAACTAATCCTAATTAATTTAAAATCAAATTATCTAAAAAATAAAAATAATATCTTTTTCTAAAAGATAAGATTTAAATTTAAATTCGAATTAATTAATAGATTTTCAGTTGATGAGTGGGGACCACTTGCTTTGTCCATTCTGCGGCTTCTAATCTGTGTTTTCTAGGCTAGAAAGTGGGTCAAAACAGCCCAGAAATCACCCCAGCGTCATTTGTATTTTTGCAGATCGCGCATGTGACGCGTCCGCGTCGTCCACGCGTTCGCGTCATTTGTGCATTTTCCAGTCCACGCGTTCGCATCAGGCACGCGATTGCGTCATTGCGATTTCTCCATTCCGCGCGGTCGTGTGAGTCATGCGTCCGCGTCGGTCTTCGCTGGTCATCTCTTTGGTTTCTTCTTTTTCTCTGCAGAAACTTCATCAAATCCCTCCGAATACTACCTAAAATAAATAAAATTGCACAAAACTCAAAATAGCATCCATAGTGGCTAAAATATAATTAATTCTTAATTAAACTCAACAATTTAGATGCAAATTCACTAGGAAAAGATAGACAAGATGCTCACGCATCAGCCTTCTCAAGTTATTTTTAGCAATCCCATTTCTAGCCTGACCTCGTTAGGTCACTTTATATGGGTTACTTTTTATAACATCCTGCATTAACTTGAGCTTTGTCGCTTCACCTTGCCGACCTCTTTTTCTTTGGTCGGGCGATGAATTTTGCAGTTTTTAAACGTAGATTAATGCGTCCTGGTAGGAAACTTTTTAGGGAATCGGTAACTTTTATTCAAATAATAAGATAAAAATGTAAGTAAAAGTGTGTAGATGTGAGTGCTTACCCTTTCTAGTTCGGGCAGTTTTTAGATCTTGGTCTAGCGCCTCATTAAAAAACTTTTTAAGAAAAGAGTGCGACTTGGCCTAAGATCTTTACCTCTTTTCTAGCTATAGTACCTTCTTAGGTTACAGGCATGCCATGAGCTTGGTAGCTCCAGGTCGACTACCATATAGTAGCCTTTTTCTAGCACTTCTGTAACTCAATATGGCCCTTTCCAGTTGGCTGCTAGCTTCCCTTTTCCTGACTGACCTGCCTCGATATCATTTCGGATTAAGATGAGATCGTTGGTAGCGATGTTTCACTGGATTACCTTCTGATTATAGCTTAAAGCCATTTGACGCTTTAGTGCTTCCTCTCTAATCCGAACTCTTTCTCAGACTTCTGGAAGTAGGTCGAGCTCTTCCCTTTGAACTTGGAAGTTGGTATCTTCGTTGTAGAGGATCACTCTAGGGGATCATTCTTCTATTTCTACGGGAATCATTGTCTCTATTCCGTAAGCAAGTCAGAAGGGTGATTCCTCAGTGGTGGAGTGTGGTGTTGTCTGGTATGCCCATAGGACTTGTGGGAACTCTTCGGCCCAAGCTCCTTTAGTGTCCTGTAGTCTCCGTTTTAGCCTAGCCAATATGACTTTGTTGGCGGTCATGAACGGAATTTTGTGTGGTCTAGAATTTTACTAATAAATTCTCATTGAAAGTATAGTTTCCAAACCAACTAAAATCCTTTCATAAAAAAAAATTGTTTGTCACAAGTAACAAACCCCTTAAAAATAATAACCGAAGTATTCAAACCTCAGGTCGTCTCTCAAAGGAATTGCAGGAAAGTGTTTTTATTATTGGTTATAAGATTGTATCTTTTTTGGGGGGTTTTGGATAAGAGAACGAGAAAAGTAAATGGTAATGAAAATCAAATAATAAAGAGTCTTGGCAAAGTTTGTGGTCAAGGATCTCTATCCTTATCACTAACCACAACATGAGGATTGACAAGGATCAATCCCATTAAATCATCCTCTAACTAGTAAAGGAAAGTCAAATGAGCTATATCATCCAAGTCCATAAGTCCTAACTCTCCACCAATAAATTAGTAAGAACTAGAGTCAATGGCTACCTGATGAGCGGATAATTTATACGCTTTTTGGCATTATTTTTAGGTAGTTTTTAGTAAGTTCAAGCTACTTTTAGGGATGTTTTCATTAGTTTTATGTTAAATTCACATTTCTGGACTTTACTATGAGTTTGTGTGTTTTTCTATGATTTCAGGTAATTTCTGGCTGAAATTGAGGGACTTGAGCAAAACTCTGATAGGAGGCTGACAAAGGACTGCTGATGCTGTTGGAATCTGACCTCCCTGCACTCGAGATGGATTTTCTAGAGCTACAGAACTCCAAATGGCGCGCTCTCAATGGCGTTGGAAAGTAGACATCCAGATCTTTCCAGCAATATATAATCGTTCATACTTTATTCGGGAATTGATGACGTAAACTGGCGCTCAACGCCAGTTCCATGTTGCTGTCTGGAGTAAAACGCCAGAAACACGTCACGACCCGGAGTTGAACGCCCAAAACACGTTACAACTTGGCGTTCAACTCCAAAAGAAGCCTCAGCTCGTGGATAGATCAAGCTCAGCCCAAACACACACCAAGTGGGCCCCGGAAGTGGATTTATGCATCAATTACTTACTCATGTAAACCCTAGTAGCTAGTCTAGTATAAATAGGATAATTTACTATTGTATTAGACATCTTTGGTCTCAGTTTTATTTTATTCTTCATCTGAGGAGACTATTGATCATGTTTTGGAGGGCTGGCCATTCGGCCATGCCTGAACCTTTCACTTATGTATTTTCAACGGTGGAGTTTCTACACACCATAGATTAAGGGTGTGGAGCTCTGCTGTACCTCAATTTTCAATACAATTACTATTATTTTCTATCCAACTCGAATTATTCCTGTTCTAAGATATTCGTTGCACTTCAACTTGATGAATGTGATGATCCGTGACACTCATCATCATTCTCACCTATGAATGCGCGTACTGACAACCACTTCCGTTCTACCTTAGACGGCGCATATCTCTTGGATTCCTTAATCAGAATCTTCGTGGTATAAGCTAGAATTGATGGCGGCATTCATGGGAATCCGGAAGGTCTAACCTTGTCTGTGGTATTCCGAGTAGGATTCCGGAATTAATGACTGTGATGAGCTTCAAACTCCTGAAGGCTGGGCGTTAGTGACAGACGCAAAAGAATCAAGGATTCTACTCCAACCTGATTGGAACCGACAGATGATTAGCCGTGTTGTGACAGAGCATTTGGACCTTTTTCACTGAGAGGATGGGATGTAGCCATTGACAACAGTGATGCCCTACATACAGCTTGCCATAGAAGGGAGTGATAAAATTGGATAAAAGCAGTAGGAAAGCAGAGATTCAGGAGGAGCACAGCATCTCCATACGTCTATCTGAAATCCCCATCATTAGATTACATGAGTAACTTTATCTTTATTTTATGTTTATTATTTATTAATTTTCGAAAATCCATAATCAATTACTATCCGCCTGACTGAGATTTACAAGATGACCATAGCTTGCTTATACCAACAATCTCTGTGGAATCGACCCTTACTCACGTAAGGTTTATTACTTGGACGACCCAGTACACTTGCTGGTTAGTTGAACGGAGTTGTGACCAACATAGTAAAGATCTATTATCTCGAATAATTTCATACAAGTACAAAGAGTACGAATCACAATTTCGTCCACCAAGTTTTTGGCGCCGTTGCCAGGGATTGTTCGAGTATGGACAACTGACGGTTCATCTTGTTGCTCAGATTAGGTAATTTTCTTTTTATTTTCTTTTCAAAAAAGTTTTCAAAAATCTTTCAAAATTTTTTCTTTATTGTCGTTTTCTTAAAATATAGTTTTCGAAAAAAATAAAAAAATACAAAAAAAACATAAAATCATAAAAAAAAAATATTTTGTGTTTCTTGTTTGAGTCTTGAGTCAACTTTTAAGTTTGGTGTCAATTGCATGTTTTAAAAAAAATTATTATGCATTTTTCAAAAATTCATGTATTCATGGTGTTCTTCATGATCTTCAAGTTGTTCTTGGTAAGTCTTCTTGTTTGATCTTGATGTTTTCTTGTTTTGATCTTTTGTTGTTTTTCATATGCATTTTTCGTTTGTTAGAATCCATGCATTAAAGATTTCTAAGTTTGGTGTCTTGCATGTTTTCTTTGCATCAAAAATTTTTCAAAATTATGTTCTTGATGTTCATCATGATCTTCAAGTGTTCTTGGTATTCATCTTGACATTCATAGTGTTCTTGCATGCATCTTTGTTTTGATCCAAAATTTTATGAGGGTCATGTTTGTGTTTTTCTCTCTCCTCATTAAAAATTCAAAAATCAAAAAATATATTTTCCTTATTTTCCTTCAAATTTTCAAAATTTGGGTTGACTTGGTCAAAAATTTTTAAAATTAGTTGTTTCTTACAAGTCAAGTCAAATTTTCAATTTTAAAAATCTTATCTTTTAAAATTTTTCAAAAATCATATCTTTTCATTTTTTTTTTTTTCAAAAATTCCAAATATCTTTTCAAAATTTTTCAAAATCTTTTTCTTATCTTTATATCAAATTTCGAAACTACACTAACAAGTAATATGATTGATTCAAAAATTTGAAGTTTGTTACTTTCTTGTTAAGAAAGGTTCAATCTTTAAAATCGAGAATCCTATCCTTTTAAGTTTCTTGTTAGTTAAGTAATTAATTTTAATTTTAAAATTAAATCTTTTCAACCATATCTTATCTATCTTATCTTTTTATCTTATCTTTTCAAAATTTTATCTTTTTCAATTTTGATTTCAAAATATCTTATCTTATCTTGTCTTCTTATCTTTTCAAATTTGATTTTAATATCTTGTTAAACTAACTATTTGACTTTTTGTTTGTTTCTTATCTTTTTCAAAACCAACTAACTACCTATCCCTTCTAATTTTCGAAAATACCTCTCTCTTTTTCAAAAATTCTTTTTAATTGTTTTAAATTTTAATTTTAATTATATCTTATCTTTAATTTTCGAAAATCACTAACCACTTTTTCAAAATTATTTTCGAAATTCTCTATCTCTCCTTCTATCTATTTATTTATTTATTCATAACACTTCTCTTCATCTCTCTTCATCTCAGATCACCACCTCTATCCTTACCCATTCTTTTCACTACTCTGCCCTTTCTTCTTCTACTAACATAAAGAATCTCTATACTTTGACATAGAGGATTCCTCTTACTTTTCTTTTCTCTTCTTCCCTATATGAGAGGAACAAGGAAAAAGACACTCTTGTTGAAGCTGATCCAGAACCTGAAAGGACTCTGAAGAGGAAATAAGAGAAGCTAAACTACAACAATCCAGAGGCAACCTTTCTGAAATTTTCGAACAAGAGAAGGAAATGCAGCCGAACCCAACAACAATAATGCAAGGAGAATACTTGGTGACTTCACAAAACCAACGTCCAAATTTGATGGAAGAAGCATCTCCATTCCTGCCATTGGAGCCAATAATTTTGAGCTTAAGCCTCAACTAGTTGCTTTAATGCAACATAACTGCAAGTTTTACGGACTTCCATCTGAAGATCCTTACCAGTTTTTAACTGAGTTCTTGCAGATTTGTGAGACTGTTAAGATGAATAGAGTAGATCCTGAAGTCTACAGGCTCATGCTTTTCCCTTTTGCTGTAAGAGACAGAGCTAGAACATGGTTGGACTCACAACCTAAAGATAGCCTGGACTCCTGGGATAAGCTGGTCACGGCCTTCTTGGATAAATTCTTTCCTCCTCAAAAGCTGAGCAAGCTTAGAGTGGATGTTCAGACCTTCAAGCAAAAAGATGGTGAATCCCTCTATGAAGCTTGGGAAAGATACAAGCAGATGACCAAAAAGTGTCCTTCTGACATGTTTTCAGAATGGACCATATTAGATATATTCTATTATGGTCTATCTGAATTTTCCAAGATGTCATTGGACCATTCTGCAGGTGGATCTATTCACCTAAAGAAAATGCCTGAAGAGGCTCAAGAACTTATTGACATGGTTGCAAATAACCAATTCATGTACACTTCTGAGAGGAATTCCGTGAATAGTGGGATGCCTCAGAGGAAGGGAGTTCTTGAAATTGATACTCTGAAGCCATATTGGCTCAGAAAAAGTGTTGACTCAGCAAGTCAACATGATCTCTCAAAGTCTGAATGGATGGCAAAATGCATCCAACAGTACTAAAGAGGCAACTTCTGAAGAAGCTTATGATCCTGAGAACCCTACAATGGCAGAGGTTAATTACATGGGTGAACCTTATGGAAACACCTATAACTCATCATGGAGAAATCATCCAAATTTCTCATGGAAGGATCAACAAAAGCCTCAACAAGGCTTTAACAATGGTGGAAGAAATAGGCTCAGTAATAACAAGCCTTTTCCATCATCTTCTCAGCAACAGACAGAAAATTTTGAACAGAGCCCCTCTAATTTAGCAAACTTAGTCTCTGATCTGTCAAAGCCACTTTAAGTTTCATGAGTGAAACAAGGTCCTCCATCAGAAATTTGGAGGCACAAGTGGGCCAGCTGAGTAAGAAAGTCATTGAAACTCCTCCCAGTATTCTCCCAAGCAATACAGAAGAGAATCAAAAGGAGATTGCAAGGCCATTGAAGTAATCAATATGGCCGAATGCATAAGGGAGGAGAAGGATGAAAATCCTAGTGAGGAAGACCTCCTGGGACGTCTCTCAAGCAAGAAGGAGTTCCCTATTGAGGACCTAAAGGAATCTGAGGCTCATATAGAGACCATAGAGATTCCACTAAATCTCATTCTGCCATTCATGAGCTCTGAAAACTATTCCTCCTCAGAAGAGGATGAAGATGTAACTGGAGGACAAGTTGCTCAATATCTAAGAGCTATCATGAAGCTGAATGCCAAGTTGTTTGGTAATGAGACTTGGGAAGGTGAATCCCCTTTGCTCATTAGTGAACTAGATACATGGATTCAGAAAACTCTACCTCAAAAGAGACAAGATCCTGGTAAATTCTTAATACCCTGTACCATAGGCACCATGACCTTTAACAAGGCTCTGTGTGACCTGGGGTCAGGCATAAATCTTATGCCAATCTCTGTAATGGAGAAACTGGGGATCATTGAGGTACAGCCTGCCTTATTCTCACTTCAATTGGCAGACAAGTCAGTAAGACAAGCTTATGGATTAGTAGAGGACGTGTTAGTAAAGGTTGAAGGCCTTTACATCCCTGCTGATTTCATAATCTTAGACACTAGGAAGGAAGAAGATGATTGCATCATCCTTGGAAGACCCTTCCTAGCCACAGCAAAAGCTGTGATTGATGTTAGCAGTGGAGAATTAGTCCTTCAATTGAATGGGGACTACCTTGTGTTTAAAGCTCAAGGACCTTCCTCTGCAACCATGGAGAGGAAGCATGAAAAGCTTCTCTCAGTACAGAGTCAAAAAGAGCCCCCACAGTCAAACTCTAAGTTTGGTGTTGGGAGGCCACAACTAAACTCTAAGTTTGGTGTAGAGAAGCCCCCTCATTCAAACTCTAAGTTTGGTGTTGGGAGGCCCTCATCATGCTCTGAATATCTGTGAGACTCCATGAGAACCCACTGTCAAGCTAATGACACTAAAGAAGCACTTGTTGGGAGGCAACCCAATTTTTATATATCTAATTTTAATTTTATTTTATTGTTATTTTGTGTTTTATTAGGTCCATGATCATGTGGAGTCACGAAAAAAATACTAAAATTAAAAACAGAATAAAAAATAGCAGAAGAAAAATCACACCCTGGAGGAAGGACTCACTGGCGTTTAAACGCCAGTAAGGTGCATCTGGCTGGCGTTCAACGCCAGAACTCTGTTCTGGCGCTGAACGCCAGAAACAAGCAACATCCTGGCGTTTGAACGCTAGGAATATGCCTTGAGGAAAGCTGGCGCTGAACGCCAGTAACAAGCATGGAACTGGCGTTCAACGCCAGAAACATGCTACACATGGGCGTTGAACGCCCAGAGTGTGCATCACTTCGGCGTTTAAACGCCAGAATGGTGTGCAAAGGCATTTTACATGCCTAATTGGTACAGGGATGTAAATCCTTGACACCTCAAGATCTGTGGACCCCACAGGATCATCTCAGGATCTGTGGACCCACAGGATCCCCACCTAACATATTCTCCCCTTTTCTCAACATTCATTCTCTCTTTCCAATAAACACACTTCCCCAAAAACCCTTCACCAATCACCTCAAACCTCTCTTCCCAATTACCCCCTTCACCACTCACATCAATCCACTCTTCCCCATAAACCCCACCCACCTTCAAAATTCAAAAATCTTTCCCACCCAAACCCACCCTAAATGACCGAAACTACACCCACTCCCCTCCCTATATATACCCTTCCATTATACTTCATTTTCACACAACACAAACTCCTCTTCTACACCTTGACCGAAACACCTTCCCTCACTCTCCTCCATATTATCTTCTTCTTCTTCTTCTTCTTCTCTTCTTTCTTCTCTTACTCGAGGGCGAGCAATATTTTAAGTTTGGTGTGGTCAAAGCATAATCTTTTTGTTTTTCCATTACCATCAATGGCACCTAAGGCCGGAGAATCCTCTAGAAAAGGAAAAGGAAAGACAAAAGCTTCTACCTCTGAGTCATGGGAGATGGAAAGATTCATCTCCAAAAGCCATCAAGACCACTTCTATGATGTTGTGGCAAAGAAGAAGGTGATCCCTGAGGTCCCTTTCAAACTCAAGAAAAATGAGTATCCGGAGATCCGACATGAAATCCGAAGAAGAGGTTGGGAAGTCCTAACCAACCCCATGCAACAAGTCAGAATCTTAATGGTTCAAGAGTTCTATGCCATTGCATGGATCACTAGGAACCATGATCAAAGTGTGAATCCGAGTCCAAAGAATTATCTCACAATGGTTCAGGGGAAATACTTAGATTTTAGTCCGGAAAATGTGAGTTGGCATTCCACTTGCCCATGATGCAAGGAGATGAACGCCCCTACACTAGAAGGGTCAACTTTAATCAAAGGTTGGACCAAGTCCTTATGGACATATGTGTGGAAGGAGCTCAATGAAAAAGAGATTCCAAAGGCAAGCCGGTTCAACTAAGAAGACTGGACCTCAAGCCTGTGGCTAGAGAGTGGTTAGAGTTCATTCAATGCTCCATCATCCCCACTAGCAACCGATCTGAAGTTACTGTGGATCAGGTCATCATGATTCATAGCATCATGATTGGAGAGGAAGTAGAAGTTCATGAAGTCATCTCCCATGAATTCTACAAAATAGCCGAAAAGTCCTCCACCATGGCAAGGCTAGCTTTTCCTCATCTTATTTGCCATCTATGTTACTCAGTTGGAGTTATCATAGAAGGAGACATCCTCATTGAAGAGGATAAGCCCATCACCAAGAAGAGGATGGAGCAAGCAAGAGAGACCCTCCACGGATCTCAAGAGATGCATGAGGAAGCTCATCATCAAGAAATCCCTGAGATGCCTCAAGGGATGCACTTTCCTCCCAACAACTATTGGGAACAACTCAACCCTTCCCTAGAAGATTTGAGCTACAATGTGGAACAATTAAGGGTGGAACATCATGAGCACTCCATCATTCTCCATGAAATAAGAGAAGATCAAAGAGCAATGAGGGAGGAGCAACAAAGGCAAGGAAGGGACATAGAAGAGCTTAAGGACATTGTTGGTCCTTCAAGAAGAAGACGCCACTAAGGTGGATTCATTTCTTGTTCTTACTTTTCTGCTGTTCGGTTTTTATATTATATGTTTATCTATGTTTTGTGTCTCTACTTCATGATCATTAGTGTTTAGTAAATATGTCTTAAAGTTATGAATAATTCCATTAATCCTTCACCTCTCTTAAATGAAAAATGTTTTTAATTCAAAAGAACAAAGAAGTACATGAATTCCGAATTTATCCTTGAATTTAGTTTAATTATATTGATGTGGTGACAATACTTTTTGCTTTCTGAATGAATGCTTGAACAGTGCATATTTTTTATCTTGTTGTTTATGAATGTTAAAACTGTTGGCGTTTGAAAGAATGATGAACAAAGAGAAATGTTATTGATAATCTGAAAAATCATGAAATTGATTCTTGAAGCAAGAAAAAGCAGTGAAAAACAAAATCTTGCGAAAAAAATATGGCGAAAAAAATAGAAAGAAAAAGAAATAGCAAGCAGAAAAAGCCAATAGCCCTTAAAACCAAAAGGCAAGGATAAAAAGGATCCAAGGCTTTGAGCATCAATGGATAGGAGGGCCCAAGGAAATAAAATCCAGGCCTAAGCGGCTAAATCAAAGCTGTCCCTAACCATGTGCTTGTGGCATGCAGGTCCAAGTGAAAAGCTTGAGACTGAGTGGTTAAAGTCGTGATCCAAAACAAAAAGAGTGTGCTTAAGAGCTCTGGACACCTCTAACGGGGACTCTGGCAAAGCTGAGTCACAATCTGAAAAGGTTCACCCAGTCATATGTCTGTGGCATTTATGTATCCGGTGGTAATACTGGAAAACAACGTGCTTAGGGCCACGGCCAATACTCATAAAAGTAGCTGTGTTCAAGAATCAACATACTTAACTAGGAGAATCAATAACACTATCCGAAATTCTAAGTTCCTAGAGAAGCCAATCATTCTGAACTTCAAAGGAAAAAGTGAGATGCCAAAACTGTTCAGAAGCAAAAAGCTACAAGTCCCGCTCATCTAATTAGAATTAATATTCATTGATATTTTGGAATTTATAGTATATTCTCTTCTTTTTATCCTATTTGATTTTCAGTTGCTTGGGGACAAAGCAACAATTTAAGTTTGGTGTTGTGATGAGCGGAGAATTTATACGCTTTTTGGCATTGTTTTTAGGTAGTTTTTAGTAAGTTCAAGCTACTTTTAGGGATGTTTTCATTAGTTTTTATGTTAAATTCACATTTCTGGACTTTACTATGAGTTTGTGTGTTTTTCTGTGATTTCAGGTAATTTTTGGCTGAAATTGAGAGACTTGAGCAAAACTCTGATAGGAGGCTGACAAAGGACTGCTGATGCTGTTGGAATCTGACCTCCCTGCACTCGAAATAGATGTTCTAGAGCTACAGAACTTCAAATGGCGCGCTCTCAATGGCGTTGGAACGTAGACATCTAAAGCTTTCCAGCAATATATAATAGTCCATACTTTATTCGGGAATTGATGACGTAAACTGGCGCTCAACACCAGTTCCATGTTGCTATCTGGAGTAAAACGCCAGAAACACGTCACGACCCGGAGTTGAACGCCCAAAACACGTTACAACTTGGCGTTCAACTCCAAAAGAAGCCTCAGCTCGTGGATAGATCAAGCTCAACCCAAACACACACCAAGATGGGTCCCGAAAGTGGATTTATGCATCAATTACTTACTCATGTAAACCCTAGTAGCTAATCTAGTATAAATAGGATAATTTACTATTGTATTAGACATCTTTGGTCTCAGTTTTATTTTATTCTTTATCTGAGGAGACTATTGATCACGTTTTGGGGGGGCTGGCCATTCGGCCATGCATGAACCTTTCACTTATGTATTTTCAACGGTGGAGTTTCTACACACCATAGATTAAGGGTGTGGAGCTCTGCTGTACCTCAAGTTTCAATGCAATTACTATTATTTTCTATCCAATTCGAATTAGACCTCATGATGTTTGCATTGGTATATTAACTGTTGTTGATTGGTTAGGAGAAAAACAAAAGTTAGAAAGCATGACTAGAGAAGAATAGAGTGATTACCCTATACACTAGAGATTAGAGCGTACATACATTATTGAGGGTTCAATGCTTGAATTTTCATGTTTCCAGCCTTCATAAGCTATCTTCTTGCACTTTTATCGGTTTATTATATGATGATAGAATTAGTGGAATTTGATTTCTAATTGTTTTGAAGGGCTTATTTACTTTTGATCAAGTGGATAATAATCATATAGTTGCATTTATTTATGTATGTAGGATTGCATTGCATTTCATGAGTTTCTGCATGTTCATACTTATTTCCTTGTCTCCTTCAATTTAGCATGAGGACATGCTAATGTTTAAGTGTGGGGAGGTTGATAAACCACTATTTTATAGTTTATATTGTGTTTAATTGTGTGGTTTTGTCGTGATCCTTACCCACTTATTCATCAATTTAGCATGCATTTAGATTTCCTTCCTGAATTTATTACATGTTTGAAAATTGCTTCCCAGAGACTAATTATAATTATGATGAACTGTGGAAGCGTCAGCTTTATAGGCATGAATGAGACGGAGATTGGAGAGGAAGCTAGCAAAATGGAAGGAACACAAGAGTTTGAGGAGATAACCAGCGAAAAGTGACGCGGTCACATTGCTCACGCGACCACACGAAGGAGCGCAAATCGCAGTGACGCGGCCGCATGGCTTACGCGGCCGCGCGGATTGGAAAGCACAAGCAACGCGGTAGCGTGGACGACGCGATCGCGTGACATGCGCGATCTGCATAAACTGCAGAATCTGAAACCAGCGATTTTGGACCCTATTTCGGCCCAGTTTTCGGCCCGGAACAGCAGACCAGAGTCAGAGAATATGCAGAAACAACAGAGAAAACATTCATTAAGTAGTTTAGATCTAGTTTTTGACTCTCTTAGGTTTTTTTTCTCTCTAGTTTTAAGAATTTTAATTTTCAATTGATCTTAGCATTGGAACATTGAGAAGAGTTATTTTCCTCATCAAGACTTCATCACTCTAGTTTGTTCTCTTAACTTGGTTTTATTCTTCCATGTTCTTTGTTATGTTCAATTTTGTCATTCAGATATTTTTATGATTAATTAATGCAAGGATTATTTCTTTTTAATTTAAATTCCATTCCAATAATCATGTCTTCTTTTAATTCCCTTTCATGTGCCATGGATTCTTTATTTACAATGCGTGAGTAGTTTCATTACTTGATGGGGAGTTGATTAAAAGGAACTCTTGAGTTGGAAGGATTGAAAGAAAAATTTATAATTGGGTTGAATGTTGGATTGCTATCCTGTCACCGACGCCAATCCCTTTGAACTAGGTGGTGGTCGGGGTAAAACTTGTCTCTCAACAAATTCCCATTCGGCAAGTGTACCGAATTTGTCGTCAAGTAAAAACTCACAATAGAGTGAGGTCGAATCCCACAGAGATTAATGGATTAAGCAATCAATGGTTAATTGATTATCCTAGTTAGACGATTCAGATTTGGATGAGGAGCAGCAGGAATTGTAAATTGAGAGAAAAGTAAAGAAAGCAATAAAGTGCAGAAAAGTAAAATGGCAAGAAAAGTAAATGTAAGAACTAAAAATAAAATGAACATTGGGATCGAGAGATATTGCAATCTTCCAGATCAAGTTCATTCTCATCTCTTCCTCAATCAATGCACTCATTGATCTCCTTGGCAATCTTAAGTGATTGAATTACAATTTCTTGTAATTCAATCTCTCAAATCTTGATCAACAGCCAATTCCTTGGTCAATTGCTCATGAGAAGAGATGAAGTATGGTCACTGATTATACCACATGCATTTCCCAAATCAAGTGTTGAGAGGATTATAGTCACATATCCATCCAAACCCAATTTGGTCCAGCATGAGAAAGCATTTCTAGCTTAATCTCTTCATTCCTCTTTCAAGGTTCAAAAGAGATCCAAGTATGAATAGCTTCTTTTCCAAGATAACTACCCAATTGGATGAAGATCGAAAGCTTTCAAGTAAAATCAAGAGAAAAGATAGAAGAAGAAGAATAAGAACTACACTTAATCCATTGAATCACAATAGAGCTCTCTAACCCAATGTAAAGAGTTAGTTGGTCATTGCTCTACCAAAATAGAAAAGAAGAAAAGTGCAGAAAGTAAAGATGAAGATTAAAACTGAAAATAAAACTTCAAAATTCATAAAGGAAAAATACAAGGAAAGAAAAGGAAAAGTGTGTGAGGGGAGGGAGTCCGAAGACCCCTCTTCAATCCCCTAATTCCCGAATCAGTCCCGTCCAGTCCCCCTCTTCAAAGTAAAAACTAAGGCCTTTATATAGGCTCTCCTAAATTACAAAGCAAATTACAATTAAATGAAATTCCTAGTCTAGATGCTTCTTGTGGTCTTGATTGGTTGACAATTGTGGGCTTGCTTGCTTGGGCTTTGAAGTGGACTTGAGAGAGAAGTGAGTAAAGTTGAGGTTCAGGTGCCAATGTTAGTGCTACCATTAGCCACACTAACGCTACAAGTGTGGCGTTAGTGCTGAAGTTGGTGTGGCTAACGTCACACTTGCTACCAGTTGGTATTTTTGGGGCTTAAAAGATGCCTCTGGTTCGTACTTCAATTTCATTCCCACTATAGAGTATTATACATCGTTGGAAAGCTCTGAATGTCAGCTTTCTAACGCAACTGGAATCACCTCAATGGGACCTTTGTAGCTCAAGTTATGCTCCTTTGAAGTGGACATGGTCGCTGGCATATATGCCAACGTTACTGGAAATGTTGATTGCCAATAACGCTAGCGATCAGGGCTTCATTATTGCCAGTTTCTGAAGCTCAAACTTAGTATCCACCCCATACTATTATACATTGTTGGAAAGCCCTGGATGTCTACTTTCCAATGCCTTTGGGAGTTCATCATTTGGAGCTCTACAACTCGAGTTACACTTCTTGGAAGGTGAAGAGGTCAGTTGACCTTAATACAGGTTGATACCATGTTCATCATTGCACTTTCGGGGTAGGTTTTCTCCCTCAAATTTAGTGTCAACCATGTAGTGCCATATATGCTTGGAAAACTCTGGAATCCTACTTTCCAATACCACTAGAATCACCTCATTTGGAGTTTTGTGGCTCAAGTTATGCGTGTTTGAAGAAGGCATGGTCAGGCTGTCAGGTACCATGTTAACTTCCACGTTAACTAAGTTAACGTGGGAGTTAACGTGGCTCATGGTGGCATGTGTGGCTCCTTCCAACGTTAGTGACAATGTTGGGTGTCACTAACGTTGGCGAGCACCTTCTTTTTTTTCACACGTTAGCCTCCACGTTAACTAAGTTAACGTGGAAGTTAACGTGGCTCCTTGGGGGGTTGTGTAGTTGCTTCCAACGTTAGTGACAATGTTGGGTGTCACTAACGTTGTCGACCACTTTGTTCCTTCACGTTAGCTTCCACGATAACTAGATTAACGAGGGAGTTAACGTGGCTTAATGTGCTTTGGCCAACGTTAGTGACAATGTTGAGTGTCACTAACGTTGGCTTCCCCCTTCCTTCTTAACGTTAGAGGCCACATTAACTAGGTTAACGTGGACTCTAACGTGGCCACTCATGAGCTTGGTCCAACGTTAGTGATAATGTTAAGTGTCACTAATGTTGGCTCCATTTCCTTTCTTCAAAGTTAATGCCACTAACTTTTCTCACTAACGTTGTGGCTTTCCTTCCTTCCACGTTAGTGCCCACGTTACACTAACGTAGCCACTAACGTGGCTCTTTTCTTCTTCTTTTGGCCTGAAATCAATCAAACAAAGTGCATCAAAGTCTTGCTCTTAATCATGGGATCATGCATCATCCAATTTATCATTCAATTTATGCATAATTCTCATGAAATCATTCAAAATTCACAATGTTTGCTTGAATCAAGATGTAAGTGAATATCTACCCAAAACTAGCTTATTTCCTAAGAAAATGCATGAAACTACCTTAAAAACAGTAAAGAAAAGGTCAGTAAAACTGGCCAAAATGCCCTGGCATCAGGTGGGTTGCAACTTGTGAACAGATCTGGCATTTCCACTTGTTTGACTTTCTCTTACCTAGTAAGGGATAACCAAACAGAACAACTATTAATTATAAATTAATCTTACAATCACACCATCAATGATAGAGATTCTAACCAATCAATTCCCAGTCAAGGCCTCTTATTTTTATTATTTAAAATTCCTCAATTTAAATCCCAATTTACTTAGCTCAACTCTTTTTGGAATATCTGATTAATAAAACAGCACATTTTTCTGCAACTCATTGGGAGACGACCTGGGACTTTAACTCCCAGTAATTTTAATTTAAACTTTCAGTGACATATTTCTAAATTGATAGGCAGATTTTCGGTGAGTTAAGAACTATACTTGCAATGTAACCATTTTAATAAATTTTTAATTCACCAGCTTCTGCACTCCATCAATTTTTGGCGCCGTTGCCGGGGAGTTGCAATAGAGTGCTTATTTTATTTATTAGAATTTATTTATTTGCATTTTCTTTAATTTTGCTACTATGAGCTGCGTGTTTCTTCTGTCAAATGACACGTTCACTTCCTGATCCACGCTTGCTAATATTCGATCCTGAAATTGAAAGAATAATTTCACGAATAAGGCGAGAATAGTGTAGGTTAGTCCGCTCTGAGGGCGGATCTGAAAGTGAATCTGAGGAGGAAACTAGCCCCCGTTCTACTGATTCGGTTGTTTTACGTGCAGAAAACATGGCAGCTAGAAGAATTACCATTCAGGAGGAAGGAGCTCCTAATTTTACACTGTAACCGTTTCAAGCGCATCATCCAGCGGTAGCTACGGATTTTGAAATAAAGACCGCACTGCTAAATTTGATGCGGAAGTTTCATGGCCTACCTGCTCAAGAGCCTATCAAGCACTTGAGAGATTTCCAGGCAGCCTGTTCTACTGTCAGGCATGATGGCACTGATGAAACTTCAATTCTGCTGAAAGCTTTTTCGTTCTCTCTTGAGGGAAAAGCAAGAGAGTGGTACTACACTCAACCTCTAGCAAACGTATCCAACTGAGATACACTCAGAAAGGAGTTCCTGGAGAAATTCTTCCCATCTGAAGTTACTGATAAACTGAGGAAGGATATCTCTACAATTGTTCAGGATGACAATGAGACTCTCTTTGAATACTGAGAGCGGTTCAATAATCTTCTGGAAGCATGCCCCCACCACATGATTGACAAGATCATGCTACTCAGCTATGTCACACAAGGTATGAGACCCCAAGATAAGACCACATTGGAAAGTGCCAGTAATGGGTCTATGAAGAAGTACAAGACCAGTGATGAAGCTTGGCAATTGATCAGTGATTTAGCTGAATCTACTCGGAACCACAGATAGAAGCAAGGCCGTTCAAGGGCTGTTGCAGAAGTATCTTCTGGCATAGAGACTGCTGCTCTAAATCGAAGCATCTGTGAAATGACCAACCTGCTGAAGCAAATGCAGTTAAATCAACAAGCTCAGCAAACTCAACCGCAGCAAAACCAACAACTAGTTCCACAAAGAATTTGTGGAATTTGTGCTGATTACAGCCATTACACTGATGAATGCCCGCAGCTCCAACAAGAAGACAACATGGTGGCATCCACTCACAACTTCTATGACCGCCCCAACCAAGGGTACAATCAAAGTGGAAATAATAACCATGGATGGCAGGACAATTCAAACCAGAATTGGAGGGATAAAAATAATAGGGGAGGCAGAGATAATCAGGGAAATCAGAGGTGGAATAATTACAACAACAGGCAGCAAAATCAACCATACCGAGCACCTCACCTGAGGCAAAACCAAGGACCACCGAACAATCAGCAGCAAACCTCTCAATTTACTCATTCTTCTGTATCTTCTAATGAAGAATTATTACAAGCTTTTGAGAAAAGACAACTGGCCATGGAAAATACCATCGTGAACAGTATTAACGCCAGTCTGAATGGTTTCACCTCTACTCTACAAGCTTTTATGACACAACTTGGTTCAGCACAAAATTCCAGTAACCAACCTTCAAGCACCACTGGAATCCCCTCTCAACCATTACCCAATCCAAAGGGAGGAATTAATGCCATCACCCTGAGGTCCGGAACCACACTGCAGGAGAGGAATCAAGAGGAACCAAGCTCACCAGAATACGCTTCAGCTGAAGAGGTGGTAGAAATTGAAGATGTTGAAGAGGAAGAGGATATACAGGACATAGCCGAAGAAGAGATAGCTCAACCACAGGAAGAGGCACAAAAAGGTGCAGGCACCACAGAAAACACTACTCCCATTCTATTTCCACAACTTGCAAGGAAGCCTAGGAAGCAGCTGGAACCTGATCCTAAAATAATAGAGATATTCAAAAAGGTTGAGGTAACTGTTCCCCTTTTTGATGTTATTCAGCAGGTACCTAAATATGCAAAGTTTCTAAAAGACTTATGTATCCATAAAGATAAAATTAATGAATTAGAAACTATTCCTTTAGGTAGTTCTATATCTGCTTTAATGGGAGGATTACCTGAAAAATGTAGTGATCCAGGTCCTTGCATAGTTAGTTGTACTATTGGTGGTGTAGTAATTTATGATTGCATGTGTGATTTAGGAGCATGTGTCAGTATAATGCCTTTGTCTATATATGATGTTTTAAGGCTCCCTCCCTTAAAAAGGTCGGCAGCTCGTTTTGTGTTAGCAGATAAAAGCATTATTACAGTTGCTGGAGTTGCTGAAGATGTTTTGGTGAACATTAAAGGGCTCACATTTCCCACTGATTTTTATATCTTGGAGATGCCCCATAATGATTCAGACAAGCCATCATCAATCCTACTTGGAAGACTATTCCTAAAGACATCAAAATTCAAATTGGATGCTTTTTCAGGGACATACTCCTTTGAAATAGATGGCCGCATAGTAATCTTCAATCTGAATGGAGTCATTGACAACCCCCCAGAAGATCGTTCTATCTTCCAGTGTGATGTCATAGACGAAAGTGTGGCTGAAGTTCAAAAGGAAGAGTTTGAAGAGAGGCACACTGGACAAGGTCCAAGTGTGGGGACCATCTTAACTGATAATGAGGACACTTCGCCATTTTCACAAGCCCCAGATAACCCAGAGCCTGTCCATGATCAAAAGTTAGAATTGAAACCTGTCCCTCCACATCTCAAATATGCTTACCTTGAGGATGAGCAGAAGCTTCCGGTTATTATTGCAAGAGAACTGACTTCTCAACAAGAAGAACAGCTACTTGATGTGTTGAGGAAGCATAAGAAGGCAATAGGGTGGAGTTTGGCAGACATAGTGGGAATCAACCCTCAAATATGCGAGCACAGAATATTTTTAGAAGAGGGAGCAAGACCTGTCCGTCAACCACAAAGAAGATTGAATCCTACCATCTTGGAAGTTGTCAAAAAGGAAGTGACCAGACTATTGGAGGCCGGTATCATATATCCCATTTCAGACAGTGAATGGGTAAGCCCAGTGCAAGTGGTGTCCAAGACGTCCGGAGTCACTACAGTGAAAAATGAGCATGGAGATCTCATAGCAACTAGAGTTCAGAATGCCTGGAGAGTCTGCATTGATTACAGGCATCTCAACCAAGCTACTTGTAAGGATCACTATCCACTTCCATTCATTGATCAAATGCTGGATCGCCTGTCAGGTAAATCACATTATTGCTTTTTATATGGTTACACAGGTTATTTCCAGATTCATATAGCTCCTGAGGATCAGGAAAAGACTACTTTTACATGTCCTTTTGGAACCTATGCTTATAAAAGAATGCCCTTTGGCTTGTGCAATGCACCAGCTACTTTCCAAAGGTGCATGATGAGTCTTTTCTCTGATCTTATTGAGGACTGTATGGAAGTTTTTATGGACGATTTTAGCGTTTATGGTGATTCTTTTAACCTTTGCTCAGATGGATTATCTAGAGTATTAGATAGATGTATTAATACAAACCTTGTATTGAATTTCGAAAGATGCCACTTTATGGTAAAGCAAGGGATTGTATTGGGACATGTGGTATCTAATAATGGCATTTCTGTAGACCCAGCAAAGGTGAATGTTATTTCTAGTTTACCTTACCCCTCTTCTGTGAGGGAAGTCCATTTGTTCCTTGGCCATGTAGGTTTCTACAGGAGATTTATTAAGGACTTTAGTAAGGTGGCACTTCCCTTATCCAGATTACTACAAAAGGATATTGAGTTTGAGTTCAGTGAGGATTGCAAACAAGCATTTGATAAGCTAAAGACTGCTCTAACTCAAGCTCCCATTGTGAGAGGACCCGACTGGAGCCAGCCATTTGAAATCATGTGCGATGCTTCCAACCATGCAGTAGGAGCAGCACTGGCTCAGCGTGAAGGTAAAAATCCTTTTGTTATTGCCTATGCGTCTAAGACATTAGACACTGCCCAATCCAATTATACCACTACTGAGAAAGAGCTACTTGCTATTATTTTTGCTCTGGATAAATTCCGGGCTTATTTACTTGGTACTAGAGTAGTAGTGTATTCGGACCATGCAGCTCTAAAGTATCTATTGGCTAAAAAGGAATCCAAACCAAGACTTATACGTTGGATACTGCTGTTACAAGAGTTTGATTTAGAAATCAAGGATAGGAGTGGTACTCAAAATTTAGTTGCAGACCACTTGAGTCGCCTTGAACATATTAAGGATGATTCTACTCCTATAGATGATAATTTTCCTTTTGACAACCTGCAAGCAGTATCTGAAGTAGTCCCTTGGTATGCACCTATTGCTAATTATTTAGTTAGCCACACATTTCCTCCACATTTTTCTAAACATCAAAGAGACAAGCTGAAAAGCGAGTCTAAATATTATATATGGGATGACCCATATTTATGGAGATGTGGCGCTGACCAGATAATTAGACGTTGTATACCTCAATCAGAATTCCAGTCTATTTTAGAAGCTTGTCACTCATCTGAAAGTGGAGGACATTTTGGCCCTCAACGAACAGCTAGAAAAATCTTAGACTGTGGATTCTGGTGGCCTACTCTTTTTAGAGATGCTGCTGAGTTTTGTAAATCTTGTCACCCATGCCAGAAATTTGGTAACATATCCAAGAGGGATGAGATGCCTCAACAATATATGCTTTTCTGTGAAATTTTTGATGTTTGGGGCATTGTCTTCATGGGTCTATTTCCAAATTCTAGTGGATATTTTTATATATTGTTAGCTATAGATTATGTTTCCAAATGGGTGGAAGCAATTCCTACCCGCACTGATGATGCTAACTGATGAGCGGATAATTTATACGCTTTTTGGCATTGTTTTTAGGTAGTTTTTAGTAAGTTCAAGCTACTTTTAGGGATGTTTTCATTAGTTTTTATGTTAAATTCACATTTCTGGACTTTACTATGAGTTTGTGTGTTTTTCTGTGATTTCAGGTAATTTCTGGCTGAAATTGAGGGATTTGAGCAAAACTCTGAAAAAGGCGGACAAAAGGACTCCTGATGCTGTTGGAATCTGACCTCCCTGCACTCGAAATGGATTTTCTGGAGCTACGGAACTCCAATTGGCGCGCTCTCAACGGCGTTGGAAAGTAGACATCTAGAGCTTTCCAGCAATATATAATAGTCCATACTTTATTCGGAAATTGATGACGTAACTTGGCGTTGAACGCCAAGTACATGCTGCTGTCTGGAGTTAAACGCCAGAAAAACATCATGATCCAGAGTTGAACGCCCAAAACACGTTATAACTTGGAGTTCAACTCCAAGAGAAGCCTCAGCTCGTGCATAGATCAAGCTCAACCCAAGCATACACCAAGTGGTCCCCGGAAGTGGATTTGTGCATCAAATACTTACTCATGTAAACCCTAGTAGCTAGTCTAGTATAAATAGGATAAGTTACTATTGTATTAGACATCTTTTGACAGTTTAATCTCTTGACTATTCGGTCACTTGATCATGGAGAGGGTTGGCCATTCGGCCATGCCTGAACCTTTACTTATGTACTTTCAACAGTGGAGTTTCTGCACACCATAGATTAAGGGTGTGGAGCTCTGCTGTACCTCAAGTTTCAATACAATTACTATTACTTTCTATTCAGTTCTCTTTTATTCTTATTCCAAGATATACGTTATACTTAACTTTGATGAATGTGATGATCCGTGACACTCATCATCATTCTCACCTATGAACGCACGTGACTGACAACCACTTCCGTTCTACCTTAGGCCGGGCGCATATCTCTTAGATTCCCCAACAGAATCTTCGTGGTATAAGCTAGATAGATGGCGGCATTCATGAGGATCCGAAAAGTCTAAACCTTGTCTATGGTATTCCGAGTAGGATTCTGGGATTGAATGACTGTGACGAGCTTCAAACTCCTGAAGGCTGGGCGTGATGACAAGCGCAAAAGAATCAAGGGATTCTATTCCAACCTGATTGAGAACCGACAGATGATTAGCCGTGCTGTGACAGAGCATAGGAACGTTTTCACTGAGAGGATGAGATGTAGCCATTGACAACGGTGATGCCCTACATACAGCTTGCCATGGAAAGGAGTAGGAAGGATTGGATGACTGTAATAGGAAAGTAGAGATTCAAGAGGAGCACAGCATCTCCATACACTTATCTGAAATTCCCACTATTAATTTACATAAGTATTTCTATCCCTTTTATTTTCTTTTTATTATTGATTTTTCGAAAACCCATAAACCAATTTAATCTGCCTAACTGAGATTTACAAGGCGACCATAGCTTGCTTCATACCAACAATCTCTGTGGGATCGACCCTTACTCGCGTAAGGTTTATTACTTGGACGACCCAGTACACTTGCTAGTTAGTTGAACGGAGTTGTGAGCTTCTCTAACAGTGCCTGGAATTCTTTTATCACAATTTCGTCCACCATGTTTTTGGCGCCGTTGCCGGGGATTGTTCGAGTATGGACAACTGACGGTTCATCTTGTTGCTCAGATTAGGTAATTTTCTTTTCAAAAACTTTTTCAAAAAATTTTTCTTTTTTTTTTTCGTTTTTCCAAAAATATTTTTCGAAAAAAATTAAAATAAAAATACAAAAAAAATTAGAAAATCATAAAAATCAAAAATATTTTGTGTTTCTTGTTTGAGTCTGTGTAAATTTTTAAGTTTGGTGTCAATTGCATGCTTTTAAAATTTTTCTTGCATTCCTTTCGAAAATTCCATGCATTCATAGTGTTCTTCATGATCTTCAAGTTGTTCTTGATAAGTCCTCTTGTTTGATCTTGATGATTTCTTGTTTTGTGTCTTTTGTTGTTTTTCATGTGCATTTTTGCATTCATATTTTCCAAGCATTGAAAATTTCTAAGTTTGGTGTCTTGCATGTTTTCTTTGCATCAAAAATTTTTCAAAAACTATGTTCTTGATGTTCATCATGATCTTCAAAGTGTTCTTGGTGTTCATCTTGAAATTCATAGCATTCTTGCATGCATTCATTGTTTTGATCTAAAAATTTCATGCATTGAGTATTTTTGTTGTTTTTCTCTCTCATAATTAAAAATTCAAAAATAAAAAATATCTTTTCCTTGTTTCTCTCCAATTTTCGAAATTTTGGGTTGACTTGGTCAAAAAGTTTTAAAATTAGTTGTTTCTCACAAGTCAAGTCAAAATTTCAATTTTAAAAAAAATTATCTTATCTTTTTCAAAATTCTTTTTCAAAAATTATATCTTTTTCATTTTTTTCTATTTTTCGAAAATTCCAAAAATCTTTTTCAAAATCTTTTTCTTGTCTTTATATCTAATTTTCGAAAACTCACTAACAATTAATGTGATTGGTTCAAAAATTTGAAGTTTGTTACTTTCTTATTAAGAAAGGTTCAATCTTTAAGTTCTAGAATCTTATCTTGTAGTTTCTTGTTAGTTAAGTCATTTTAAAAATTAAATCTTTTATCTTATCTTTTTCAAAAATTTTATCTTTTTCAAAATTTGATTTTAAAATATCTTATCTAACTTCTTATCTTCTTATCTTTTTCAAATTTGATTTCAATATCTTTTTCAATCAACTAACTAACTTTTTGTTTGTTTCTCATCTTTTTCAAAACCAACTAACTACCTATCCCTCTCTAATTTTCGAAAATTCTCCCTCTCTTTTTCAAAAATTCTTTTTTGTTTTAAATTTTAATTTTAATCTTATTCTATCTTTAATTTTCAAAATCACTAACCTCTTTTTCAAAAATTATTTTCGAAACTCTCCCTCTCTTTTCTTATTTTATTTATTTATTTAATTACTAACACTCCTCTTCATCCCTCTTCCACCTAAAATTCTGAATTCTTCTTCATTCTTCTACCCCCTTCTTCTTCTACTAACATAAAGGAATCTCTATACTGTGACATAGAGGATTCCTCTTTCTTTTCTTGTTTTCTTCTCTTTCATATGAGCAGGAACAGGGAAAAAGGCACTCTTGTTGAAATTGATCCAGAACCTGAAAGGACTCTGAAGAGAAAATTAAGAGAAGCTAAATTAAATTATTCTAAAGGTAACCTTTAAGAAATTTTCGAACAAGAGAAGGAGATGGCAGCCGAAAATAATAATAATGCAAGGAGAATGCTTGGTGACTTCACAAAGCCAACATCCAAGTTTGATGGAAGAAGCATCTCCATTCCTGCCATTGGAGCCAATAACTTTGAGCTGAAACCTCAGCTAGTTGCTTTAATGCAACAAAACTGCAAGTTTTATGGACTTCCATCTGAAGATCCTTATCAGTTCTTAACTGAGTTCTTGCAGATCTGTGAGACTGTAAAGACGAATGGAGTTGATCCTGAAGTCTACAGACTCATGCTTTTCCCTTTTGCTGTAAGAGACAGAGCTAGAATATGGTTGGATTCACAACCTAAGGATAGCCTGGACTCCTGGGATAAGCTGGTCACAGCCTTCTTGGATAAATTCTTTCCTCCTCAAAAGCTGAGAAAGCTGAGAGTGGATGTTCAAACCTTCAAACAAAAAGATGGTGAATCCCTCTATGAAGCTTGGGAAAGATACAAGCAGCTGACCAAAAGATGTCCATCTGACATGTTTTCAGAATGGACCATATTAGATATATTCTATTATGGTCTCTCTGAATTTTCGAAAACGTCACTGGACCATTCTGCAGGTGGATCTATTCACCTAAAGAAAATGCCTGAAGAGGCTCAAGAACTCATTGACATGGTTGCAAACAACCAATTCATGTACACTTCTGAGAGGAATTCCGTGAATAATGGGATACCTCAGAAGAAAGGAGTTCTTGAAATAGATGCTCTGAATGCCATATTGGCTCAGAACAAAGTGTTGACTCAACAGGTCAACATGATCTCTCAAAATCTGAATGGATGGCAACATGCATCCAACAGTACTAGAGAGGCAGCTTCTGAAGAAGCTTATGATCCTGAAAACCCTGCCATGGCAGAGGTTAATTACATGGGTGAACCTTATAGAAACACCTATAACTCATCATGGAGAAATCATCCAAATTTCTCATGGAAGGATCAACAAAAGCCTCAACAAGGCTTTAACAATGGTGGACGCACTAGGCTAGGCAATAGCAAGCCATATCCATCATCTTCTCAGCAACAGACAGAGAATTCTGAACAAAACACTTCTAATTTAGCCAATATAGTCTCTGATCTGTCAAAGGCCACTTTCAGTTTCATGAATGAAACAAGATCCTCCATTAGAAATATGGAGGCACAAGTAGGCCAGCTGAGTAAGAAAGTCATTGAAACTCCTCTCAGTATTCTCCCAAGTAACACAGAAGAGAATCCAAAAGGAGAGTGCAAGGCCATTGATATACTCAACATGGCCGAATGCACAAGGGAGGAGGAGGACGAAAATCCTAGTGAGGAAGACCTCCTGGGACGTCCCTCAAGCAAGAAGGAGTTTCCATTAAGGATCCAAAGGAATCTGAGGCTCATATAGAGACCATAGAGATTCCATTAAATCTCCTTCTGCCATTCATGAGCTCTGAAGACTATTCATCCTCTGAAGAGGATGAAGATGTGACTGGAGAGCAAGTTGCTCAATATTTAGGAGCTATCATGAAGCTGAATGCCAAGTTGTTTGGTAATGAGACTTGGGAAAGTGAACCTCCCTTGCTCATTAGTGAACTAGATACTTGGATTCAGAAAACTCTATCTCAAAAGAAACAAGATCCTGGCAAGTTCTTAATACCTTGTACCACAGGCACCATGAGCTTTGAAAAAGCTCTATGTGATCTGGGGTCAGGGATAAATCTTATGCCACTTTCTATAATGGAGAAGCTGGGGATCATTGAGGTACAACCTGCCTTGTTCTCATTACAATTGGCAGACAAGTCCTTGAGACAAGCTTATGGAATAGTAGAGGACGTGTTAGTAAAGGTTGAAGGCCTCTACATCCCTGCTGATTTCATAATCCTAGACACTAGGAAGGAAGAGGATGATTGCATCATCCTTGGAAGACCTTTCCTAGCCACAGCAGAAGCTGTGATAGATGTCAACAGAGGTGAATTAGTCCTTCAATTGAATGGGGACTACCTTGTGTTTAAGGCACATGGCCATCCCTCTGTGACAAAAGAGAGTAAGCATGAAGAGCTTCTCTCAGTTCAGAGTCAAGAAGAGCCCACACAGTCAAACTTTAAGTTTGGTGTTGTGAGGCCACAACCAAACTCTAAGTTTGGTGTCAAGATCCCATATCCAAACTCTAAGTTTGGTGTTGGGACTGTACAACATTGACCTGATCACCTTTTGTGGCTCCATGAGAGCCACTGTCAAGCTATTGACATTAAAGAAGCGCTTGTTGGGAGGCAACCCAATTCTATTTATCTAATTTTTATTTTATTGTTATTTTGTGTTTTATTAGGAACATGATCATGAGGAGTCACGAAAAAATCAAAAAAATTAAAAACAGAGTCAAAAACAGAAAAAAAAAATTTCACACCCTGGAGGACGCACAGGCTGGCGTTCAACGCCAGTAAGATGCATCTGGCTGGCGTTCAACGCCAGAACAGAGCATTATTCTGGCGCTGAACGCCAGAAACAAGCAACATTCTGGCGCTGAACGCCAGGAATGTGCCCAGAGAAGAAAAACTGGCGCTGAACGCCAGCAACAAGCATGAAACTGGCGTTCAACGCCAGAAACATGCTTTACATGGGCGTTGAACGCCCAGAACGTGCACCAATGGGCGTTTAAACGCCAGAATGGTGTGCCAAGGCATTTTACATGCCTATTTGGTGCAGGGATGGAATTCCTTGACACCTCAGGATCCTGTGGACCCCACAGGATCACCTCAGGATCTGTGGACCCCACAGGATCCCCACCTACTATATTCCCACCTTACCTCCTAATCCTATTTTTGTGATTTGATTCCCATGTCACACTCTAACATTCCTCACCAATCACTCAATTCCTCTTCCATTACCCTTCACCACTCACATCATCCACTCTTCCCCATAAACCCCACCTACCTTCATAAAATTCAAAATCAATTTCCCACCCATTCCCATCCAAAATGGCCGAACATACACCCTCCCCTCCCCTATAAATACCCTTCCATTCTCCTTCATTTTCACACAACACAATCCATCTTCTCCCACTTAGCCGAACCTACCTCTCTCCCTCTCTACCTCTTTTCTTCTTCTTCTTCTTCTCTTCTTTTCTTTCTTGCTCGAGGGCGAGCAAGATTTTAAGTTTGGTGTGGTAAAAAGCATAAGCTTTTTGTTTTTCCATTACCATCAATGGCACCTAAGGCCGGAGTATCCTCTAGAAAAGGGAAAGGGAAGACAAAAGCTTCCACCTTCGAGTCATGGAGATGGAAAGATTCATCTCCAAGAGCCATCAAGACCACTTCTATGATGTTGTGGCAAAGAAGAAGGTGATCCCTGAGGTCCCTTTCAAGCTCAAGAAGAATGAGTATCCGGAGATCCGACATGAGATCCAAAGAAGAGGTTGGGAAGTCCTAACCAACCCCATGCAACAAGTCAGAATCCTAATGGTTCAAGAGTTCTATGCCAATGCATGGATCACTAGGAACCATGATCAAAGTATGAACCTGAATCCAAAGAATTATCTCACAATGGTTCGGGGGAAATACTTAGATTTTAGTCCGAAAATGTGAGGTTGGCGTTTCACTTACCCATGATGCAAGGAGATGAACGCCCCTACACTAGAAGGGTCAACTTTAATCAAAGGTTGGACCAAGTCCTTATGGACATATGTGTGGAAGGAGCTCAATGGAGAATAGATTCCAAAGGCAAGCCAGTTCAACTAAGAAGACTGGATCTCAAGCCTGTGGCTAGAGGATGGTTGGAGTTCATTCAACGCTCTATCATTCCTACTAGCAACCGATCTGAAGTTACTGTGGATCGGGCCATCATGATTCATAGCATCATGATTAGAGAGGAAGTAGAAGTTCATGAGGTCATCTCCAATGAACTCTACAAAATAGCCGATAAGTCCTCCACCATGGCAAGGCTAGCTTTTCCTCACCTTATTTGCCATCTGTGTTACTCAGATGGAGTTATCATAGAAGGAGATATCCCCATTGAAGAGGATAAGCCCATCACCAAGAAGAGGATGGAGCAAGCAAGAGAGACCATGCACGGTTCTCAAGAGATGCATGAGGAAGCTCATCATCAAGAAATCCTGAGATGCCTCAAGGGATGCACTTCCTCCCAACAATATTGGGAGTAACTCAACACCTCCTTAGAAGATTTGAGCCACAATGTGGAACAATTAAGGGTGGAACATCATGAGCACTCCATCATTCTCCAAGAAATAAGAGAAGACCAAAGAGCAATGAGGGAGGAGCAACAAAGGCAAGGAAGGGACATAGAAGAGCTTAAGGACATTATTGGTCCTTCAAGAAGAAGACGCCACTAAAGGTGGATTCATTCCTTGTTCTTTATTTCTTTCTGTTTTCGGTTTTTATATTGTGTTATCTATGTTTTGTGTCTTTACTTCATGATCATTAGTATGTAACCATGCCTTAAAGCTATGAATAAATCCATTAGTCCTTCACCTCTCTTAAATGAAAAATGTTTTAATTCAAAAGAACAAGAAGTACATGAATTTCGAATTTATCATTGAATTTAATTTAATTATATTGATGTGGTGACAATACGTTTTGTTTTCTGAATGAATGATTGAACAGTGCATATGTCTTTTGATATTGTTGTTTATGAGTGTTAAAATTGTTGGCTCTTGAAAGAATGATGAACAAAGAGAAATGTTATTGAGGATCTGAAAAATCATGAAATTGATTCTTGAAGCAAGAAAAAGCAGTGAAAAGCAAAAGCTTACAAAAAAAATGGCGAAAAAAAATAGAAAGAAAAAGAAAAAGCAACAGAAAAAGCCAATAGCCCTTAAAACCAAAAGGCAAGGGTAAAAAGGATCCAAGGCTTTGAGCATCAATGGATAGGAGGGCCCAAGGAAATAAATCCAGGCCTAAGCGGCTAAATCAAGCTGTCCCTAACCATGTGCTTGTGTCATGAAGTCCAAGTGAAAAGCTTGAGACTGAGTGGTTAAAGTCGTGATCCAAAGCAAAAGAGTGTGCTTAAGAGCTCTGGACACCACTAACTGGGGACTCTAGCAAAGCTAAGTCACAATCTGAAAAGGTTCACCCAGTTATGTGTCTGTGGCATTTATGTATCCGGTGGTAATACTGGAAAACAAAGTGCTTAGGGCCACGGCCAAGACTCATAAGTAGCTGTGTTCAAGAATCAACATGCTTAACTAGGAAAGTCAATAACACTATCCAAAATTCTAAGTTCCCAGAGACGCCAATCACTC